>NC_057940.1:31384610-31984610 GCF_018555375.3 Anguilla rostrata | reverse complement strand
TCATGAAGGGCAGGCGATGCCACAGCTGTGGACTGGGGGTCCCGGTAATAATGAATCTGGACTCGCCTCCGCAAAGCAGCCGATAAATATCCAATCGATCAGGCACAGAGATGCACTGGCACACGGGCACGCACGCATACAGACACACACACACACTCACACTCACACACACACACACACACACACACACGTGGAAAACAGCACCGTCACAGTCTCCTGGCTCTGCAAGGTCTCCTCTTTCACATTTGTCAGAATGACAGACAGGGCCACGCCCACGGCTGCGGGTACGGGGGCCGTCCTACAGGCCGGCTCTCCCCCTCCTGCAGCCAGGCACCCCTCCCCCCCGCCACGCTGAGAGGGGAGCAGCTGTTCCGCCGCTGCTGCAGACTTACGAGCGCTCTGGCGTTTTATGCACACGGACCCGCCGGCTCCCAAACGCCGCCTCGCTCCTCACAAGCAAATCCTCACGCCCAGGAAAACAAATCTGAGGCCGCTGCCATGCACCCCACCCTTAATTTCATCCCCCGCTTCTCTAAACCTGACAAATAGCAGCGTTTAAAGGAGAGGATGCGGACCAGCCGTACAGCTGGATGCAGAGGGAGAGCGCATTAGCCTTCTGAACGCAATGTTTCAAAAGCACCTTCGAAATAAAGATTATAATTATCATCATTATTATTATTACAGTTTACAGTTTACAGCACTGCAGGGAGCAGGCCTGTTGTGTATGCTGCAGGCAGCCCAGGGCTGGGGCAGGGTGCTGATTGGAAGAACCGGGAAAGGGATGAACCCTACCTGCCGCCGCCATGTGTTCGCTGGTCCTGATTGGCTGGAAGCCTACGAATGGGATCTGCATGGATAACACCAGGCCCACTATGAAGAAGGTGCTGTACGCTGAGGAGGGAAGAGAGAAAAACAGCTCAGTTTCACCCAGCATTCACAAAGACAATACAAAAAAAACAACAACAAAAAATATAGCTGCAAGCAGCAATGCGGGGCGCAACGAACATGCACAATCGTATTTGTACCATAATTTTACCCTCTGTACGATCAATAATCCCAAAAAGTGCCCAAATGTAGGCTACGATAATTTCGCCATTTCACAATGAATTTATTAAATTTACTAAATTCCCTGGCTGCTGATTCAGGATCCGGTTTGCCTTTTCACATACAGTATACCATGAATTGTAACGTTACAACTCTCAATTACAACGATTACATGTTTGAGCGATTGCGATTTAATTGTAAGCTATTTGACAATATCCGTAGACCAGGCTTTCTAGTGTTAGTCTCACTCATTTGAGTAGGGTCCAGGAAGTTGCCTGCTTCCACGCAGCGTATGTGGTTGGCAAATGTTTTTCTCCCCTTTGTGACCTTTGGTATTGCACTCATTGGCTGAAGTATGTCAATAGGCGTGTTAAACAAGGTTGTTATTCACACCTGTGATTTCTCTTTTTTGGGCGTGTACGATAATTCTCTTTAAAATCCAATGATTTTAAGCCTTTTGTAGGCTACGATAGTTTAATATTTCCCACCTGGCAACGATTCTTCTTGATTTGTTGGGGACCTAATAAGGATGCAACAATTTCACCCTTCTCCTGCCTTCTGCTAAATTACACCTATGCAGACAGGGAAAGCAAAAGCATGCATCTTTCTTGATGGAGTATTCAAGCCAGGTTCTGGAGTGATACCAAGCGGCTTGAAAGCATCTCTCCCCAACACTAATTAGTCGGTGGGGGTATGACTTTAAAAGTGGTCGACTTGCCGTGTTTCGGTTTAAGTCGTCAGCGACATTAGCAGCGCCACTGCTGCAAGGTTGACCAGCATCTTTAGCCCCGCCGCTAACGTTATCAATGGCGTTACTAGGTCGACTGTTTAATACATTTGTATTACTGAATTATATGGGGAATTTTAAAGAATATATATAGAATTATAGAGAGAGACACTGTAGTTAATATGCAAATCGCCAGGCTGGGGCAAGCTTGTGATTGGTTGGTCCAGGCCCAACCTGGACCAACCGTCGACCTGGGACTGGCTTCAATTAAGGTTTAGGGCACAGCTAGGGTTCAGCTAGGGTTAGGGTTAGGGTTAGGAAAACGGTAAGTCTGAGGGTTGAGGCAAGTTCACGGTTGTGTTTAGCAGCTTGAAGAAAGGTTAGGACATGGGTTTGTTAATGATTTTGAATGAACCAAAAATTTTCCCTCGTAGCATGTGTACCTATGACCATATGGTGTAATAAATGCATGTTCTATTAGGGAGAACATTTATGTTTTTTAAATGGCCTCATACATATTATTTTGCATTTGTATTATTGTATTCATGATATTTACCTTGTTTTCCATCAATTTTAAATGGGTTTTCTGATGTTTTCATAGGTACCAATGGCTTCAATTAGGGTTTAGGGCTCAAACTAGGGTTCAGCTAGGGTTAGGGTTAGGAAAACGGTAAGTCTGAGGGTTGAGGCAAGTTCACGGTTGTGTTTAGCAGCTTGAAGAAAGGTTAGGACATGGGTTTGTTAATGATTTTGAATGAACCAAAAATTTTCTCTCGTAGCATGTGTACCTATGACCATAGAAAATGTGTAATAAATGCATGTTCTTTTAGGGAGAACATTTATGTTTTTTAAACGGCCTCATACATATTATTTTGTATTTGTATAATTGTATTCATGATATTTACCTTGTTTTCCATCCATTTTAAATGGGGTTTCTGATGTTTTCATAGGTACCAATGGCTTCAATTAGGGTTTAGGGCTCAAACTAGGGCACATTTAGGGTTAGGGTTAGGGTTAGGAAAACGGTAAGTCTGAGGGTTGAGGCAAGTTCACGGTTGTGTTTAGCAGCTTGAAGAAAGGTTAGGACATGGGTTTGTTAATGATTTTGAATGAACCAAAAAAATTCTCTAGTAGCATGTGTACCTATGACCATAGAAAATGTGCAATAAATGCATGTTCTTTTAGGGAGAACATTTCTGTTTTTTAAATGACCTCATACATATTATTTTGCATTTGTATTATTGCATTCATGATATTTACCTTGTTTTCCATCAATTTTAAATGGGTTTTATGATGTTTTCAATGGTACCAATGGCTTCAATTTGGGTTTAGGGCTCAAACTAGGGTTCAGCTAGGGTTAGGGTTAGGGTTAGGAAAACGGTAAGTCTGAGGGTTGAGGCAAGTTCACGCTTGTGATTAGCAGCTTGAAAAAAGGTTAGGACATGGGTTTGTTAATGATTTTGAATGAACCAAAAAAATTCTCTAGTAGCATGTGTACCTATGACCATAGAAAATGTGTAATAAATGCATTTTCCTTTAGGGAGAACATTTTTGTTTTTTAAATGACCTCATACATATTATTTTGCATTTGGATTATAGTATTCATCATATTTACCTTGTTTTTCATCAATTTTAAATGGGGTTTCTGATGTTTTCAATGGTACCAATGGCTTCAATTAGGGTTTAGGGCTCAAACTAGGGTTCAGCTAGGGTTAGGGTTAGGAAAACGGTAAGTCTGAGGGTTGAGGCAAGTTCACGGTTGTGTTTAGCAGCTTGAAGAAAGATTAGGACATGGGTTTGTTAATGATTTTGAATGAACCAAAAAAATTCTCTAGTAGCATATGTACCTATGACCATATGGTGTAATAAATGCATGTTCTATTAGGGAGAACATTTATGTTTTTTAAATGGCCTCATACATATTATTTTGTATTTGTATTATTGTATTCATTATATTTACCCTGTTTTCCATCAATTTTAAATGGGGTTTCTGATGTTTTCATAGGTACCAATGGCTTCAATTAGGGTTTAGGGCTCAAACTAGGGTTCAGCTAGGGTTAGGGTTAGGGTTAGGAAAACGGTACGTCTGAGGGTTGAGGCAAGTTCACGGTTGTGTTTAGCAGCTTGAAGAAAGGTTAGGACATGGGTTTGTTAATGATTTTGAATGAACCAGCAAAGTTGTCTAGTAGCATGTGTATGACCATTGGTTTTGCCAAATTTTCAATCTGCAGGAAAATCCATCATGGTGGACTTTATGGGTTCTTGAGGCATATTTGTTCCTCATGAGAAATGACACAAGTCCACCTGATTTCATGAATTTTCATCAAATGGGGTGGAAATGGCAGCATTTTGAAATTTGCGTTTTGAATCCGTTACCATAGCGCCACCTATGGACGAATCATGGCAATTCTTTGTGGCATAGTTACTCATGGTCTCTAGTTTCGACTTCGTAATTTGTATCATTTTTGGTCAAGGACTTTGGGGTTATTTGCCCATTTCAAGGAAAAGAATAATAATAATAATACTAACAAAAACAATAGGGTTCCTACTTTGTAGGACCCCTAATAATAATAATAATACTAACAAAAACAATAGGGTTCCTACTTCGTAGGACCCCTAATAATACTAACAAAAACAATAGGGTTCCTACTTCGTAGGACCCCAAAAAGATACCGGAACGTGTCTTGGGCCTTCGACCTGCCCCACTAACAGAGTTACTGTTTTGTCTATGCCAAATCTGTCATTTTCAACTAGCCAGCAAGTCGAGCTTGCAAACTGATAAGAAATCAGACTTTCTGGCTTCACTCTGCTCAAACAGTGAGGCAGAAGAGAGGCCTGTGAGGAAAAAGAACAAACGGTTTGTCTGAAGCGAATGGACAGCGTGCTGGAACCATGTGTTTCAGAGCGGATGTTTCAGAGGGGCTGGTGCTGGATGAACGCCGCATGCCCGGAGGAGATTAAAACGTTGCTCCTCAGCGGGACGGCACCGACGTGATGATCAGACGAGGATACGAGGAGGCGAGCGCCCAAAAATGACCCAAACCACCCGTGTCTGCTGCCGCCAAGACCTGCGCTGCAATAGCCTAGGCGTAGCTGGAGAGCCCGGCTGTACGGCCGCCCCACAGGGCAGCATCACCAGGGATGAGTCAAACACTCAGCGCTGCGGGACTGTGATGAAAACATCGAGTGCGCTTCACCATCAACAAGCAGAGCAGCGCTCCAGATCTCAGCCCATTTCCTCTTTATCCGCATCACACAGGACGATGCATTATTTATTACTTATAACATCAGCACGGTCATAGCGGTGCGATCGGTCTAAACCACTGCCCTGCTCGTTCAGTCAACAGCGTTGAAATGCTGATACAATTCCCCCCTTTCTAACATAGCAATATGCTAGTGCCGATTACGTACAGCTGCTAATTGGAAAAGATTTGCAGTGTCCTTGTGAAATTAACGTTTTGTCAATACACATTCATTACGTTACATCATCCGCCTGAAGCCAATCTGGGAAAGAGCTTGGCTGAACGACACACTGCCCCAGATGGGCGCAACATCTCAGACTGCTAGATCCCTGCTGGGTGCTGCCACTCAGCAAGTGAACATGGCGCATCCTCTGTCGTGTGTTATAATAGAGCCCTCGAACACGGCCCGGCTAGGACTGCATTTTCTGCCCCTGGTCTCAAGGGCAAATGTCAAGAAGTATGGCGCCATCTACAGGCAGGACCGCAGCACGCGCTCCCGCTAATGGAGCCTGGTAGGTGAGGAGGAAGGGCGTCTTGTCCTCCTCCTGGGCTGATTAGACACTCCCGTCCCGTCGGGGAGTTCATAAAGCCTTCTGCAGCTTCCCCGGGTCCCGTCGGGTCAAGGCTGTGCAGGGCTGACGTTTCACAGCGAGGAGCTGTGGCTCCTAAGCAGAGGGAAATAGATGTCCTGGGCTGGGCTGGGCTGGGCTGGCCGGGCGGGGTCAGCGCAGGGGAAGAGCGTGCTCAGCTCCCCCGCGCCCGCTGGGACGTTTACTGCATCACACCCACCCCTCCGCTCGGCGGGCTGGCTCCAGTCCATCGCCCCACGGCTGGCGGGGGAGCGGCCGATCTGAGCACGCTCTCGGGGTGAGGGAGAGGGACCACTGCGGTCGCCTGCCCGTGTGTTACTGAACCACGGGGAGACGCCTCCTGTGTGTTACTGAACCACGGGGAGACGCCTCCTGTGTGTTACTGAACCACGGGGAGATGCCTCCTGTGTGTTACTGAACCACGGGGAGATGCCTCCTGTGTGTTCCTGAACCACGGGGAGATGCCTCCTGTGTGTTACTGAACCACGGGGAGATGCCTCCTGTGTGTTACTGAACCACGGGGAGATGCCTCCTGTGTGTTCCTGAACCACGGGGAGATGCCTCCTGTGTGTTACTGAACCACGGGGAGATGCCTCCTGTGTGTTACTGAACCACGGGGAGATGCCTCCTGTGTGTTCCTGAACCACGGGGAGATGCCTCCTGTGTGTTACTGAACCACGGGGAGATGCCTCCTGTGTGTTACTGAACCACGGGGAGATGCCTCCTGTGTGTTACTGAACCACGGGGAGACGCCTCCTGTGTGTTACGGTCAGCGAGGAAGCAGTCTGCGGGCACCGCAGGACGGTCACCGGACCGTACGCTGCCGACAGAGGGCGCTGTTCGCGGCTGCTTGGCACTCTCACAGAAACACAGGAGGTCTTTGCCAGCCAGTGTGCTTAAAACAGAGTGGAGAAGACAGAGGAGTAAGGTGTGGTCTCTCACTGATGTGGTCTAGACTGAGGTCTGAAAATTGTGTTCGCCTGGTAAGTGTGTGTGTGGACACTCACTGATGTGTTAGACAGGTAAGAGTGTGTGTGGACACTCACTGATGTATTAGACAGGTAAGAGTGTGTGGACACTCACTGATGTATTAGACAGGTAAGTGTGTGTGGACACTCACTGATGTGTTAGACAGGTAAGAGTGTGTGTGGACACTCACTGATGTATTAGACAGGTAAGTGTGTGTGTGGACACTCATTGATGTGTTAGACAGGTAAGTGTGTGTGGACACTCACTGATGCATTAGACAGGTAAGAGTGTGTGGACACTCACTGATGTGTTAGACAGGTAAGAGTGTGTGGACACTCACTGATGCATTAGACAGGTAAGTGTGTGTGTGGACATTCACTGATGCATTAGACAGGTAAGAGTGTGTGTGGACAGTCACTGATGTGTTAGACAGGTAAGAGTGTGTGTGGACACTCACTGATGTATTAGACAGGTAAGAGTGTGTGTGGACACTCATTGATGTGTTAGACAGGTAAGTGTGTGTGGACACTCACTGATGCATTAGACAGATAAGAGTGTGTGTGGACACTCACTGATGTGTTAGACATATAAGAGTGTGTGGACACTCACTGATGCATTAGACAGGTAAGTGTGTGTGTGGACACTCACTGATGTATTAGATAAGAGTGTGTGGACACTCACTGATGCATTAGACAGGTAAGAGTGTGTGGACACTCACTGATGTATTAGACAGGTAAGAGTGTGTGGACACTCACTGATGCATTAGACAGGTAAGAGTGCGTGGACACTCACTGATGTATTAGATAAGAGTGTGTGGACACTCACTGATGCATTAGACAGGTAAGTGTGCAGTCACTCACCTATGTAGACTCTCCTGCTGTATCTCTGCATGAGCAGCAGCACAAACACATGGAGGGGGATCAGATTAATGATGAACACGTAGCCTCCCCACGCAGAAACCTGAAACAAAACACACACACACACATTAACACACCAAACACTTCTGTCAACCCCACAAAGAGGTGTGCGGAGCGCCAAACACACACAACAAACAGCTGATACACACCAAACACACTCCATTCCCAAGCAGCCACCTTAATCACCCCCACCCACAGCAGACTGCAGGGAAACACACACACACACACACACACCAACGACACCTCAAACAAGTCAAAAGCAGATAAAAACAAAGCACAAACGTCCCACACAGATAACCGCTAAAAGTGTTCAAACGCGCATAAACTGCAGCAGACAAACTGACCGGACTTAATCGCTACACCATCGAAGCGAGGAAGCGAGGAGAAATGACTGTAGGAATCTGAGTGAAACACTCCTCTGAGGTGGGCCAGCGTGGCCATCTCTTCTAGCGCCGTCTGCAGCGTGGCGTATGAATGCCTGAGCTCATTATCTGAGCAGGGTGTGGGCCCGGCTCAGTCTCAGCTCTCACGCATGGTGTCAGAGGCGTTCTGGAGAGGGGGGAGATAACTGAGAACGAACCCGCTGGGGGGGGGGGGGGATGCTGAGCTGAGGGCAGCGTTTCGTTTGACAGCGCTGGTCCCGGGACGCCTGACGTCCTGCCACTCAATGCTAATGGCCTGTGTGTGTGTGTGTGTGTGCGTGTGTGCGTGTGCGTGTGTGTTTGTGCGTGCGTAAGTACGTGTGTGAGAGTGAGACAGAGCGTGATGGCTCACTTGTGAGATGACAGTGTGAGTGTTTAGGTGTGGGTACGTTAATGTGTGCAAGATGGTGAGTGTGCACATACATGTGAAAGTGTTTAGATGCGAGTGTGCACATACATGTGAAAGTGTTTAGATGCGAGTGTGCACATGCGTGTGAGGGCGCAGGTATGACACAGCTCAGAAGAGGGGCGTAGTAACTGTGATTTATGTAAGGAGGAGGACTTCCCGCTAACACAGGCCTGAAAGCGTTCCCTTCAGGGAAGAGAACGTCACTGCGGGAGAGAAGAGCCTGTCCTTCAGCTGTCACTGTCCGCCTCTCCCTCCCTCTCAGCCCTCCACCCACCTCCTCTCAGGAGGCTCGGGAGAGGGGAGGGGGAGGCGCAGTGTGGCGGCCACACGGCCCAGCCTCTCAGCCTCTTTCCTGTGGCTCCTGGCTCGCAGGGCTGTCGTTATCAGCAGGCCGGTACCGCAGACGTGGGGAGCGGATCAGCAGCAGACGCTGGGGCCAGAGGGTCACCCGGAGGACAGGACCCGGCTCACAGGTCCCCAACGGGAGGAGGAAGAGGAACTCTGGCCTCGCTCCTGGGGACGGACATCGGGAGAGATTGGGCCAGCGCGGCGCAAAGACCTCTGGGATAGGCCCGAAAACCGCCAACTACGGGGAGCGGACCGGCCCATTCTGGCGGTTGAGACGGCCCTGGTTTCGGAGAGGAGCTGACCCGCGGTCCGGGCGGGGTCGCGCACGGTGGAGTCGCGACGGCCTCTCGCTCACCGCCAAGCACAGGAGGATTACGCCCCGCTGCAGGGTGCGGAGTGGCCACCGGGCGGCCTCGCGAGCAGGCTCCACTGCAGGACCGTAGGAACAATTCGGTTCTGATGCACAAGGGGTGGGGGCAGGGCCTCAGCACACCTCTGTAAACCTCAGAGTGCGTGCGTGTGTGTGTGCATACGTGTGTGCGCGCGTACATGCGTATGTATGTGAGAGTGTGCGTACATGCATATGTGTGTGTGTGTGTGTGTGCGTATGTGTGTTTGTGCGCATGCATGCGTACGTGTATGTGTGTGTGCGTATGTGTGTTTGTGCGCATACATGCGTACGTGTATGTGTGTGTGCGTATGTGTGTGTGTGTGTGTGTGTTTGTGCGTATGTGTGTGTGTGCGCGTACATGCGTACGTGTATGTGTGTGTGTGCGTATGTGTGTGTATGTGCGCATGTGTGTCTGTGCGCGTACATGCGTACGTGTATGTGTGTGTGTGCGTGTGTGCGTGTACGTGTGTGTGTGCGTGTGTGCGCATATGTGTGTGCGCGCGTACATGCGTATGTATGTGTGAGTGTGCGTACGTGCATGTGTGTGTGTGCGTATGTGTGTTTGTGCGCATACATGCGTACGTGTATGTGTGTGTGCGTATGTGTTTGTTTGTGCGCATACATGCGTACGTGTATGTGTGTGTGCGTATGTGTGTGTGCGTGTGTGTAGCTGGGTGGATTCTGAGTTATTAATCATCTTGGTTTTCTCCATAGAAATCCGGGGTCTCAAATGTTGTGCGACCGCTGGTGCTGTTCCCTCCGCCCTGGGTTCAGACGCCCGGCGTGATCGATGGGCCCGGGTTCCTACAATCCATCTCACATGACAACCTCTTCTAATGAGAGAAATTTTCCTCGAGAGATTGGAGGCGCGTCTCTTCTCCTTGTCCCCATTTAGCTCTCAATCAGAGGCGAACGGGGAGGGGACGAGCCCCATCACAGTCTCTCAGCCGCGCGCCCTCCGGGTGCGCTAACCCGCGGTGGCGCTGCGGTCTAAACCGCGCTCCTCTTTGAGGGACGGTCGCGGTTCGAGCCCCTGATCTGGACGGGCTCTCTCCCTGCGCCTCACTTCGGCGTGACCGCGCTCTCCGATGCGACACCTGCCACTTCCTGCGGCCGTTCCCATTCATAAAAGCCTCCCGCCCGCTGAGCTCAGGGAGCCCGCTGAGCGCTATCAGCCCCCCCCCTCGCCCGTGGCCATGGCAACAGCGGCCGTCGGCACTCACCATGTAGAAGTAGGAGAGGCAGCATCCGATTGTCCAGAAGACCGAGCCGGTTTTAACGGACTTCACCTGCGAGGAGGGGGAGAGGCGGGGAGAGAGAGAGAGAGAGGGAGAGAGAGAGGGGACACGGAGGGGAAAGGGTTAACAGAAACTCTCAAGCGCGCGCTCTGCATCACCGTAATCACCCATAATTCAGCCCGGGCGTCGCTCGCTGCCGAGGAGACAAAGCCAAATTAAGCAGCTTTAAGCGAGAGCCATTAGCGGACCCAGCCGAAGACTTTAAAGCGCTTTTCTAATTAGGGCTAAATGCTCCTGCGTGGGGGTGGGGGGGGTGATCGAGCGTGAAAGGGAGCCTCGTCAGCTGCGCCCAATCAGCACGCGGCGCGCAGCTGTCTGGAAGGACGCGTCTGACTGCGTTAGCGGAGAGAGGGGGCGCTGCTAACCCCAGAGGAACATCAGAGCCCTTAAGAACACCGCCCCGTGCCCCCACAGCGCCCCTCTGTCTGAGGACCTGCCTCTGCAGCAGCAGCACACGGGACGTCCCGCCTGCTTTGGGGCCACTGACTGCATCTGCTACCGTCCCAGCTCACAAAAGCAAGAGCAGCACTCTCTCCCTCTCTCTCTGCACAACTGCTCTTCAGCGACCAAACAGGACACAGGGCAGTCAGATATTAATCATCTGCACGAATGATTTATGCCTTAAACATTTAAATGAGAAATTATTAAGTGTGTTGGTCAGTGTAGCGCTTGATTATTTATTTAAAAAAAAAATATATATATTTTATTTAGACCGCTTCTAAACGGAACCCACAAGTTTAATCTGTCCCACTGGAGAGCACCCCCCCCTAAGCCCTTCACACACAGGTTTTATAATGTCCCTGACACGCTGCGGGGTTCAGCTCTGTATTGCAGGCACGGGTTTCTAATGCACTGCAGAGTGCTGGACTGTCATGTGCATTTCACACTAAGAATTCATTCAGGAGATGGAGGAGAGCTGACAATGAGACATTTTGTATATCTGAGTCCTCCAAACAGAACAACAGACACTGAGCTGTGAGAAGTGGAGAGAGAACGAGAGAGAGAGAGAGAGAGAGAGAGAGAGGGATAGAAAGGGAGGGATAAAGAAAGAGAGCGAGAGACATGAAAGAGAGAGAGCTAGAGAGGGAGAGAGAAAGAGCAAGAGAGTAAGCTAGCGAGAAAGAGAGGGACAGCATGAGATGAAAAGATCTGGAGAGTGAAAGGAAAAGGGGCAAGAGAGTGAGGGGAGACAGAGAAAGAGAGAGAAGAAAGAACATGTTCTATATATATCTCCTATATGTACAGAGGGAGGAGGAGGGGAGGGAGAGACATGTATGGGCGTAATAAAGAGCAGAAAGGCAGGTGTGTGTGGAAGGCTGTAATAAAGAGTGGTGGGGACCTCTGCCCCTCCGGATCAGTGCAGTAATAAGAGCGGGGGTAGTGGGGGGCAGGGGAGGGGGCTCGGGGGGTGCAGGCGAGGGGGCTCGGGGGGCGCGGGTCAGCGGGGCTCATCAGAGAGCGGCCCTAACGCCGGCGCAGTGTTCCGCCCCGGCGCCTCTCTCCGAGCGACGCGCGTTCGCCGCGGCGCGGGCGGCCGACCTCGTCTCGGTCCGGGACGAAGCGGCGGTGGGGGCGAGGGGACGGGCGGGCGAGACGCGGGCGAGCCGGCGGGCCCCGGGAAGGGCAGGCCCCGCGGGCCGGAGGGGATTCAATTATAGATTGGGGAGAACAGGGAAACCCGGAGAAGGTTAAGCGGCCCAAGCTGAATGGGTTATTAGCAGAACAAATGAGCGCTGGAATAATGGCGGCCCTTCCTGGCGTGGGAGAGACAGCCCCTCACGCTCCGCGAGGGAAGACGGCGGAACAGGCCGCTGTAAATAAGACCGATAACGGCAGCTACCCATGCGCTGCCCAGATACCTTCAGCTGAGCCGGTCGTGAATGACACGGTCCGCTTTTAAAAACACGCCTCCGAAACCTCCACCCTGCCCGTCCCAATCGCTGACTGACTGCCCCAGAGCCCACGCCCCTCCGCCTGTGAGGTCGTCATCCTGAGAGCGAATCACCTGGCCGGGTGTTCCCGGAGTACGCAGGCCGGTATCAAACAGGAAGGCAGCTAAAGCCTGCAGACCTCCAGAGCCCAGTAATCAAGCTTCAGCATCACCGGCTGGTCTGGGGTTCGATGAAGTGACTGCCTGAACTGCACAGTACAGTTCCATCGCCCCACAAGGGTTAATGCTACAGCTTCTAAATACATGTATGTATTTATGTATAAAGACATGTTTGCTGACATTTATTTTTTATTTTATATTTACTCATTTAGGCCTCTTAGTTGAGCTTTTGTTTCAGTTTTTGAGTTGGTTAAATAAATGTTAAATACAGTACATTTCTGACGTTACTGTAAGAGTGATGTCACACCTGAGCCAGGACAGGCACAGACTCTTCTCTGCGTAAGAGTGATGTCACAGCTGGCCCAGGACAGGCACTGAATCTCCTGTGCGTAAGAGTGATGTCACAGCTGAGCCAGGACAGGTATAGACTCTCCTGTGCGTAAGAGTGATGTCACAGCTGGCCCAGAACAGGCACTGAATCTCCTGTGCGTAAGAGTGATGTCACAGCTGGCCCAGAACAGGCACTGAATCTCCTGTGCGTAAGAGTGATGTCACAGCTGACCCAGGACAGGTACAGACTCTTCTGTGCGTAAGAGTGATGTCACAGCTGACCCAGGACAGGTATAGACTCTTCTGTGCGTAAGAGTGATGTCACAGCTGGCCCAGGACAGGCACTGAAGAGCAGCGGTAAGCAGACGCTCGGTCCACTGCCGCTCCACCACTCCAATTAAATTACAGCAATTAAAGGGGAGCAGCCAGACGCGACGTCAGGCCGCTCCGGGCTCCAGTTAACACCGCCCATCCTGCTCCGCTCGGGCGTGGCCCTGCAGCCTCTGAGCTCCGCACAAAGGGAGAAACGTAGCCGGAGGGGCGGGAGGGGAAGGCATCCATCACGGATACGAGCAGGAAGAGGGGACGGTTTCACAGCACACAGAGGAGACTGGGGTCAGGTCGCACCGCGGGGCAAACCCATTCGCTGACATCACTGTCCCCGCGCCGTCACACGGGCCTGCTGGACGAACGTCGGCGGCCCACAGGCGGTCGGTTCATCACACGGCTCCCGGCCTGGCAGCACGGAATGCGCTCAGTGTAGATTACACATCCGCTCAGCGCATTTAACTCAAGAGCCCGAGTCCTTGAGTCTGAGCTGAATGGGATAAGAGCCTTTAGGCCGTTTACCGCGAGAGAGCGTCTGGCGTAGCGTCTTTAAGCGCGAGCGGTACGAGAGCGAGCCCGCAGCGTAGCGTAGCGTCTTTAAGCGCGAGCGGTACGAGAGCTAGCCCGCGGCGTCAGCGTAGCGTCTTTAAGAGCGAGCGGTACGAGAGCGAGCCCGCGGCGTCAGCGTAGCGTCTTTAAGAGCGAGCGGTGCGAGAGCGAGCGACGTAGCGTCACTGTCTTAAGAGCGAGCGGTACGAGAGCGAGCGTAGCGTCTTTAAGCGCGAGCGGTACGAGTAGCGAGCGTAGCGTCTTTAAGAGCGAGCGGTACGGAGAGGCGTAGCGTGGGACGTCTTTAAGCGCGAGCGTACGAGAGCGAGCGTAGCGTCTTTAAGCGAGCGGTACGAGAGCGAGCGTAGCGTCTTTAAGCGTGAGCGTACGAGAGCGAGCGTAGCGTCTTTAAAGCGAGCGGTACGAGAGCGAGCGTAGCGTCTTTAAGCGAGCGGTACGAGAGCGAGCGTAGCGTCTTTAAGCGAGCGGTACGAGAGCGAGCCCGCGGCGTCAGCGTAGCGTCTTTAAGCGCGAGCGGTACGAGAGCGAGCGTAGCGTCTTTAAGAGCGAGCGGTACGAGAGCGAGCGTAGCGTCTTTAAGAGCGAGCGGTAGAGAGCGAGCGTAGCGTCTTTAAAGCGCGAGCGGTACGAGAGCGAGCGTCACAGCTGTTCAAGGCGCGACGAGGCGAGCAGAGCGTCAGCGCGTAGCGTCTTTAAGCAGAGCGGACGAGACGCGAGCGTCAGCGTAGCGTCTTTAACGACACGTACGATGAGCGAGCGTAGCGTCTTAAGGGAGCGTACGAGAGCGAGCGTAGGTAAGGCGAGCCTCACGGACGAGCAGGTCTAAGAGCGGCGGTACAGAGCGAGACGTAGCGTCTTTAAGCGCGAGCGGTACGAGAGCGAGCTACGTCTAGCGCCGTACACGGCGTACGAAGTGCGCTTTAAGCGCGAGCGGTACAGAGCGAGCGAGAGCGTCTTTAAGACGCAGCGATAACGAGAGCGGCGTAGCGTCTTAGCGGAGCGAACGAAGCGAGCGTAGGTCTTTAAAGCGCGAGCGTACGAGACGAGCGTAGCGTCTTTAAGCGCGAGCGGTACGAGAGCGAGCGTAGTCTTTAGTAGCGAGCGTTACGAGAGCGAGCGTAGCGGCTTTAGCCGCGGACGAGAGCGAGCGTAGCGTCTTTAAGAGCGAGCGGTACGAGAGCGAGCGTAGCGTCTTAGCTAGCGAGCGTCTGAGAGCGAGCGTAGCGTCTTAAGCGCGAGCGGTACGTAGCGAGCGTAGCGTCTTTAAGGCGAGCGGTACGAGAGCGAGCGTAGCGTCTTTAAGCGCGAGCGGTACGAGAGCGAGCGTAGCGTCAGCGCGCGGTCAGAGCGAGCGTAGCGTCTTTAAGCGAGCGTACGTAGCGCGAGCGTAGCGTCTCTTAGCGCGAGCGTACGAGAGCGAGCGTAGCGTCTTTAGAGCGAGCGTACGAGAGCGAGCGTAGCGTCTTTAAGCGGAGCGGTACGAGAGCGAGCGTAGCGCTCTTAAGGCGAGCGGTACGAGAGCGAGCGTAGCGTCTTTAAGCGCGAGCGGTACGAGAGCGAGCGTAGCGTCTTTAAGCTGCGAGCGGTACGAGAGCGAGCGTAGCGTCTTTAAGACGCGAGCGGTACGAGAGCGAGCGTAGCGTCTTTAAGCGCGAGCGATCGAGAGCGAGCGTAGCGTCTTTAAGCGCGAGCGGTACGAGAGCGAGCGTAGCGTCTTTAAGCGCGAGCGGTACGAGAGCGAGCGTAGCGTCTTTAGCGAGCGTACGAGAGGAGCGTAGCGTCTTTAGCGGAGCGTACGAGGAGCGCAGCGTAGCGTCTTTAAGCGCGAGCGGTACGAGAGCGAGCGTAGCGTCCGTTTAAGCGCGAGCGTACGAGAGCGAGCGTAGCGTCTTTAAGCGTCGAGCGGTACGAGAGCGAGCGTAGCGTCTTTAAGAGCGAGCGTACGAGAGCGAGCGTAGCGTCTTTAAGCGCGAGCGGTACGAGAGCGAGCGTAGCGTCTTTAAGCGCGAGCGGTACGAGAGCGAGCGTAGCGTCTTTAAGCGCGAGCGGTACGAGACGAGCGGCGTAGCGTCTTTAAGCGCGAGCGGTACGAGAGCGAGCGTAGCGTAGCGTCTTTAAGCAGCGGCGAGTACGGAGCGAGCGTAGCGTCTTTAAGCGCGAGCGGTACGAGAGCGAGCGTAGCGTAGCGTAGCGTCTTTAAGAGCGAGCGGTACGAGAGCGAGCGTAGCGTCTTTAAGCGCGAGCGGTACGAGAGCGAGCGTAGCGTCTTTAAGCGCGAGCGGTACGAGAGCGAGCGTAGCGTCTTTAAGCGCGAGCGATACGAGAGCGAGCGTAGCGTCTTTAAGAGCGAGCGGTACGAGAGCGAGCGTAGCGTCTTTAAGCGCGAGCGGTACGAGAGCGAGCGTAGCGTCTTTAAGCGCGAGCGGTACGAGAGCGAGCGTAGCGTCTTTAAGCGCGAGCGGTACGAGAGCGAGCGTAGCGTCTTTAAGCGCGAGCGGTACGAGAGCGAGCGTAGCGTCTTTAAGCGCGAGCGGTACAGAGCGAGCGTAGCGTCTTAAGCGCGAGCGTACAGAGCGAGCGTAGCGTCTTTAAGCGCGAGCGGTACGAGAGCGAGCGTAGCGTCTTTAAGAGCGAGCGGTACGAGAGCGAGCGTAGCGTCTTTAAGCGCGAGCGTACGAGAGCGAGCGTAGCGTCTTTAAGCGCGAGAGGTACGAGAGCGAGCGTAGCGTCTTTAAGCGTGAGCGGTACGAGAGCGAGCGTAGCGTCTTTAAGCGTGAGCGGTACGAGAGCGAGCGTAGCGTCTTTAAGAGCGAGCGGTACGAGAGCGAGCGTAGCGTCTTTAAGAGCGAGCGGTACGAGAGCGAGCGTAGCGTCTTTAAGCGCGAGCGGTACGAGAGCGAGCGTAGCGTCTTTAAGCGCGAGCGTACGAGAGCGAGCGTAGCGTCTTTAAGCAGCGAGCGTACGAGAGCGAGCGTAGCGTCTTTAAGCGCGAGCGGTACGAGAGCGAGCGTAGCGTCTTTAAGCGCGAGCGATACGAGAGCGAGCGTAGCGTCTTTAAGCGCGAGCGATACGAGAGCGAGCGTAGCGTCTTTAAGCGCGAGCGGTACGAGAGCGAGCGTAGCGTCTTTAAGAGCGAGCGGTACGAGAGCGAGCGTAGCGTCTTTAAGCGCGAGCGGTACGAGAGCGAGCGTAGCGTCAGCGTAGCGTCTTTAAGAGCGAGCGGTACGAGAGCGAGCGTAGCGTCTTTAAGAGCGAGCGGTACGAGAGCGAGCGTAGCGTCTTTAAGCGCGAGCGGTACGAGAGCGAGCGTAGCGTCTTTAAGAGCGAGCGATACGAGAGCGAGCGTAGCGTCTTTAAGAGCGAGCGGTACGAGAGCGAGCGTAGCGTCTTTAAGCGCGAGCGGTACGAGAGCGAGCGTAGCGTCTTTAAGCGCGAGCGGTACGAGAGCGAGCGTAGCGTCAGCGTAGCGTCTTTAAGCGCGAGCGGTACGAGAGCGAGGGTAGCGTAGCGTCAGCGTAGCGTCTTTAAGCGCGAGCGGTACGAGAGCGAGCGTAGCGTCTTTAAGCGCGAGCGATACGAGAGCGAGCGTAGCGTCTTTAAGCGCGAGCGGTACGAGAGCGAGCCCGGGCGCACAGGCGCGGGCGGCACAGCATGGCGGCCACGTCGGGTGGGGTGGTGGGCGGAAATTGATCGTGCAAGCTGGAGGAGAATCGATCCGTTCGGTGCCAAAGGTCGATTCGACGATACGTTGCGGGGCGTGCGAATGAAACCTGCTTATCCCCCCCGCACGCCGATTCCGTCCTCGCACGCGCTCGTACGGCGGCCGCACAAGAGAGACGCGCTTCGGTGGAGGAGTGACACCGTCAATAACACCTGCACCCCGAGACTGTGCTTCGTTTGTACTGTGCAGCTGAATGGGCTTCATTTACCTGCACAATGGAAAATGGCTGTTGCCGTATCAGTGCTTATTCAGACCCTCTCGCTTCATTAAAATGGAAGAGCGGACAAAAAAGCCGCTAATATTTTCAACAGCGCTCACTGTTAAAGGAGGCGGAATGGCAGGAGAAATCAGGATGTGTTTTTCCTTGAGAAACACCGCATTTGTGCGGTTTGCGTAGGGCGAACATTCTGCCTCTTTTTCAGTAAGGAGAGGAAAGCTGGGCTTCCCGCTGACTTACAGCGGCGGCTCAGGGCAGCCTTCGTCCAATTACGTGATCGGCAGAGAGATGGGGAGGACGGGGGGGGAGGGAAGCGGCGCTCTGGGCTGGCCGTCGCGGTAACGCTTCGTACGCATTCCCCGGCGTGCCGTACCGTGCGTTCTGACCCCAGCGCTCCTCTCGGCAGAGCGGCTGCCTCGGAGACACCGCCAACCGGAGCACAAGCTGCCAGACTCCTAATTGAGTTCAAAACAGCACTGGGGGGCCCAAAAAAAAAGAAAAAGGAAAACTAAAAAAGGCAAACTTGCACCACCAATGGAGTGGCAATAACAGCATGCAACAGCCTGCAAGTCTGCCGCATTAGCATAACTCTCCTCATCAGTGTGAACAGGCACAGGACCTCAAAGCGTGTGTGTGTGTGTGTGTGTGTGTGTGTGTGTGTGTGTGGTGTGCAGTCGTGTGTGTGTGTGTGGTGTGTGTGTGTGTGCATGCGTGTGTGTGTGCGGTCGTGTGTGTGTGTGTGTGTGGTGTGTGTGTGTGCGGTCATGTGTGTGTGTGTGTGTGTGTGTGTGCGTGCGTGTGGTCGTGTGCGTGTGGTCGTGTGTGTGTGTGTGTGTGTGTGTGGTCGTGTGTGTGTGGTGTGTGTGTGCGTGGTCGTGTGTGTGTGCGCGTGTATGTGTGTGGTCGCGTGTGTGGTGTGTGTGCGGTCGTGTGTGTGTGTGTGTGTGTGCGTGTGTGTGGTGTGTGTGTGGTGTGTGTGTGGTCGTGTGTGTGTGCGTGCGTGTGTGTGTGTGTGTGCGTGTGTGTGTGCGTGTGTGTGTGGTCGTGTGTGTGCGTGCGTGTGTGTGTGGTCGTGTGTGTGTGGTGTGTGTGTGTGTGTGTGTGTGTGTGTGTGTGTGTGTGCGTGTGTGTGTGTGTGTGTGTGGTGTGTGTGTGTGTGTGTGCGGTCGTGTGTGAGTGTGTGTGTGTGCGGTCGTGTGCGTGTGTGTGTGCGGTCGTGTGCGTGTGTGGTGTGTGTGCGTGTGTGTGTGCGTGTGTGTGTGGTCGTGTGTGTGGTGTGTGGTGTGTGGTGTGTGTGCGTGTGTGTGTGTGTGTTGTGTGGTCATGTGCGGTCGCGGCTCCTACCCAAAGGTAGTAGGTGAACTGCAGGGCGAAGATGGCGATGCCCTCGTTGTCGAAGGAGCCGGCGACGGAGCGGGAGATGTAGCCGGGGACGATGGCGATGAAGCAGGCGGCCAGGAGCCCCGCCCCCTGGTTCCACAGCTCCCGCGTGAGCAGGAAGGTGGATATGGAGGTCAGGCCGCTGAAGACGGGGGCCAGGAAGACGCACACGTCCCGGATGTGCACGGTCACGTGCAGCAGGTTCAGCACGTAGTGGATGAGGCCCGCCGTCACCATCAGGCCCGGGTATACCTGCGGGAAACACGGGGGGAGCGGGGGAGAGACGGATTTACCACGGCTGCCATCTTAACCTGGAGCACAGGACAGGGCTTCTACACTCTCATTAAACAGCACGGGTTTATCACTATTTACATACTGAGCACTAAGTCAGTCCATGTCATCCATGCACACATACAGACTCTCTCAGGGCTCTAGCTAACATTTTTTCCCAAGGGCACATGTGCTCCCAAGTTGAAAAATTAAAAATTTAAAAATGAAGGAGCACACTAATGAATCCCAATTAGTAGTAGATGTGCTCCCAAATCATTTTTCCACTTAGTAAATATCAATTTTCAGGAGCAAATGCTTCTAAAACTGGAGCACCATAGAGCCCTGACACTGCGTAACTTCCTTGGACAATTCCACAGTATTTTTAAAAAGCCTGTATACCTTCCTCAGTAGTGAGGCCAGGAGTGTGGTGATCGCTCATAATTTGATCTGATACCATCCCCCTCTGCAGCCTAACCCATGCCACACTGAGCTCTTCCGGCCCCTGTGCAGGCAGAGCAGAAAGGCTCTGGGTCCCTGCAGCCAAACTGCTGCATTTTAGAGCAAACTGTACCGGCCCAGCACAGGGCACCCGGGTATTCATCACCCCCTGAACCCCGGGGTCTTAAACCTGTCGCCAGCGGGGCCCGGGGCAGAGCTGCAGTCCCTCGATCGGTGCTTTGCAGCACCCTGTGCCCAAATCCTCTCCCCGTCGCCCCGTCCTGAGGGGCACGTTCCCCCTAATGCACCACATTAAAAATAAGCACTAAATAATTACCCTTTTAATTGCCCGAAACAACAGATGCTGGAATCACTCTTATTCCGGAGCCAAGAGCCGACCTGACTGCGCTAAATTCTGCAGTTCCTCTTTAACGATAAACAAGGCAACGCAGCCAGACAGAGCAACAGCAGAGACGCACTATAGAGAAGAAAAGCTGTCACTTTACTGACATCCCCTAAGTCTAGCTGCAGATGTGTGTGACTTAACTGCGCACAGAGACTTATGTCATCATGCACAATTAATGGGGCCTGTCACAGCCATCAGCTGCTCGTATCGGAAAGGGTGAGTGAGAGAGGGGAAAGGAGGAGAGAGCGAGGGGAAGAGAGAGAGGGATGGAGAGAAAGCAAGTGAGCAGGGAGAAAGAGAGGGACTGATCCCTGGTTATTGTTATTCAGTGATAGTTTCAGATGTCAAATCAATTGCAACAGTTCAGAATTTTTACACAATGCTCCACTCATACGTGTGTGTGTGTGTGTGTGTGTGATGGTTCACATGTTTAAATCTGGGGTATGTTAATATTAAATGGACAGGACACCTCATAAAATACCTCATAAAATCTAAGAATACATTTCCGCATGGGGAAAATCAATCAATGACTCATCAGGTCATTTGCAAACTCTGATACAGTCAAGGCAGCCGGTAGATAAACCTCTCTGAAAATACTCCATCGGATTCCGGATCACAGAGCCCTGTTCTTCGCACAGATCCACCTCCAGAGATCTCCCGGCACCGCGGGGAGTGTGACACTGTAGTGACACTCTCCGCGACCCGCTTGCTGAGTGGGTGGAGCGCACACTAAACTCGACGCATTCACAAACTAATTAGCTTACGGTGCACAAACGCAATTCGAGAAGGTCACTCTGCACTAAGCGCTTCTGCCCTGCAGAGCGGAACCGCAGAGCGGAACCGCAGAGCGCTTCAACTGTTAAACACCGCTTGAAGTTTTCAGGAAAAAACATTTTCGGATTCCTCTCGACCTTGGTTAGCCCATTTCATGCATCAAAACAAAGCAATTGATGTAGCTGATGTTGAAAAAGACTAGTGAAGTGGAACTCTAAAAAGACTATGCCTTTCAGGTAAATCTTCAAAGGAGGCTGGTATTGACCTGTGATTTGAATAAGGCACTGTAGCATTTTCAATGTCAGGGGAGGCTTTTTGCTGCCTGGCACTTTATTTAATTAGCTTTCCGGAGGTCCGGCAGTACCAGTGGCTCTCCGTCACACAGGTCTTTGTGTTCTTCACTTGAAGAAGTAAAACTGACCCAACGCTAATTGGTTTTACATCCAGATTCTAATTTGTAAGATGGTAAAGAAATGTGCAAAGCCTGTTAAAAACGCAAGTTTAAGAAAGCGTTGGACTGATGTGTCACGATCTGAAGCCTGAAGCAGGAGCTGCCAATTATTTCAACACGAGCTTCATATCAAATGTACTGAAGCAACAAATGTCCCAAATTAAATTAACACCTCGTTAACGTATTTCGCTTCCATTCCAGACTTTTCCCTGGAAGTTTTAAGGCCCTGTTACTCCAATTGCGGTCCTTCGAGGGCCATGAACTGCCGGTTTTCCAACCTCCCTTTACCTGGGAGTCAGGTGTGAATACAGTCTGGCCAAAAAGACCAAGGCCGGATTGAGATTTGAGGGCGAGCTTTGAGTATCTATGGTTTAAGGCAGTGGTTCCCAATCGTGTGCCATGGAGGACAGAGGAGTACGCAAGGTTTTTATGCCGCCCAATCACTTCACCCGCTGATTTCAACCCTTAACCCACCTTTGAGAGAGGAGGGAACTAACCAGTGAAATCAGCAGGTGAAGTGATTGGTCGGAATGAAAGCCTGCAGACTCTCTGCCCTCCATGACATACGACTGGGCGCCCCTGGTTTAAGGGTTTGTTTGCGTACCGCCAAACGGTAACGTAGCGCGACGATCTCTTGTTGCCGGGAGCAGGATGTCTGGAGTAAGCTTTGACCGAAGCCTGACTGGAGAGCGACTGGCGGTAACGGAGCTCGCTGCAGTCCCAGCCCAGGCCTGAGCGTGCGCCAGCGAGCCTACGAGCCGCCTCCATGAGCCGCTGCCCCAGCCCGAGCCGCTGGGGAGCGCTTCCTCAGCCCCTGAATGTGCTTTTTATGGCAGCCCCAGCCTTGCGTGCATCTGCTGCCAGCTCTAAACTGCGCCCTGAATCATGTTAATGGAGTCTTACACGGGTTAATGAGAGCGTCCCCGCAGCGTCGGGGCTCAGCGGGGGCGGGGGCGGGGACGAGCGCCGCGGGGGCGAGGGCGGGGACGAGCGCCGCGGGGGCGGGGGCGGGGACGGGGACGAGCGCTCGGGCTCCCCACGGACGCGCTTCGGCTGCACAGCTGGAGACCGAGCCCATCGAGCGGAGCGTCCGACGCATTGATCCATCCGCCGTGATACGATCTCCCCCCCTTTCTCCCGTGAGAGGCGGGAGGAATGGGGGCGGTGCCTACGGCGCTTTCTCAGTAAAGGCTTCTCTCATCCCCTCTCTCTCCCCATCTCTCTCTCCTCCCTCTCTCTCTCCTCTCTCTCTCTCCCTCTCTCTCTCTCTCTCCTCCTCCTCTCTCTCTCTCTCTCTCCTCTCTCTCTCTCACTTCTCTCCCCTCTCTCTCTCTCCCCTCTCTCTCCCCTCTCTCTCTCTCTCTCTCTCTCTCCTCTCTCTCTCTCTCTCTCCTCTCTCTCTCTCTCTCTCTCTCTCTCTCTCTCTCTCTCTCTCTCTCTCTCTCTCTCTCTCTCTCTCTCTCTCTCTCTCTCTCTCTCTCTCTCTCTCTCTCTCTCTCTCTCTCTCTCTTTCTTTCTCTCTCTCCTCCTCTCTCTCTCTCCTCTCTCTCTCTCTCCTTCCCCCCTCGCTCTCTCTCTCCGCTCTCTCTCCTCTCTCTCTCCCCTCTCTCTCTCCTCTCTCTCCTGCTCTCTCTCTCCTCTCTCTCCTGCTCTCTCCTCTCTCTCTCCTCTCTCTCCCTCTCTCCCTCTCTCTCCCCTGCGGTTTGTAAATGCGGTAAAGCAGGAGGAGTGCGGCTGCAGCTGCTCCTCTGGCTGAGGGAGGTGAGGGAGGTGCGCAGGGACTCGTTTTGGGGACGGTAGAACCCTGGCGCTGCTGACGCGGCGGCGGCGGCCTGAACACCCGTGGCGGTAATTACAGCACAGCCTGGCCGCTCTCACTCGGACAGGAGCGGAGCTGCCCGTCTGTACTGTGGGGGAGGGGGGGGAGGGGGGGGGGGGGGGGCAGGGGTCCACGGGCCGGAAAACAAGACGGGGAATAAATCGGGCGGGAGTAACTCACGCTGATGGCGGCACCCGCTCCACCGCCGCGGGTCCCGTCGGTAAACAAGCCCGGCCCGTAAATCTGCCAAATTAACGGGCGGCCGGCCCCAGCCAAGGCCGGGAGCGGCCCGGGGAGTGCTCCATCACCCAAAAGCGTCCGGGGCGGGAGCCGCGCGCCGCCGAAACACTCCCCCCACGCCCCCAAACCCTCCCCTCCCCCTCCCCTCCTCCCCTCCCCTCCCCCCCTCGGACGGACGCTACTCACGGTTCCTCCCACGATGCGCCCCAGGGGGTACCACGCTCGCTCGTCGAACCAGTTGAGGAACTCGTAGAAGCCGTTTGTGGTGAGGTGATGAGTCGACCGGTAGTTGAACCTGCGGGACAGGGAGGAGGACGGCGTCAGTGCGAGGGCAAACGGCGAGGGCCAAGGAGCACGCAAACGAGGGCGTGCCGCCCGCTCGCCTCTGCACACAGGCAAACAAGCAGAAGCCTATTTAAAGACCAGACTGGTCCTAATTGCTGTCATATTCCTAAATAATCAGTGTGACGCTGAGCGTAATTTAACATCCGACTGAGGGTAAATATCCCGAGGGCTCTGTCTGTCTGCTCTGCTGCTCTGCTGCTCGGCTGCTCTGCTGCTCGGCTCTTCAACAGTCCTGCTGCCTAAATTCCCACAGGATAATCCAATGGTCTGCCCAGGTTAAAGAAACAATGACAAGTCATCAAACAGAGGAATCAAAGTGATTCGTTTCTTAATACCTGGTAATAAAGGAGGGTAATGCCACAAACCAAATGTTCAAAAACTCACGCAAACAGAACCTCACGAGCCAAAACTAAGAAATTAATAGTAAATACAAAAATCAACCGGAAACATGAACCTGAAATGTTATCTTCCGATATCACTCAGTGCTGTATATCAGACCCATCTCACTCAGAGCTGTATATCAGGGAAGCCTGTGGGTGAACCTTTGTCAAAGAAATCAGTTTGTGCGGTCAGTGGTCTTTCTCTGAAAGTGAGAAAATCAGTTTTGCCTACATTTGCCTACTGGCCATTCTGAAGTCACCAAGGTCAGATTTTGCCCTGACAACCAGCCGCCTGAAGGGGAGGCTGTCTCTAGAAGGAAATGAGAGCAGCTGAAACCAGCAATCCCAGCAGTGCAACACCCCCTGCACCAGAAATACTACATCCCCCTACCTAACCAGAGAGACACTGCAGCTCTGTCAGAGAGCAGTAGTTTTGTCTCTGACGGTTTTCTGTCTCAAACCACCAAGCCCATCGTGAAGTCTGAATGTCTACAAAAACTACAGGTGGAAGGCATGCGCATGCGCACACACACACACACACACACACGCGAGTGCGCGCAGTTCTTGAGGCATGGACTGAGAAAAGGGCTTTCAATGGCATCAAAGCAGCATGAGGATCAGCCCCTGAACAAAAAAGGTCTCCCGGGACCCTCAACCGCATCGTCAATGAGGCCGCGCGTTGGGCTCCGCAAATATTTACCCCCGGAGTCGCGCTTCCAACGCGGGGAGGCCGTGACCGGGACGGATCGGAACCGTCCTCACCACGGGCCGCCCCGTACCAAACACCCCGGCGCTTATGCATCAGACCCGGGGGAGGGACGGAGATCTCTGCAGGGAGGCCTTTCTTCTGCCCCGACAGAGCCGCAGAACCGAACAGAGTCACGGAACATTTCCACATCAGAAGAGTGGAGATGAGCAGTCACCGGCGGAGCTGCTGTTCTCCGGGGTTCTGGGCCGTGAGGTGACAAGCAAACGGAGGGGGGGTGAGGCAGCCCAGTGTGTGTGAGCTCTGTGCCCGTACAGGCCCGTCTTCACCAAACTCCACCCTACGACCAGGCCACCGTCTCCACACTGCAGAGGCTGATGGGGGGGGGGGGGGGTTTGAGGAGGGGGTGAAGCCGAGCGCTGAAAGCACTTGAGCTGCCCTATCGCATTTGGGAGGGACACTTTGCGACCGGTCTCGCGTACACCAGAACGAAGCGTTTCCCCCCCACCCCCCTCCCTCCCCGGCTCTCTCTGCGATCGCCTTTCCGCGGGGCACACAACGCAGTCCCGCCAAACACGCCAATGCTTCTTACTGCATCCCTGCAGTCCGGACGCAGGCTGGGGGAGAGCCTCTCTCACGAAGCCTCCAGTCTGCTCTTTTCCAAATGCCGCATCCAACGCGCACCCTCTCCCGCTTCAGCTTTAAGCTTCAAGCCGCTTCAGCTTTAAGCTTCAAGCCGCTTCAGCTTTAAGCTTCAAGCCGCTTCAGCTTTCAGCTTCAAGCCGCTTCAGCTTTAAGCTTCAAGCCGCTTCAGCTTTAAGCTTCAAGACGGGGAAAATAACACCCAGTTAGAAAGAGAAGGACCCGGCGTACTGGCATGACCACGCGCGGGGAAATGAGGACGCGTCTCCAGCGGAGAGCAATCGAGCGCTAACTGCTCTCCGTGCCTCCGCGCTCACGCTGGAGCAGGACGCGTGTGCCTCTGTGCTCCCCCACGCTGGGATTAGCCGCCGCGGCGCGACTGACCGTGTTTGCGTCACGCACCGGGGTCACACGGCTCCAGCAGCCCGGGTCACAGCTCAAACAGGAGAGAGCAGCCGCCACCTGGCCCAGCTCGCTCCGGGGGGGAGGGGGGGGGGGGCGAGGACTGGGATGGATGGGCCCAATTAGGCGCAGCGTGAGCCCCTGACTGTGACTGATACACGCGCTCTCCCATTTCCACAGCGGAGGAAACGCAAGGCGGCGTGTGAGAAAGCTACGCACTACGCCCGCAGGGGGAAAGCCTCAGTGCTCCTCCGCCAGAGAGGAGAGAGACGGATCACACACAAAAACAGGAAACTGGGGACAGACTCATCATCATGAACGGACCCGGCTTCCAAACCGGAAAAGTCACTTTAATTAGACGCACCTGAAGAAGCGCAAGCAAGAGGACGCATCCCCGCGAACGTTCAGAGGGGCTGACGAAGACGAACGACGAAGACGAACCACGCGAGCCGCGGCGGTTGCCGTGGAGGTCGGCGCGGCGACGCGAGCCTTTTGACGGGCTGAGCAGCGGCCCGCGAGCGCGGCTTTATCTGCACCCCCCCCCCTCTTTCTTCTTCCCTCACACTCCAATCTTCAGAGCCATTGTTCCCGACACCTCTGCCCGCTTCCCCGTCAACAAAAGGGCTCTGTCCTGGCCGCTCGCGCTGTCTGGGAGTCAGGGCGATGTGCCACGCCCGGCTGAGCTCGCTGTGTGAGTCAACATGGCGGGCTGGAGGGGAATGCTGAAGCAAACCCAGCCGACCCCGCGTTCGCTATGGAGGGGTGGGGCGCGGGTCTCCAGGAACCCCCTCACTTGGCGCGCGTTTCGGCTCGAAGGCCAGGGTGCCGGTCGGACACACGGGGTCGGCGAACCGCCCGCTTGTGAGATTGTGTTTTTCCCTCAAAGTGCACCAGTGTTCGCTCCGGGTTACAAGTCACTGCTCCTCCTAAGTGATCCTTATTCAGAGGGCTCTGAACGTGGCCATGTTATGAGAGAGATCCCCACCACTCACCACCCGTGCCCCAGGACTCCACTGGAGCTTGCGGTCCCGATACTGGGCGGCCAGCCTCCCCATCAAAACCAGAAAAGATTAGAACTTCTCTCTCTCTCTCTCTCGCTCATTTGCTCTGAACTCACCAGCCCATTATGTGATGCTGTCCAACGGTGAAGTTGGGTCTGTCCTTATTATAGAGCAGAATGAGGATGGAGAGTGTTGGAGGGATAGGGGAGCTCCTGGGCCTTCTTTGCTGGGCTGCTAATAGGTCATTAACAGTATGTTCCAGAAAGATTTGGGCTTAATTGTTTTTTTTTTTGTCTGGCCTTTCCAAACAACACACAGGAGATTCGAGCTCGTGAGTTGAGGCTCCGGAGTAGGTGCTCTGCTGACTGTGTTCCACTGAGCTGAGCTCTGTTTAAGGCCTCTGCTGCTCAGTCGCGGTTGTGCAGCCTTGGTGACATCCCATCATGCATCTGTCAGCAGAGAACTGACACTGGCATGGCCCCTCTTCAGACCCCAACCATCTTTAGCACTAGCGCATTTGAATAAAAACAGCCAAAGGAAAGGCATCACCTTGGATCACCGCTGATTACAATATTTATTAGGCAAAGCGCCCGAGTGAATTAAAGCCAGAATATAATTAAGTCTGAATACTGGTTGGAATTATAATACCCTGGCATCTGAAGAAACTACTGGGTACAGCTCCAGGTACGCTTCAGCTGGGTTCTCCCATCCTCCTCTGAGTCGGAAGCTGTAGTGAACACACCTCTCTGAGTGCTAGCGTTCCACACAAGCGGCCCGTGACTCCTGTGCTTTTAATTGGGCTCAGAGAGGGATACAGCTCGCCCATCGCCCCGGACACCCCCACCCGCTTCAGAGGAATGTCGTTTAAAAGGCGGAGAAGCGCCCGCCGGCCCCTGGGATGGGGGGGGGGGGTGAGATGGCGCGTGGGCGCCTGTCAGGGACGGGCTGTTGGGGGGGTCGCGCAGTGAACGGGTCCTGAGGGGGCTTCTGCGATGGCAGCCATGTCTGAGAGGAGGTGACGGGACCAGCCTCTGACGCAGAGACTGCTAAAGATTTCACACGCAACTGCGGTGGTTGTCTGACTCGCTGTGCGCACGCACGCACACACACACGCGCAAACACATACTAGATAGACACAGACACACGCACGCGCACGCACGCACACACACGCACATACTAGATAGACACACACACACACACACACACACACACACGCACACACACACACACACACACACACACGCACACACGCACACACGCACACACGCACACACGCACACACGCACACCAGACAGACAGACACAAAGACACTGACCCAGGCATGCGCACACACACACACACACACACACACACACACACACACCAGACAGACAGACACAAAGACACTGACCCAGGCATGCGCACACAAGTTTTCCTAGGGCTGGCTGAAGGCTTCACCAGCGAGGCCGTCTCTGGGCAGCTGATGAATAGAGCTCGGACCGTGATTATTCGATCAGCTGTGAAACAACACTGATGAAGCACAGAACTGCGGTATCAACTTCTGCTTTCAACTCTGTACTTTTTAATAAGTCATAACTTACATCCTAGCGAGGCGCAATCGATCACGTTGATTGATTGTCTCCGGTCTTGTTGCATACAGGCAATGACTGCAGCCTTCAAATGCCTCCCCATTTTTACAGCCGTGAAATGATATTTTCAGTTCATACTGCAGGAATCCTGGATGAGAAGGAAGCTGCCTTTTTGAACGGTGCTTTGGCATCCGAGTGGGTTTGCCCGCCCTGCCTCTTTGCCGTGTTTCATAAAATCTTTAATAAGCCTGCATTCAGGTTACTACAGAAATGGCCTTAATAATGCAAGTAAAAAAAAGGTTCGTGCTCAAAATGCAAGACTAGACTATTAAAAAATCAGGGGAATGATGGAGCAGAGACTGTATTACAGTGTTCTCTGTTCTTCCTTTTTTATATTTTAAAGAAATCCGAAAGATGGATGCACAAAAAAAAAATCACGGAAGGAAAAATCAATGATGACAAACAACTAGAAATTAAAATGTCAAAAGGCTTTACCATTGTGACACAAAATTTAAATTCAAGTGAATAACTATTTCTGGATTTCTCAAATAAATCCATAAATGTAGTCTAGTTGCCATTAATTGTAGCGTACCCTACTCTGGCCTAGCAGTTCATTTAATTTGCATGTGATATCCAGGGAAGACCCTCAGTACAAACATATTTTACAATTTAAGTCCGCTATACCAAAGTCATGATTCACTCATAAGACATGGAGCATTCAGAACTGGAAAAAACTATAGGCTATTATTCAAAAAGCAAACAGAAAATCTTCCATTTAAACATTTATTTTTACATTTCCAACTATGACCAGATGACTAAGAAAAATGTACTTGTCGATACTGCACAACCACCAGCCCATTCTGTCAGCTACTCATTAAAAATATGAATTTAACTTCTCCTTGTTCCTTGCGACAAGCCACACCACTTCATCCGTAATAGGTCCCGCTATAATGCCAGTTCAGTGTTGGGTTCAGGCTTACAGGCTTATCCAACATTGGGCTCACAACTCCCTCAGCCTCCCACGTTCTCATCAGACACACCAACACCATACTGCACCAAACAACAAAACATTTCAGTTGTAGGCACTTTGCAAGACATATTTTTGTCTCAATATTTCAGACACGTCACAAGGCATAAAGCATGAATAACGCCTTTGTAGGCATGTCAGAACATGTCTACAGATCATCAAAAAGCAAACACAATGCTTTCTGGGAAAATTAACTTCTAATCTCAAACAAACAATGTGAATTTAGGGTCAATGTTCTGGCCAAATTCCCTGCACAGATGTATGTGACTAATTCAGAAAGATGTAATACTTGTAGTGTAGATATACGTACAAGATATACGTACATGATTCAGCAAAGATAAGAATATCAACTAGCTATATAAAGTGTGGCCAAAAAAAAAACTATCAAGTCTTGCACAGTAATAGTTTATAATCACGAAACAGAGAGAACAAAGGTCTAGGTGGCAGGACATGGCTTTAGCACTAAGCCTCCAACAGTGCAGAAAGCTGGAACAGGCAGAAGCTCAATTACATCTGTCCCTCTCTGCCCGTCTGCAGACAAACTCCTGCAGGACTTAAAAGGCTATAAGGAGTGGAGCCTGACGCTTTGCATGGAGCACAAAGCCAGAAAGTGATGTGGTGACTTCATAATACATTTCCACATTATCATCCAAAAGCCTCCTTTGTACGAGGAACCAAGGGCAAATGTAACCCCTGGTAAAGAGCAGAGCGGAGGGAAAATTACCATTCCGGTCCAGTCCATTAGGCTGGCCACAGCGAACGGAACACTCTCGGCTCACACGCGCGCTCCCAACTTTCAAGAGGTGCTCAAATAAAACTCAATTTCACACTCGGTGGAGACATTCAGTTTTTTTCCAGGTGTTTTCTTAATGAAAAAATCCATTTGTCGGGTCTGGCCATTTTGTGGCCCGGCGGGGCTCCGAGCGGCCCGCTTGCTGCAGTGCGGGGCGTGTCGGGCTGGTTCTCATTCGCGTGGGACAGCCGGCTGAGGCTGGGGGGCCAACGTCCTCCGCTGCCCACCTACCCCCCCCTCCGATGGCAGACAGGGCTACAGCAGAACAGCTACTGCGGGTGTGCTGCAGTCCTGCAAAATGTCTCGACGTTCTCACAACACTGCAGCAGAGCGGGCACTGAGGAAACGGTGCAGAACATCTGCCCTAACAGCAAGGTTTGGCTGCTTGGCTCACTAGCCCGGGAGGTTCCTTCAATTTGCCCTGTCCACACCTGCAGGGGCGGGGCTTGGCCATATAAGGTGTGGACCCCCGAGCCTGTGGAAGGCCCTAGCTGCTGACTGGCTGAGAGCAGGATTCATCCTTCGGCCCCGGAACTTTCCGTCCCCAGGAGGCCTGGTCCTCTGCCCCTGGTCCTCCACAGCTCCACAGCACAGGGCATTACGGCCAGTAGAAAGCACACTGGATGCAAAAATAATCTTTTCGGATGTCTTAATGCTATCGTTTCAAAGTTCTTAACATCTTAAGTACTGCGATGGCGGATAAAGTGGTCCTGCAGCACACGAGAGATGAAGGCAGTTTCACCACCAGCGCTTTGGGTTATTAAAAGTACGACGCCCCTGGGTGACTTCATGCTAACTGCCTCCGATTATGGTTTTGTTCTCCAACCAACTGATAGTCCGGCTAAATAATTTAGTTGATTAACAAAACTAAAACTTCTCTCTTAAATCACTCGGACAGCTTAACCACAGGGTAGATATAAACAGCTCATTACTATTTCATGAAATTCCAAAAAAGCAGCTCACCATTGCCTTCATCGACTGGCTGCTTAGAACGACCCAGTTGTACATCACAGGGTCATTTAATGCGCCCACAAGTCAGGCTTTGCCCCGGACTCTGAGGGGAAACTCAAAACCTAGGCAGAGCGGCAGATACGGGGGCGACCAACACTTTAAATAAGAAATAAACTTAGTCGAATTGAATTCAAAAGTACCATTTTTTAATTTTTCTTATCTTTTGATAGGCTATGTTGTTCTTTCCAAGCTACAGGTCATTTTATGAGAGTGCATCAGATAATACAAACAACAAAATATGTTTTAACAGAAAACAGAAAAAAATATGATTCATTCACAAATAACAAAGTGAAAAGGAGATTTCTCCCATTTTATCTTGTTTTGCTGCATGTTTTTCCTAAGGGGTATCAGGCAGGCAACCAGGGGTCCATTTTAGGTTTTCCGATTGAGCGAGGCAGCTGAGGCTTTCTTCATATCTTCTGAAAAAGGGTACGCTCTTCCTGTTGTTGCTAAAGGGTCTGTCAAAAACCTGGTCCTGAGATATCACAGGGAGGTCAGGTCATCCTTTCTTGGATATGATGGTCCAGCTGGATAGAGAAAGCTCACTTTCTCTTCACAGTCAACCTCTAGGACAGAGCCAAGCCCCCACTTGCCATCATACTCAGCAGTGAGGACTCCCCTAATGTTTCCCCTGAAGTGCGGGCCTGCCCAGATCTACAGAGGCGATGCAGACGCAATGGGATTTCCTTGCTCTCTGAGTAAACAGTTCACCGGCAGCTTGGCGTTTGACACTGGCATGAATACATGCAGCTTCTGAGGGCCTGTGATTGTCTTGGCAGCACTGAATCGATCTTCCAGAAAAGCCTGTCCATCCTCCCGTTCTGCCGATGTGAAATACATGAACAGCACACCAGTCAGATTCTGCTTTCCACAGTCACAGAGCAGCTTCGGTGTGAAGGTCTAGTCGAGGTATGGCTGAAGACTCCAAACACACTTGCATTGCTAAATCCCCCAGAGGTTTTCCTCAGGTGTTTCCTTTAATACTAATCAGTGTTCATTTAATTGGCTTAATAGGATGGATTACATTTAACTAAGATGATTAGAATACGCTTAACTTCCCCCCGCACATAAAATGTAGCACAAAAAGTACCAGAGATCCCTCTCAAAATTTTTCCGTGCTTACAATAGTTTATAGAACATATCAAAAGATGAGAAAAATCTAACTAGTGCTTTCGAAATATTAATATAAAAGAAATAATTAGTAAATGACTATACAAAAATGTCTCAAAGAATTGCATGTGTTAAACACACAAAAATGCCCAAAACGGGCACTTAAATTGCTATTTTCATTAGAAGTAGGCTATTTGTGACACAGCTTTTAAATAGCTACATCCCTTCTCCATAGGAAGTTTCTTTTTAGAAAGTTCAAGGAAAATCGGAAAATCTCCAAATTCACGCAGAACGTCCCAGTCGGCACTTTTCTGCATCTTTCTGCACCTGCTCTAACGGTCTCAGTTGCTTTCCACGTGGTGTTGTGTTTTTACCTTTGATCAATAGCTTGCCTTTGTGTAAGCCAGTGTCGCGTGTGTTTTTATGAACTCTTACCAAAGGCAAATTTCTATCATGTCATGTGATGAACAATGAGGTTATCTGAATCTGAAGTGAAAAGGAATAACTTCTCTTGCTTAGAAGAGGTATGAAAACACTAGATCTGAAGGAACTTGGTTCCTTATCCAAGTTTTTATGCACACTAACAAAACTAACCTCTAAAGCGGTATAAGGACTATCATTTTCTCAGTTAAAAAAAGTTCAGCATTATTTCCCTAACCGACATACATTCTTGTGAAATAAAAAAAAATTATCACAATGCACACACTGAAAGGTCAATAAGTGTTGTTTTAACAGGAAAAAAAATCATGAATTCCATGCATGAAGTCCTTCTGGCCCAGTCTCATATGCTGATTTCCTCTGTATGCCTTGGGCAGCCACTGGACTGTGAAGAGCTGACTTTGGGAAAGGCTCAAACAAGCGGAACGGAACCTCTGCCTTCCAGCGGGATGACGGGGGAAGGGGGGGGGGGGTGGCAGGGCAGGATGGGATGAGGGGGGGGGGGAGGGGTTGAGCTGTTCCTGGGTGCCCTCATGCTCTCAGCCAGGGAGCAGAAATGGGTAACGACCCAAAAGGGTTCTAGACCCCAGTGCAGATTCTTCAATACTCTTCTGCAATAATTTGCTTCAGTAAAACAGTTAAGCACAAGTGGATTCGGGAGTCTGAATCCCACCACTGAGCAGACTTAAAAAGAAGTGCTGTGGATAGTTCAGATAGCTCAGAGCTAGGTCTCTAGCCAAAAGACAAGCTTTAATGGTGCAACACTGAGTAGACTGTGGAGACCCATCAGTGCTACGGCTACTGGTACAGACACGAAAAGCATCTTTAGTGATAAGGTATTCATGCAGTTTAGTAAAAAAACGGGCCTATTCAGCTTTCTAAGCTACTGCCTTTATCTGAAAAATATACATCTCTGGCATCTGATGGCAGACACATTCTACTCTCTGAATAGAACCTTCCAGACACACTTGATTTCCCATCTTTTTTTCACCAAAGGACTTCAGCTTACACTAAAGAGCAGAAGTGCTCTGCAGCTGAGTCAGCAACATGGAACAAATGCAAAAAAGACGATAAACCCAAGAACAGGCTGCGAAGCAACCATTCCCCCAGATTTGCAACATGGCCAGATTCGACATATTTTGTAAAGGATGATGACTTCATTCCTGAAGATAAGCCCATGCAGAGCCTTCCGTAGATGGTGCAGAAACCGACGGAAATGGTTTGTGAAATCTTTCCCTGCTCATTTCGCCTCATCCACAAGACCACAGGCCTCAGTTATATTCACCTGCTGAAAGGCTTGTGAACATGCATCACCAACGGTCTATCGCTCAATATGCATTGTGCCCCGTCAGCTTTGGGTTCAAACCCACAGTCAGGCCGCAGCGTAGAACCTATAAAAATGGAAAATGGAGGGCTCGGCACAGAGCCAGACAGATGGCTCGGGCCGGGGCCCAGTCAACACCGGTTGTAGCGTCCAGGGGGACCCAGCACCACCCCCGTCCAGGCTCGGCCGCGTGCTCTGCAAGGCTCTCACGCTTACCCACAGCGCACCGCTTCCACCTCCCGGCGATCCCCGGGCTGGTCCCGAGACGCCTGCGCTAGGCCTGAGCGGGCTCCCGCGGCGCGGACGGGCCCGGGCGCGTAAACAACAACACAGACCGGGGAGAAGGCCGTAAATCAGCGCTGATACGCACGCGGGTCTGTTTGGGGTCTGCTTTCACGGCGTGATGGATCGAAACCCTCAATCACGCGGCGGGACGGAGGCGGTCACGGGGGGGGGGGCACAGGGGCGACCGCGCTCGGAGATCAGAGCCCCGGAATTTACAGCCGAGCGCCCGCCTGGGGCTCTAATTACACCGTCTTCAAATCAGGTCCGCTCCTTAATCACTATTCTCCAGCCAATCGCTGCCCGGGCTACATGTTCCACCGAGCAGAAGTAACGACTCCAAGCGCGGAGAAAGGCTCCGGTAATGGCCGTCTGGTCTGAGAGCGGCGGCGTGTCTGGCAGCCTGCTTCCCCCGTATTTCACCGAACGCCCGGCACCCGCCGGGGAGACGCCACGCTTGAGAGAGAGAGAGAGATTTTTAATATGGCTGCCAAGCCTTTTCTCCAAAATAAATGTCATTTCCCCCCCCCCCAGCCCACAACACAGAGCTTAAACGTTGTTGGAATTTTTTTTTTGAAAACGCGCGCGGCAAAGCGGTAATGTGGGCCATAACTGGAGCGAACTTTAAACTTCCTCCCGGCTGAGGGTAAAGGGAATTGCGGTTTCACTCGAGCAGACGCCTCGGACTTCAGCAGGATGCGGGTTTGCTCTGGTCTCAGCTGAAATGTAAAATGCGGGACTTCAATTAAGGATCGAGTCTAGACGTGCCGCAGTTTCAAATCTCACCGGCACGCCCAGACACGCCGCAACACCCCAATCTTCCGACTCCTTTAAACTGCCTAACTTCATTACTTATTCATTAAATAATGCAGCCCAATTTAAAGAACATTAAAAGAACATTAATAGATGCTGAATAAGAAAACAAATAAACATAAATAAAAAGGAAGAGAACTAGTTTCTTTCCCTTCCTTTGTCTCACTCGTAATATAGGCCCATTGGCTCCACTTCTTAAAAACCCTGTTAATAGTAATTCATTTGGAAATGAGAAATTTAGAATAAATATGGAATTCAATTATTCCATCAGTGGCAGATCAACCTGTAGTGAGCACGAGAATGCTCAAATAAATTCGCTGCTACGAACGTGCGTCTAGAACCTCCGTCGAACCGCAATGAACGATGGGGCGCAGGCACGGGTGTCCAAACGCATTTACGAACATCGGATAGAGGATCTTGGAGGCCTGTTTGCTAAGATGCTATTTTTAATATAATCAGGACATCACCCGGAATAAATGAGGCACTTAATTGGCAGACGGATTGAAATGTTCTGTGAATACTAAGCGCCTATTTTGGCAAACAAAGTTCAGATGATTAAATATCCTCGCGATTGAACACATCCATTTTGCTCAGGACCGCCGGCAGATGCGTCACACAGAGCGACCGGCGGAAACGCAAACACCCGCTTCATTTTTTTGTCAATTAAGGCAAATTAAAAGTAAACAAACCAGTTAAATGTTTATCAAAATATTTACTGGGAGTGCCTGGAGACACATTACAAGATTTGTGGTGAGGGGGGGGGGGGGGGGGAACACTTCAAGCAGCAAATTTGTTTTATTTTTCAATGAGGGATATTAAGATAATTAGCAGCAAGTCTGCGCGTTGCTCGAGCGCAAACATCAAACCCCGCTCATATGACACCGCTTCAGAAGGCTGCAGTCAGACTGGATTGGGGGGGGGATTATGCCGGTGGGTGTCGGGGTTGTTTGGGGCGGGGTGGGGGGGGGGCAGCGGGGTTATCATCTTGAAGGCTGACAGCCTTTCAAACATAATAAAATGCAGAAATCCTGCTTTAAGCTGGCTTCCCCGTGATGATCCACAACTCGGAAAACAACCGCATTTGTAAAAAAAAGAAATTATAATAAATAAAAAAATAGGGAGGGTGCTATAAGACCTTATGATGTGCAAATTGACTTCACCGGAGGAAAAGAGGCACCCGAGTGAGCCCGCGCCGGAAACTTCCAGAAGAAAACAAAAAGACTGTGAGCCTTTGTCTCCACTCCAATTAATCCTCACCTCAGACGCCTCAACCCTACACCTTGATTCCAGGGCTCGGAGGCAGACGGCGGCAATCCGGGAGCGCGGAAACGAAAAGCCGCGGCTCAGCCTGGCCTGCAGGGGGCGCTGCGCCAGAACCACCGCGGCCTGAAAAGTTTCACTGAGAGTGAAGGGCGGTCTGTGCCAAACAGACAGGCGTGGGACAGGGTCACCGCTCAGCTAATAAATCAGCCGTGGAGGGGGGAGGGGACGCGCGGCACCCAAGGGCCGAGGAATGACAGCGGGCGGAGGAAAATGGACTCTCCGCCGCTCGGTTTTTCCGATACGCGCATCGCTTGGATCGATCGGACGCGGGCGTGAGGGCATCAGCCAGCTGACTCCGCGCCTGACAGCGGCCGGCTCTGCCAACGCGCGAGCGATTTCGCTGGCGTGACCTCGTGTTCTTCACGTGCGTCTCACAGAGAGCTTCTGAAGGACCATCGCGCCTCTCCGCGCATCTCGAACCTAACACAACCCGCAATTACGCTAACTGCTTCCTGCTATCTGCACCCCTCCCCCCCCTTCCCCCACTGGCTAACAGCACCCCCAACGGGCGCGTGGCCCGAGACGTGCGGGTCTGGAGCTCATGCTTAGAGAAACGGTGCAGCTGTCCGGAGGGCTGGCTGCGGCCGCCTCCACAGCGCTGGAGACGGGACTCTGAAACGGGTCGGGGCTCTGAAGGAGACACTCGCAGTAAACCTCGATCTGCGGTGCGGCAGCCGGCCCTGAGAGACGACGGCAGGAGGAGGAACTGAAAGACAGAGACGCTTCCCCGGTCTGGCTCGGCGCTCGCCTCCGGGCAGACATTAACGCTCGCTCGCTCAGACGCTGGCGGTGCTCAGGCGACCTCGACTCGGGTGCCGCTGAGTTAAGGCCCCGTTTCAGAGGCGGCAGTTACGTCTGAGCCGCGAGGAGTTCCGGCTGCAGAGCGGAGGCCAAAGCTGCGGCGGCGAAGGCTTCTGCGTCTGTGTGACACGGTGACGGGCGGGCGCCCTGCGGCTGAGATTAGACCAGGAAGACGGCTCGCACAAACAACCCCTTTCAGCAGCGAGAAAACGCAGGTCAAGTGCAACGGATGAACAGTCAGGCCAGCCTTTTCTCACCATAAAATAACAGTGAACACAATGACGCAAGCAGTAAGGCCCTCCTGAAGACCAATGCAAATGGCAAAAACGGCGTTTTGAGAGCAAAGGAATTAATCTGGACCAGTTGATTTCAATTGGCTATTCATGAAAGTGAGACAGGTGGCAGCGGAGGCCACAGAGTACTGAGAACTGCAGCCAGGCTGAACAAAGAGGATGGCTCCTGCACACACACAAAGAGCTGGCTCCAAATGCCAGCGTGACGCCTTCCGCTGAACCTGGGGCTGGCAGCGAGATTAAAGTTCACCTCAGATCAGTGTGTCGGTCCAGCTCAACAAAAACCACACTTTCAATGTACAAAAATGACAAGTTACTCACACATGCAACGCACTATCTATAAGTCATTAATTAAAATGTGAAAAATCTAAAGCTAAGAGGAAGAAAACACAAGGCCAATTTACATGAAATAGTTCAGGAAACATTGGGTAGCATTGCTTTGGAAGTTTCATTTGTGTGAGCTAAAATAGGCAATATTGTTGTAACTGAATACTTACAACAGCAGGCCTACATTTTGCAAGTTTTAATTAATGACTTACAGACAGTGCTTTGTAATTATGAATAACTTGACATTTCCATAGTTTTTTTGTTGAAATATTTCTTTTTGTACTGTTTTTGTTATGAGTAACTGACAATAATAAAGCATTTAAATGTATAAACCATAAGAGAGAGACATGCAGACACCTACATACATGCAAACACACAGTAATTTTTCCTTTACCATGAATTACAAATAAATGAATGAGTTTGTCATATTTTTAAATGGACTATGGTAAGTGTTTTTAATGGGTATACATAATAGACCTACTAATTGTTTGTATGTGTGTATATTCTAAAGACCTAGCTATCATTCATTTTAAAAGGTGGAATTTGCGGCAGTGAAGCATAATGGGTAAGGAGCTGGTCTTCTAACCTAAAGGTCATGGGTTCAATTCCCAGGCAGCACACTGCTGTTGTACCCTTGAGCAAGGTACTAAACCTGCACAGCTTCAGTGTAGGCTATATCCAGCTGTATAAATGGAAGCAATGTAAATGCTGTGTAAAATGTTGTGTAAGTTGCTGTGGACCAGAATGTCTGCTAAATGCCTGTTTTGTAATGTAATTGGCAAGGTAGCTACAGTAGGCTGTTAAAAAGTAGTTGACAGTAGAAATGCTGCAGTGGTTAATTTGAGAAAAACAAGAAAATCAATAAATCTGCTGTCATGAAATCCATATGACTCTCACTTTGACAGTATTGAACATTCTGATCATTTTAATATCAATATTGCATAAGGAAATAATGTTATAAAGTTAAATGGCCATGAATTGTCAAACCGACCGTTGTTTATCTTATATCACCGAAGTTGTTTGTGAATTCTGTGTTCACATGAGGTTGGACGGTACATAATTTGATGTTCTTAGGGGCTGAGTCTGAGGTCACTGTGGAAATCCTGAAAAGTGCTAAACTCTTGATGCTGTATAGGTATGGGGCATACCTGCCATCCCAGTACCAGTGAAAATCAGTGTAGGGGATTCAAAAAGTTAGAGACCAGCCTGCAGGTCTCTCCCAGTGAAAATCAGTGTAAGGCAGTAAGACTGGCAGTGAGATTAGCATGTAGGTCTCTCTCAGTGATAATCAGTGTAGGAGATTCTAACAGTAAGACCAGTGTGCAGGTCTCTCCTAGTGATAATCAGTGTAGGAGATTCTAACAGTAAGACCAGTGTGCAGGTCTCTCCTAGTGATAATCAGTGTAGGAGTTCTAACGTAAGAGTAAGACTCAGTGAATGCAGTGTAGGTCACAGTGAGTAATCAGTTAGGAGATTCAGTGAGATTCAGTAAGACCAGTGTGCAGGTCTCTCTAGTGATAATCAGTGTAGGAGATTCTGACAGTAAGACCACTGTGCAGGTCTCTCCCAGACCAGTGATAATGATAATCAGACTAAGACTGACAGTGAGATTAGCATGTAGGTCTACGCCAGTGAGAATCTGTGCGGGGTCTGGCCATCAGATGGGCAGCAGTGAGATCAGCACAAGCAGTGCAGAGGAACACTTGCAGGCCCACGCGCCAGGCAGAGCCCAGCTCTGAATGCGGTCCTGGGCGGAAGGGGTCGCAGAGGTGAGGGGTGTTAGCCGATCACAGGCAAGCCAGCTGGCTGCACAGAGCCGCGGGCCAGATATCACACTTCTCTATTCAGAGCTAGAATTCTTATTAAAAGACGGATGGTGACCTTTGAGAGCTGAAACGATATACATCCAGAATTACCTTCAGGTCCACGGGGAGGCTTCTCCTCCAGCAACAACACACCACATATCTCCGAATCCACCGACAGTAACGCCAGGGCGGAATATTTTATCGGATTCCCAGAGTCAACATTTTTTTGACTTTTTTTTTTTTAATCATTGAAATAGTGTAGGCTAATCTCTCGCCCCTGTTGCTTAAATATAAGACTTTTTTTTCATACTTTTTGGAAAGCCGTGTTTTGACCTTTGGTTTGGTTGTAGGGCAAATAACAAGAGAGAACTTTCCCAGTGCAGTGCCACTGATTTTAGCACAGGCTGAAAATCTTTCAGTTTCCATTTTCATCCACAATCCAATTCTCGGCACGTTATGAAGTGTGATCAGGCACACTGCTTGGCTCCGTCAATGAGATGAAAATCGATTATGAGAACAAGAGTGGCCACGCAACTAAAGTCCTTATGTGTTTATTTGAGAAGGCAGGATGAGAGGGCAGTCTTCCTTGGGGCAGAGGATATAAGCTAGGAACCCAAAAAATCCTTCATTTTCTGCTTGCTTTTAAGCGATGGATGGCGAGGTGGAAGGCAAACATAAAAGTCGGTCTGCAGCGGTGCGTAGCTGAGGCTTGGGGAGCAGTGCTTTATTGGGGATGCGATGGCAGACTGCTGTGGATATTTCCTCAAACAGAAGGCGGGCTGTTTGCAATCCACACATGAGCAGTGGCGTATTACTGGATGTGTCCCCATGGGGACGGCAGCCCAGTCCATTTGCTTCAATACCGAAGGCTGCCGACGCACCATCGATCCTTCGTTTCTGCTGTGTCACAGGTCTGTGTGTCTCTCCCCGTCTGTCTCCGTATCTCCCCGTCTTCCAGTCTGTCTCTCCCCGTCTCCCTGTCTGTCACTCAGTCTGCCTGTCTGTCTCCCTGTCAACCACCCTGTCTCTCACCCCGTCTCCCTGTCTCTCTCCCCAGCTTCCAGTTGCTCTTGTTGCTCGCTCTCCCAGTCTGTCGCTCTCCCTGTCTCTCTCTCCCTCTCCCTGTCTCTCTCTCTCACTGTCTCACTCCCCCCATCACTCATCCAGTCTCTCCCCCTCCCAGTCTCTCTCTCTCTCTCTCTCTCTCTCTGATGAAGTGCAGTGTGTGGCAGGGAATCAGAGGGCTAATGAGATGTCAGCCGCTCATTTTCATCTCTAGCAGAGGAGCAGCTGAGGTGCCGGATGAGCCCTACACAGCCAGGGGATGACAGAAGCTGGCACAATAAAACACCTTTACACATTATCTCCCTTTCACACAGAATAAAACCCCGAGGAAACCTGCCGTCAGTGAGATGGCAGTTCAGGAGACACCTTAACTTGAGTTTAAAGCTCCCACAACCGGAGAGGAGCCAAACCACTCAACTGGAAATTGGGGGCAGACAAAAAAAAAAACCCCCTGTAATCTCTAAGAGGCGTGGGTCAGTTCAATCTAAAACAGCGAGACCACAAGGTCGAGGTGACAATAAGGAAAGACAAATTAAATTCGGAGTACCACACTAATAGCTCGTAGAGATGGGCATTTGCCAACAATAGCCTGAAGGTATGCCAAAACAGCAGTGAAAAATGCTGTTCACTGAATAGAGAAACAAACAAGAGGAATTTGTATGTAATTATAATGCGCCATTCTACTATAAATATCTGCGACTATACATGGAATAAATATATAAACTTACCATTGTTTTTACACATAAAGATGTCCCTTTGAAGATTTAGAGGTTATTTATTGTCTTTAAATGGAACAATCTATTGGAGAAGTAAACTACTTTTTGCTTCATAGATCTTTAGCAGTTCCACATTTCACCCTCAGATTTTGCACACTCGCGTTCAAGGAGTTTGTGATCCAGGACATATAGTATACACATATGTATAGTTTCCCCTGATTTATATATGTGATCTTTCAATTTTACCTCAAAATAAATGAGAACAACTAAATTTTATATCTTTTTTCAAAGATAATTGCATTTGTGACACTTTAGTTCTACCTAAATTATGAATATAAACAAATCCAACACTAATTGGTATTGTAAATGGCACAAGTGTCTTGCTTCATTTAAGCCATTTTTCAAGTCTCTGTGATGCTCACATCTGGAGTTATAAAGCCTTAAATAGAACACCCCCAAAATGGGCTAGGACTGGCCAGATTTGGCATCTGCACAAAGTGGTTCATTTCAGGACATTTTGTATGATTAGAATGAAAAATACAAAATGAATGATAAATTGCCATGAATATACATAAAATCATTCAATTCTTTGATAATCCGTAACTGTAACAAGTTAACTTGGCCTAGCAATAGCATTTAATGATATTTAAATGACTTATTTAGATTTTAAATTACCCACATCTGTGCCCTGCAAAAACAATATACCAGATGGGGGGGAAAGCAGAGATGTCAGTCAGAGATTATATATATATATATATTATATATTATATATATATATATATATATATATATATATATTATATATATATATTATATATTAGTTCTGTCAGTCCTTTAAGAGTTCAAGATGTTGTGTTAATGAAAACCACTAACTTTCATTATAAATCCTATTCATGTTGCCACCATGTTGATTCAAATTCTCAAGGGTGACTCAAGGGTAGCCGAGTGGGACTTCACATGCACGTCATTGCCTGCATCTTTCACGATGCTAATAATATTGAAAACCTACATGCTTTAGAATCATAACTGCATCTGAAATGCAGACTGCAGTTATGCCAGAAGCTAACATTACAATGCATAAAATAGCGAACTGCTAAAGCTGCAATGTAAAAATAATAGCTGAAACTAAAACTGTTAACTGACTTGAATGTATTTTCAAGCAAGTATTTTCGAGTAGTACATACTTCTAACAGTCCTTGTCTTTTGAGTACCCATGTCCACCCCTAACAACTAGAGTGTCTTGTAGGATCTCAAAAGTGCCAGTAGAGTTTCTTTGAAGTGTCAAGACTCAAGAAAGAGTATCCTCAGCATCTCACGAAGCACGTAGGACATCCACAGAGAAAGATACTATGCTTTCAGGCTTTACGACGGAACAGTCCATTATTAGAATAAATCATTGAATCCAAAGCGGAGGTAAGGGCTCTTCTTCAAGAATTCCTCAAGAAGCACCACAAACCAGAGACAGGAAAACTGCAACTGATTTGAAGGGCGCAACTTCTTTTCAAATGATTTTTCAAGCCGCATGAATCATAAACACTCCCCTCCTCCACCGATTCAACTCACTTCACCCTAGGGGGGCCTGAAGACGGGGGAAAAATAAGTCAACAGGTGCTCATCTGCAATGCAATGGCTCCATCCCGAACAAGGAAGGCAGCGAAAGGCACTCCTGAAGGAGCTGTATAAACCAGGAGGCGGTTGCCATCCCAGGCAGAACAGTGCCGTCGCCACCTTGCGCTTAATCCAAATGGCTTCGGTAAGTATCAAGCTGTATAAATTGATCATGTGTAAAACGTGAATCACAGCCATCGCCCTTAATGAGAGAGAGCGTCGAGCGATACCTTTTACGAGCAGCTCTCAATGTTTTGGAATCCCAGGATAAACCCAGGGACTGTCCCAAAAGGGAAGGGAAAGAATCCTCACCTGCTGCCGCCAATTCGCCCAGCAGCGAAACTCCCAGCTCAAGTACACAACGCAGATTCTCAGATCCACATCTGACCCCAGAGTTTTAAAGGCGAAGGGGTCAGAGCACTGAGCCCTCTACAGGAAGCTGACTTATTCTTATCAGGATCAAGGAAGCCAAGCTTGTGCTTCTCACGATCCCCTCTGTCCCCTCCTCCCCCCCCTTTCCAGGAACAGACAGTAACAGGTTGGGCTCTTGGGCGGTGGGCCAGGCGCGGCCGCCTCTCCTGCCCCGGGGCGGGGCCCGCGTGTCCGTTCCGCTCTTAAAGCGCCGGACGCAGAGTCCCGGAAGCGGGGCGATTCGGACGCGGGGTCGAGAAGGGCGCCCGAGCGCCAGGATGAGCCAGCTGGAGACACGCCCTTAAAAGGCTCTGGGTTACAGGTTGAAGACTCCACAATGGGAAATATCACACACAATGGCTCTTTACAGCTCCTCACACAATGCCTCTTTCTAATCTTTGTGAGGACACATTGTGAGTTCCTCCCCCCATGTGAATGCACACTCCGCTTTAAAACCATTGTATTATTTTTAACTACCGAGGATGTAAAAGAAAAGAAAGAAAAAAAACATCTTTGTAAAGAGAGAAATTGAAATACAAAGCTTTGCAGATCTGCACAGGGGGTAACATTTCCCAAAATGCTTGGGGGCAGAGTTGGTGAAGGGGACGCAGGGCCGAGGCTGGCCCAGCTCCGGAGCACCTGCAGTCAGGTGTTTAAAGGTGTGGGTAAACTGCGCTTTACAGCAGGAGCTGCCGCAGAGGAGCAGTTTGGGGGAGCAGTCCGCCCCCCTCTCCGCATGCGGCAGGGGAAAGCGAGCCGCTAGCCGCTAGCCGCTCGCCGTGGTCCGGAGGGATCCAGGAGGACCCGGTGCACCCCGGCCCTCTGTCTCAACCCTGGCACGGCTCCTTCAGTGACCCGGCCGTGGACTTTAACACTGTTCTCACACGGGGGGTGGGGGGGAAGGTCTCAGTCGATGGCTGTCAGTCACGCGCCTCCGTACGGATCGCTCTGTGAGCACGCGTCCGGAGCGTCGCCGGCTAATCCACCCCGCCGCCGGGCCGACGCTGCTCACGCCCTACGCTAGGCCAGACGTGCTAGCTCAGCGCAGCCCGCGGGGATCGCAGCGCTCTCCCCGCGCGTGATGAGGAGGACGGAGCTCGGCGAAGCGGGAGCGGCTCAGGGTGGAGCGGGGAGGTCGAAGCGGTTTGCATAAATGCACCGGTAGCAAATTGCCTTTTCGCATTACTGGCGGAAAGAAACTATTAAGATGTTTATGACATTTCATTGTTCATTCATGCCGAGGGCCAGCGGTGCCCCGGTCTTGTCAGACCGCTGATTTGTGAACAGGTGCTTTAAAGCCCATAATGAACACCGGGAGGGAGGGAGTGTGCGATGGGAGACGGGGGAGAAAGCAGGCCGCATCAATCAGGTGTCAAGTGTTTCAATTTCGCCAATTCGGGAACGTGTCAATCACCGCCGGTGGACGCACGGCAATTTCAGAGCCGCTTGACTTGTGCAGCCCTGAGCGGTCCTTATCTACCTCCACCAATCACAGAGAGGGGGAGAGAGCTGCTGTAGCTGGTAATGGGCTGATTTAAACCCCTGTGTTTAAAGCTCTGTCTCTCACTGCACACAAAAAGACACACACACACAACAGGCACACACAGACACACACAGACACACACGCACACAAAAAGACACACACACACACACACACACGCACATAAAAACAGACACGCACACGCTCACACACAGGAAGTCAAATAAAAATAAATAAAGGAGGGAAGATGAAAAGGGTCAGGGCTCCAGGCTACGTGGGCTGGAACAGAAGGATCAGTGAATACGAGGCGGATTATGAAATTGGACATTGATTAGCATTTGGAAGGCAAATCGCTTCTTCTCCCGCTGAGCTCTCCGTCTCAAGGACAAATTAAATTGAAGCCAGGGCCGGAAAATGTATTTTATTTATTAATTTTCAAAGATCTATTTTTAAGACTTGGCTTGGGAGAGGTGGAATGATGAAAGCCATACTTAGCGGCATCTCTGAAGGGTATTGTGCGGGGGGGGGGGGGGGTTGGAGGGGGCAACAGAGAAAGGGGGAGTCTCTGAAATGTTAAACACACATCTCACTCCCCTCCTCAAAAGAAAAGGAGTGCTGTCGCCATGGTGAGCGCCGTTTGTACTGTGAGACTTGAGCGCGGCAGAATGCAGAGCTCCTCCCGCGCTTCGCGGATAAGTTCAGTGTGCACGTGCCTGTGCCTGTGCCCGTGTCCGTGCACGTGCACGTGCCTGTGCCTGCGCCCGTGCCCGTGCCGATCCGCATCGCGCGAGGAGCGGCACGGCGAAGCGTTCAGAGGAGGAGAACCGCTCGCTTCAAACGCGCGCGTCTGCGCAGACCGCCCCCCCCAGGACTGCCGATGCGTGCGTTTCACAGCGGGAGCTCCGCCCCGCCCCGCCCCGCCCGCCCGCGCCCACCCGAAGAGAGAAACCAGGGCGAGGTCATTCTGAGAGCTCAGATCGTACCGGCGCAGCGGGCTTCCTACCCCGCAAAGCCCCGCAGGGGAACTCGAAAACCTTGAAGTCCAGCCTTTGTCATGAGCGGCATAATCTTCCACAGGGGATTAATGTATCAGACAAGGGCTCAAAAGACATATTACAAGCAGGGAGAGAAAAGGGTCTTCAAGGCATACATTAAATGGGGGGGGATATTAAATATTCAAAACATAAAAGTGTGAAAGACAGAGTGAATGTTCCGAGTGAAGGATTCACTATCATGTCAGTCTTACAGCGCTGTCTCTCATGATAATGGCATACGGATGTCACAATGGAATAAATTAAATGAATTCAACAAATAAATGAAATTCACTTGGGTTATTGTTTACCTTAGCTATTTCCAGCGACTCAAGAACAAGCTGAAAAAGCTGCATCCTTTTAGCCTGAAAAGTCATTTCAACCTGCTGGTAAGACTGGCTTCATGAATTTAAATGCTTTACATCTTGACTCCATGACTTGCCCGTCTGCAATTCAGAAAGCATCAAAGAGAGTGAAAGTGTAAGGAAGACAACATTCATTGTGTCTGGCATATTTACTGGCCATTCAAAGCAGAAAATGTGATAATGCAGTGCATGTATACTGTATACTGATTAGGTTCAGCGGAATACAAACCTGCAGAGGTGAGACGTTTACGATCAACAGGCCTACTCGTGGGTCTACTTCTAGGCCTTCTAAAATATCAAGAGCCAGACAAGAAGACAACACGCACTGCGTTTCCAACACAGAAAAGGCGGGGCTAGGCTAAATGAATTCCCAGAATAATAACGAACAGAGTTGGAATTTCCCAGCCCTTTTTCTGGGTTGCTCATACCTCACACATTACATATTCATTTTCTGCTCCACAGCTCAAGTGCACTTCCATTACACTAGAAATATCCAGGACAGCGTTACATAACGCCAATCACAATGTCCCAGGTCAAGATAACAGGCTGACCACAGCAACAGTGTAGGGCTATAAAACTATATTCCTTCCATTCACCTTTTGCTGTGACTGGCATGCTACTGTCTTCCTCCTTCATCTAGGCCTATTTTTTGGTGCAGATCAAATACAGAAGAAGTCAATTACACAGCTTTCCAATGCTACCCACAGCTTTGTACCGGTAAGAGCAATTAATGCCAGCGAGCAGAGCAGACCTGACACGCTTCGGCACAACAAAAAGTGGAACGCCGCATGGAACCTTTTTCCAGTAGGAAAAAGTGGTCAGGACCAGTTTCCTCTCCAGCTTAGTAAATCATTAAATGAGTAGAAATAGGCTACTATTTGTCTGCAAGGGGATAACTCTGGGAGCAAATAGCTGTGTGCAATGCACTTGTATAGATTTTACACCCGATGTGTGTAGTGATTTTCAATCAATACGCATTTAGGGAAAGCAGGATCACCTTAGTGATACAGCCTACAATAAAATGAAATACTACTCCATTGCTCAATCTTAAGGAGGCAACTGTTTTACAATAAGGGTAAACATTCCAATCATTTCAAAACTATGTACGGTGCATCTGAATAGAAGTTATCATACAGTATATAGCCTACTAACTGCTGATTAATGATCTAAAGAGTGATGCCATCATGAATTCCTTCATGGGTGGAGCCATTCAGTGCAATTAATCAATCAGTTATCTCAGAGTCTTCTGATTGGCTCAAATGAGCCATTATTACAGGTTTCAGGAAGTCTCACAAGTCTTCGGTCACTGCAACCACGTTTGAGTTAACACACAAACGTGGGTCACCCCATGTGAGGGACAGGTCAGCTAGTCACGATATCAGATTAGCCTTCCCACCAAATAGAGACTGTTTTGCATTAAATAAGTTACAAATACACAAAGTCACAAATACTGCACATCTCTGTAGTTCATGAAAAGCTTTATCTTGGCCAGGCTTCCCCAGGTCAGTGGCTTGGCAAATCTAAGGCACTTTGTTTTTTCCCTTTGCAGAACGTTAGGCTAATGCATTACGTAATAATGTGAAGATATTTCTGGCTAATCTGGGCCAATCACAGGCGTAGCACAGTGTCTGCCCGCTCGCTGCAGCAGTATGGTGTGGTAAACAGCCGTGTCCCACACGCGCAGGTCTCAGGAGGCGGAGCACGCCCGGCTGCCTAAAGAACAGAGCGGAGAGAGAGCTGTGAGAACATCCACACGTCCGTCCCAAGCCAGCGCCAGCGCGGGGACAGAACCGGGCGTGACAGCCCGCCTCCCGGAAGGGCCCGGGATTCTTTCCCTTTGACTTCACGGCGGTTTTCCGCGCGCGGGGCAGAGATTACCGCGGGGACCGCGGCGGCGTTTCGGCTCCTGACGCGCAGCGCTCGAACGCGCGTTCGGCGCGCCGGGTGAAATCGGCAGGGGTCTGATAAGATCGCGGCGTGACCAGCTGTGAACACGCCCTCAGAGGAAGCCCAGCAGATGCGCCTTCCTCCCGTCGCTACAGCGAAGGATTTCACTGCACGCGCGGGCCAGATCAGTCCACTGAAAAGCGCCACACGGGCAGGAGCCGTGGATGGAAACAGCAGCGTGCCTGTTGGAAATGGGGCTTAAGGAGATATTTCGCACCGTGCGTAGACCCTATCGCTGTCTGAGCCACGTTCACACAATTTCCTCAGAGATTATTAAGTCTGTTACTTACTGACGGACGATAAGCATCAGTGAGACGTAGAGCGGGCCGGGCCATGATTACCAGACATTATCCGCATATGCAATGAGTGTGGGGGGGGGGGGGGGCAGGAGGGGGCGAGGCTGGCTAATTTAGGCGGGTGAACGCAGCCTGACAATCGTGCCGTATCATGTACACAAACGAATGAAAGGGTGACAGTTTGGCTAGCGCGCGTGGCTAGCGTGCGGGAGGCGGAGCCTGTGGAGGTCTGGAGGACTGTACCTGCAGACAGGGCCGTCCGCCGCTCAGCTCCGCACCGCTGCTCCCCGAGCATTTCAAAAACTGAGTGTGAGCTCCGCTCTCGCCTATCTCATGGGACAGGCTGCTGTGAGCATCGCTGCCCTGCCCCCCCAGTCCACCCCCAGCCCCCCCCCCCCGCCCCGGCTGCCCCGCGCCGGCCGCCCGTCACTCAGAGGGGCGTTTGACGAGCGCAGGGGGCTGACAGGCTTCTGACAGGCCTCTCCGCCTACAGCGACTGCCCACCCGCCAATCCACCGCGGCCGTCTTTCAGAAGGCTCTCTCTCTCTACCAGTCTCTCTCCTCCTCCTCCTCCTCTCATGTCCCGGCTGTCACCCTGCCCGTGAGCCGCCTCGCAGCCAAGTCGTCTCCCGTCTATCCGCGCCTGGCGGACGCATCCTCCCTCTCCACCACCGTCGGGCTTTACGCTGCCACCGCCAGCGCGCGCCTCGTGTCAGCCGCTTCTGAGCAAGCGCTCAGGCTGATGATGAGGCTGGAAAACAGCATCCGCCACGCGGCGCCAGGTCGCTGAGGACGCGCTGGCCTCCTTTGGCCACGGGCGTCCAGGGACAGATGCCTTCGCAGTACTGAGGCGCCGAGCCAAACCGGCCGAGCGGGTTGGCACCGCGCAGTCCTCGCCTTATCTGCCTCGCGGTCGGGCGGGCACTGGCGTGGGTCGGCGGCCTGGCTGGTGGGCTGCCGCCTGATGGCACGCCAGTTCTAACAGTCGAGCGACGATGTTCAAAGACTGAAGCAAACTTTATTTTTATCCCGCACACCCACAGATCACGCAAAGCTTAAAGCGCGCAGCCATATGACAAATTAAGCCGTTTATCTCCGCACAACAGCTCCGCACCATATGGTCTTAAAAATTTCAATTCTGAACATAAAAACAACCCGCACAGGAATTCTCATCTTTCTCTCAAAAAATATTAATAATACAACGAGCGCACTCGGAAGCATTTTCTGTTTTATTGACCTAGCTTGGGTCTTCTGCTTGCCATGAACCATTCTGGAAGACAGCTGGTTTAAACATCTGAAGAGCAGGCCTGTTGGAATGTTCTGTTTTTGTTTGTTTTTTTTTGTTTTTCAAAATTCAGTGTTCTAGAACTGCAGTTTCAGTTACCAGTAGTGATCGCAACATCAGCATTAGAATGTTCTCAACCGAACATTCTAATCGTGTATGTGATCTCACACCTTAAATGGTTAAAACTAAAGCCTCCTGCTCTCCACCAGCCCCTTGACTGCCACTGAGCTACCTTCCTGCAGGGTTCGGGAGAGAGTGCATGACCTTCAGATGTGAAAACCCACTGCAAAAAGCACTGAGAGAGCGGGGGGCTCGCACCGCCTGCCGTGGTCTCCGTGTGCGGTGAGAGGGGCAGCGAGGGAAGCCGCGTGCACGCGAACAAGCGGGCTCATCTCAAATGCTACGCTACGCTCCAGCAGGGCCATGGAAATCCGGTCGATATGATCGATTGGTGGGATTTCTTTGTTCAATGGTTCATATCATCTGAGAGACTCGTGTGAAGAACTTTTTTATAATGCCCTAAGTAGCATGCACAGCAATAAGCCATTACGTCTGGATCCCTCAGATGATAACCTGCCAATCACTGCTTTTCCCCCTTAAACTTCACTTTTGATCTGGGCGATGGAAACGCCGCGGGTTGCCTGGGTTATTTTCACTAGACCGCGTACGCACTCTCCGCCGCACATCGCACCGCGCCACCTTTCTTCTGCGAGAGAGAGAGAGAGAGAGAGAGAGAGAGAGAGAGAGAGAGAGAGAGAGAGAGAGAGAGAGAGAGAGGAGAGGAGAGAGAGGAGAGAGAGAGAGAGGAGAGAGAGAGAGAGAGGAGGAGAGAGAGAGAGAGGAGAGAGAGGAAGAGAGAGAGAGGGAGGAGGAGGAGAGAGAGAGAGAGAGGGAGGAGAGAGAGAGGAGAGAGAGAGAGAGGGAGAGAGAGAGGAGAGGGAGAGAGAGGAGGGAGGGGGAGAGAGAGGGGGGGGGAGAGAGAGCTCTGAAACCAGGCAGAAGGACCGCACTCACGCCGCACTACCGGGGGAAGAAGAGGAAGAGGGGAGTCTGACAGAGTGAAGCAATCAGTGGGCCTTCCCAGCTCTACAGGTTTACAGTCCTACAGTAAACTCTGAAAGACAATTACTCTCCCTGTCATCTGTCTCTGGATCGCACCAAAAAGAGGGAAAAAACCCCAGCGCTGTCCCTACCGCACAGACGGTGGCAGAACCGCAGGGACCTTTCCGCTCAGCGATTAATCACATAAATAAATACTCCTCTATTCCGTCACCCGCCACTACCGCCAGCCTACGGCTGGATAACTGGAGTCGCTGAGCTTCGGGGGGGGGGGGGCTGATCGCATCGGCCAGACACCCGGAGCCCGTCAGGACAGGTATGCATAATTAATCTGGAGGTGAGAAGGACGTGTCAGCGATCTCCCGCTTGGCATCAGCATCCGTACTCCCCCCCCCGCCCCCCCCCGCCCGCCCGCCCCCCCGCGCTCTTCTAACTACTCAGAGTGGCCTGCTTGTGTGAAGGAAGTGGATGTGGCCCTCGAGCACGCACGTTATTTTTTCCCCTGGCGGGGAACTGTTTTGGCAAGCCCTTGACATCGCCCGCATTCATAATTTAAGTGTTTCCGCAAAAACCGAGAGGGAAATTGAATGAAAAAAGAAAACAAAAGAAAAAAAAACAACAAAAAAAAGGATAAAGGTCTTTTGTGGTGGTGGAGGCTGTGTGTGTAATACTCTCGCTCTCCCTGTCTCTCTTGCTCTTCCTGTCTCTCTCTCTCCCTCCCTCCCTCTCTCCCTCTCGTTGTGCATGCAGGCAGTGCTCTTTATCGCGCTCCTCCTGAAGCTCTCCTCCGCCCCGAGCTCCATGCTGACCGCTCGGCTCCAGCCCCGGCGCTCCAGAGCCAGGGGAGGTATCCGTCAGCGCCGGGCAGACGGGCCACACGCTCGCCCGAAGCCGCCCGCTACCCAGGGGACAGCCGACGGAGGCCAATAATACACGCTTAACCGCCTAACCCCCGGCTCAAAACCATGCTAAAACACTGCTGTGTGTGTGGCCCCTCCCCTCCCTGCACTGTACAGGTATGACAGCATTAGCAGTTTCCAGTCCTGCGTTCGGAGCGGACGCTGCCGTCGACGGCCCGTGCGTTTGGCGCGCTGCCGGGGCGCCGGGCCGACCGTCTGCCGCCGCTCGCACCTGAACAGACGGCCCGTTCCGGCGCCGAGGCGGAGTCACCAGGAGCGTGAAATGACCTGCAGTCGCCTTTATTACAGAAGCACCCCCCGCTGGGACAGAGATAACCCTGCGCGAGGCTCTGGGCAGGGCTCTGTGTGCACCCGGCGAGAGTCACCAGCTGCGCCGGTTTAGCATTACCAGCTAAAGACTTTCCCAGGGGCCGCGCTACATTATTTATGCTCCTGCGCAGGGCACCTCATATTTTTTCCGCATTACCCAGATATACGGCAGAATATTTACCGAAGCGGCTCCATTTATATACCCGGCTCCAGGGTGCAACCACAATAACAAAGCAGAGATTAGAAACCGACACGCCGCTCACAAGCCTGCTTCCACAACCATGCTGCCCCCATTATGAGAAGATACTGACACTCTTCAGGTTTTTCAAGAACACGTCAAGTTAATTTCAAGGTCTAATTATGTATGCCTTTTAAATTATACCTGTCAGATACACTACTAATGTTGATAATGGCCGTAAGTGATATAACCCTCTATTTCAAGGGTAGTCATCCAAGAAACAGTAAATACAAAATGTGCAGAAAATATTATACATATAAGTATATTATCACCTCGAAAATATTATAAAATGATCGTGCTATGATGCAGTAGCAATCTCAGTCTTTGCACGCATTTGCCAAATCTGTGCTCCTCTGCCTGTATGAATCACGTTTTGTTTCTCAACCTAAAAAAAACCGCCTGAAAAGAAAGAAAAAAAAAACAAAACTGGAGGCACTGCATCTTCACACGCTTTGATGTTTAATGCTGCCAAAAAGAAAAAAATTTGCTGTGGGAAAAAAAAAGGAGGGATTGCAAATTCAAAGTGCTCAGCTGCTCAGAAGACATTAGACTAAGTGTTCCTGTCAGCGCTGTTGAGGGACGCCCGTAACCGACACCGTTAGAAACCCCGTGTGCCCGACGGTCTGTCGGCCTGCACATTTTCAGGCAAAAATCTGTTTTGTTGAATATGCAAAAAAAAAAATAAAATGCAGTGGAACAAAGAGAGCAGGGCACCGCCGGTAAGCGTGTCATACGCGGACAGGCTCGCGGCTCATCAGGAGTTACGTAACGTTACTACACCTTCACTTATGCGCACAGAAAAGAGCACTTCACAGACGGCCTGATTCAGCATTTCCAGCTCAACGAAATCCACGCCGTTCCCCCAATGAGACAAAAGAATCCATTGAAATGTTTTCCCTCCAGTCTCAGTACTGCGCGGTACGCTGGGAAGAAACGAGCACAAGCTGTCAACGGTCTTGTGACTTGCTCAAAATGGCCTTTCAAAATACACCATTGTGCATGGCAATTATGAACACAGACGCATCTTCACCCCTGCAATGTTATCATTACAGCTTGTTTTAAACCTGGGCTATGCAATTATTACACTAGGTGTTAGTAATGCATCAGATATCAACTCCTTACAGGGGGTGGCAGTGAGAGGATGATAGCATGCAAAAGAGCAGTGGTGTGTATGGCAGCTGTTGTCGCTCCTCGTGCATAAAGGGGACAGGGCTGGGCTGTGATCTGTTCATGGAACACTAAAAGAGGCTGTGCTGGCACTGGACCACAGCTCTTCTCCCACACAACCAGGAAGATTCCTCATCACAATTCCTCATTACAGCAATGACAGCACGGCCAACCAAACGCTTGCCCAGAGTTACGTTTTATTCATTTGCTGCCCTTCAAACTAAAGGGTCAGGAGGACTACCCCTCATCGCACCATCGGCAGGTTTCATTGCTCACAAAAGTTAGGGACACATCAGCATTGCTGACACTTTCTCAGAAAATGTATTTTTCTGGTCTTTGTGAGGCACTGCACGAAGCGGTTAAAATTTCTCAAGATCGATTTCCTGGTTAAAGCAGCTTGAAATGAGCACAATCCTTCCTTCTGCTAAAAGTGAAGCATTACAGGTAAAATGGGCATCGCAGCAGGCGGCCGCAGCTGCACCCCTGCAGAGCGCTCGGCGCTCAGAGCTCAGAGCTCAGCGCTCGGCCCGGGAGCGCCGCTGGCTCTGTGCTCTCTCCCCGGCTCCGCGTTTCTCACGGAGGACCCGCGAGGATCAGAGCAACCTTTTCCATCGTGTGGGTGTGTGTTAAAACCCCGGGGAAAGCAGGGGCGGGGGGATACGGGGGCGCTCCCGCTCCCGCTCCTCCGGATCGATACGGGTTAATGTGCTTAATCCTGCGCCCGCGCCGCGCGGGGGCCCGTCGCCTGCCACAGAATCCGCCGGGCTCTCCTCGAGCGCAGACGCAGCTCCGCAGATCAAAGGCGGGAGATGAGGAGATGTGCGGAGAGAGCGAGCGAGCGTCTGGAGCCGCCGCCGCGGAGCTGGACGGGCGGGGGCGGAGCAACGGGATTATTTCCTGAAAAACCAGCCTCGTTTCCCCGACAAGTCAGACCCGACACAGCACGCAGCTGCCCGATCGTTGCTTATGTTGTGACGTTGTGCATTAACGTGGGGTATAATGCGCTGACAGGAGTAAACGCGCGCGGAGGCTCAAACGGCGCCGGCTGTCACTCCCGCGCGCTGAACGGAGAAAAGACCGAGCCTACGCGCCGTCACGGCGACCGGAGAGGGCGGAGCCCAATCTGAGGAGCGGCTGAGCGTGCCGCGTGCCGTACTCGCGCGGTGAACCCACGCCGCGCGCCCCGCACGCAGCACCAGACACAGGCGCCGCCGGCGGGGCATGCAGGGGGGACTGCGCGCGGCTCTGAAGCCTGCTCCCAGCTCAGGGGTTACGGCCATTACGGGCTCCGGAGCTCTGGCCAGTCACACAACAATAGTCCAAATTGCATTGTTTATTTGTAGATGTCTCCAACAAACAATGGAAAAACTGAATACTCGTGGAAGTTCGGGAGATTCTTACTTATCCTTGTTATGCAGCAATGTGCGCTCACTGCTGAACGTTGAACAACTGAATATGAACTCCCATGCACTAAAATGAATCATGTATTTCAGCTCTACTAAGTGTATTAGATTCATCGGGTTAAACGGGTCACACTGTTTACCCTCATAATGTTGGCCTTGGAAAACAACACAATGAAACAGCTGTGTGATGGGGTACACTGAAGGCAACAGCAGCAGTTTAAATATGAATGATTTAGCATAAAGCATAAATGAACACTTAGTATAAATATTAGGCTCTGAAAGGGCAATTCCATACTATTTCCTTACTATTTGCTCAATTCATATTACATGGAAATCTCACAATCAGGCTAAGCAAAACCTTATTTGCTATGCAGCAGTGACAGCTTCAGTGGTTAATGATTACTCTGTGTTTGCTGGTCACCAGACTTTACAGTCTACTGTCTGATAAAGACAGTATGGGTCTGGGACAACTCTTTCTATTGAGATTGAGCATTAATCCCTATGCTTGACCTTGGTCTAAGGAAAGAGGTTAGTAAACCGCTTTTATCAAACGTTGACAGAATACATACTGCAGTTTGGACACATCAGATTGATCCTACTTTACATTCAGCTGCAGAGAACGTAGCTCTGAAACTGCATCTAAGAAGACTGTAAGGATCAGGAATCTAAACTGCCAGGTGTTGCAGAGATTCTTTCCTCCCGGCTGGATGCAATACGCACTCTTCTTAAACGCGGATGCATTCAAATACAAAAAGATGCAGGAGATATGGCAATGTCGCTGATGAGGGAGTCTGTAACTTGTCAATCACACTTCAAAACCTTGATCTCTGGAATTCACCTCCAAGCTCTCTGCACCATGTTTTGCGATTCTCTCCTTTTGAATGCACACCATTTTCTCCAAATCAGCCAGCAGAACACACAATTCTATATTTAAAAAAATCTATTTAGCACAGCTTCAAGTATAGCAGTTACACATTATTAACTACCCATATATAGAACCAATACTAAAGATTGTAGCCAAAATTGTAAAACGGCAATACTTCAACTATTCCCAAAACATGATGCTGTTAATAGGGGAAACAGAATAAGGGGGAATATTATTAGGCTGGAAACTAAGGGGTCTTCTCATTAGCCTGCAGGTTATGCACGTGCATTTTCTTTTTATTGCATACTCATAACGAACGGAAGGGGAGAAAGCCGTTCATTAGCTTCGTTGCTAATGAATTACCTAGTGCTACTTGGATAACAACCCATGCTCATCTCAGCCTACCTCGGAACTGAACGCAGTTTAGGGCAGATAAGAACGTCAGTCGAGGACAGGAATAGTGGTAATAAACTAGACTAGAGACCGCGTCAAGTCATACTGCCTTCGGCTTCCGGGTTGAACTCGCCACTGACATCAGGACAGCCACGCTATTCTTTGACAAAGTGCGCTTACTTCTATGAGATAAAACAGTTGCTTCCGAAGTGGTTTGGTATATCGAACACTACAGGCAATATAACGTTCCCACAACAGCTAACGTTAGTCTAACTACTTAACTAAGCAGGCGCAGCAAATGGAAACAAAAAAATGTGAGGCAGCATATCAAAACTACCTAACGTTAGCCAAGACTCCCGCATAAATGAATGGATGCGCATTAACTTGCCAACGTTAGCTAGCTATGCTAGCAAGCTACGTCGGCACGAAGCTTGTGAATCGCGCCAGACAAAACGCTTCAATCAAACCTGGATTCATTCGGGTTATTAGCGCAAGTTAACTGGACGAACATAGACAATGTACGATATAACGTTATTTTATGATACATATATCGACAACTAGCCATCAATTCAAGTTAACGTTAGGATTACAGCATCCTGGATAGCTACTTGAGGGCGATGAGATGTAATTGTGGGAACGTTACATTGTATGCCAAAATGAAAGATTAACCCCAAACCCATACTGGGTTAACCATTCGCCAAACATCATGCCGGTAGTTGGCTCGCTACTAACGTTAACAAGCTGGCAACTCACCATGGGTCAAACTCGTGGATGATGCTCTCGAAACGAATCACTGCGAACAGTCTCGAACTAAAGCCTGCCAACCAGGCCAGGAAGAGTATGGTGAACGACAGCAACGACTGCCATCCCGCCGGCTGTGTCAGTCCCCCCGACAGGCTTCCTCTGGTTCCTCCAGCGCTGGGCCGACTATTAGCCAGAAGCGTGCTCCCGGCATTCGTGGAAGCTTTGTGCTTGCCGTCGGTGACTGTGTGCTGCTCCGCCATATTCTAAGCGATAAGCGGTGTGTTATGGAAGGAAAGAGAGCCCCTCTCCTGCCACGCGCTCCCCTGTCTCCTACAAACCCTGCGCAGCTCCCCGTCGCTCGATGTGGCCCTCTTCCCCTAATCCTCTTGATAACTCCACCGGTATTTATTTGCAGCAACGGCTTCCGCAGAGTACCATTACACCCGGCAGGAGCTGACACTCATGCACAAGCTGAATGACTTGCTCAGATGTGGGGGGTGGAGATGGGCGGGCCAACAGGAAGAGCCGTTAGCCTCTCACAGTGCGACAGGTACAACGGGGAGGAATACACGGTTGGTTCCTCAAAAACCAATCCCAGCGAAGCACATCGTGACAGACAGTGCTTATTTACCAATGAGGGAGCACTATTTCAGAAAATACATTTACTCGCCAAACTCATCATCCAGCGCAAGATTATCATACACTTTTTCAATTTAGCTGCTTTCAACAATTCTGAACCAGTTAAATGAATACATTTTTAGAAACAAACATAAAAAAAATAAAATAAATGGAAAAGGCAGCGTAGTTGACACATGGAAAAGGAAAACTAAAATAACGACAATTAATTTTTTTTATTAATTTTTTATTAATTATCTTATTTTATTAATTATCTTATTTATCTTATTTATTTTTCAGACTGTAATTTTCGGCAGAATCCTAGATCCATGCATGGAAAAAATGGGACAGATTACTTTTTTGAACCTGTGCCAAGATAAAAATCCATGGTAAATGTGAATAGGAGACGCCAAGCACTTGTGTATTCTGTCTCCTGGTTGTTGGAGGGAAAGAAGTAACCTACAGATTGTGCTAATTCATTTTTAAAAAGTGCTCCTGTTTTTTTCCTTTTTTCCGCTTCTGTGATTATACCTGAAGTAATAACAGTAGGCTACTGGTTATAAGGGAGAACTGGCAATTTACTTTCTGTAACAGCCTGGAAGATTCCAATCATTATCTTTTTCACTAGTGGGTACCTCAGGACAAAAAAAACAACACATTTTTAACACAATTAGTGGTTTGCTTTCCTATGCACTGGTAGCCTCCAATCCGCATGCTAATTAGAAAGTGATGACATTCACAGATCTATATATAGATCTATTATCTCTGCTCATACATTGTTCTTACAGCATATCATTCATGTTTTTCAGTGAAAAGACATACAGTGTTTATTTTTTGGCAAATTAAAGGACAAAACCCGCAAAACAAACCCACATGTACCAAGAAGCGTTTCTAAGAGAGCTTATCATTTCAAGCCCCAATAAGATTTTGTTCTACAATTACAATATTTTAAAATCCATTTTATTTATGTATTTTGCAGCCAGAGAACAAGTGCTTTTGCTTTCAAACAAGATATATAATCGGCACTTTCATTGAGCTGATTTAAATAATTTATTGAAATAAATGGCTGGCCTAAAATGCCAAAAATACATTTGGTTAATGTTTGTATCTTTGGACACACTTCACCTTTATTTATGTCCATGCCTGTTCGGTAGTAATGAAAAGATTTGTCACAGGACTCAAATAATTCTTCAAAATGAGGGAAAGGCATTGGTTACATTCTCATGTGCTAATGGAAAATCCTATTTGAATCAAATATTCAATTTTTTTTGTCACGCTAGAGGGAACAAGGACAAAATCAATTTATGTATCAATGAAACAGGGTTTCAAAACCAAAGCACAATATATTTATTTTCATTGGGGGAGGGGGAGGGGGGGTGGCAGGTATAAGCAGGATTGTATGAGGGAGAGTGTGTGGATGGTATGGTCATGGATGGTTGCAAACACAGGCAGTAGAAACCTTAGCATATAATATATAGACATGGCTGTATGGGCAGCAATTCCACCACTCAGGGCACCAGTATGTGTAATAGTTCCGTTGACCACAAATTGTGTCCTTGGTCACATGCCTGGCCACATGCTCAAAGTAAACACAGGGCAATGACAGGAAGACAAGGCTACATCATAGCCTCGATGTATGAACCAATGAAAAAGGCTTTGAGATTTTAGGTCAGATTACCATAAAACACATTATGTTTTATACGGTTTGCTGATGCACTTATTGTTGGACAATCAGGGGTTTCAATAATATTACAATAAGCAATAAGCTCTTTGAAGGTTGTCAATTTAATAGATTTATATGAAGAAAGAAAAGTTTTAAAAAGTAAAATTGGAAAAACGATTGGAATGCACCCATGTTGACAGCGTGTGATTCCAGACATCAATTTCATATATGTTTGACCTGTTTGGCCTTCCATACTTGGAAGCGAGGAGGTAAAAAATAAGCAGTTGGAATGGACCCTAGGTGAGTATTTGGAGGGAACACGTGTGGAGGGCAAAGGAGAGAATATACAGACACAATGGCAGCACAGAGTGAAAAGAAGACAAGTGTTAGATGGAGAACAGATGGGTGATGGTAAAATCAGATACTAACAGAATAAGGATGGAAAGTAGATGGAGATGAAAAATCATGCACTAAGTAGCTGGAGGATGTCTAGACATTACAGAAAAGAGAAAAGGCGATTATGACTGAGAAAATCAGACACAAGTCCCAATTGCACTGTTGTTCTATGGCTGTATGATACATGGTGATTAAGGGAATTTTTAAAATTAAGTTCAGCTGGAATAATTCACATCCTGCTGCACCCTGGTATATTCCAAATTTAACTTTAGACCAGTTATTCCACTGGCACCTTCATTTATTTCAAAATTCTACTGGTTTCACCATTTCACATACTTTTTTCTCCTGAAGCATAATTTAAAGGTATGATATACATCATCATATATTAGGTTTGTCAACAATCCCTAGCTGGAAAATGGGATATGCAGCAGTGATGATTTATGAAATGACATTTTCAGTGCAAAAAAAAAAAAACTAAACTAAAAACATATAGCAGCCTTGAATTCACAGCAGCTCCAGTTTGAAACTAGACTACCTCTTGTAATTATTTTTATTCAATTGTTTTAATTTGCATTCTGATGTATTTACTGTCAGTCACTATCACACACAGCTTCAATCAAATCAAACCACAATTATATTTGAATCAAAGTGTCCAACAATTTACATGTGAAATAGTCCTCAAAATCTTTACTTTATTCATGACAATCTAATCTTTCAAATCTTGTTTGAAGTCTAGCTACTGTAGGTTCGTTTCAGTATCCTAATTGCTATTGGAGCAAAAGAAGGAGGTTCCACCGGCAGGCTTGGTGGGGCGGGGAGTGTTTCAACCTCTCCAGTTCAAACGGAGCAACACTATCTGCTGAAGGAATGAGAAATTATCAGTGCCGGTTTCACCACGCCCTGACCATACAGAATCTCGCTGATGAGGCCAACAAGCCTCTTTGCTACTCAGTTTCTGAGAGGACACTTACAAACCAGCGGCATATGCTGGGGTCAACAATGCTTCCATAATTGAGAGCTCTGCTCAGAATCCTCGTCTATAATTTAGGCCTCGCTCCACACCCACAATATCAGACTCTTCTCTCTTAATTCTGGCTTTGCTTCAAACATATATTATACTCCTTTATTCAAAATGTGGCCTCCCTTGAATTCTGTTCTATGGTTCAAAAAAAGGCTATAATGGTAAATCATCCTTTTCTATCCAGACCATTTAATACTTTTCGGAGCACATCTTTCGTCTTTGGTGCCCCAGCAGCAGTGATCATATTTGCCATTGAACAACGAAACACATTCTTTAAGAATAGAGCTTTGTCCTGTTGCAAAGCTGCATGCCATGACTCCTTAAATATGCCCATTTTGATATCTGTACTATACATTTCCTTAACCCACTTGTAGTAGCCTATAAATGTTTTTGGTCTTTGGAAAAGCACTGGAGAACAATAACCCCTTATTATTTGCACAGCGAATTAACTGAATTTGGTTCCTCATGCAGCAAGATTGAAAATAGTTTTGCAGGGTATTGCTTACCTGCAGTGAACGTTTGCGAATGTCTGTAAACAAATTCAGACAAAATTGAGATAAGACAGAATATCTTGGCAGGGTTTCGTGGTAAATATGAGTTCTGAAATATTAATGTAAACAATGTTCAGTGGATTTTACAGTCAAGAAATCATTAATATCGCCAGTATTTTGTCAGTTTTTTTTATTATTTCAAGCCCACATGAATCTGAGAGATTTGCAGCTTGTTTGGATTGCACACTCCATTGCACTTTCTTTGCAGACAGGAACTTTTATCTGGCAAACTAAATCAGAGAAATAACACCATAATGTAGTTTCACACAAGACACAAGACAACACATTTTCTCTGAAAAGGGAAGATCGATCGCAATATTACATCACTATTTTTTATGTGATAACATTTTTTTGCTACAAAGTAAATAGGAGAGAACAGAGTTTAGCCAACTTAAAATCAAGCACAGCTCAAAAAATATATTCAGTTGAAAGTTTAAAAAAGAAGATCGATTTAATCCATATAGACCCTTTCACAGTCTATATGTCATCAAAAACATGTACGGGCATTTTGGCAACGAAAATAAGGCTTTTCCTATCATGGAAACTGGTGGAATAGGGAGGGAGTTGGTTCATACATCTTTTTCTCAACTACTTAAATACAGAAAATGTCAGATTGTTGCATTTATGGCTGTATATGTGTAGATGCTATGTTTCTCAACCAAATACATGCCCACTAATCAGGGAACCATTTTGTGATATCCTCTACTAGGGGTGTTGCTAGACTTAAAGCCATACTATGAAGGGTTTTTACCTTGAAAATATTATTAAATATATGACTTTATGCACTTTTGCCAAATGTGTGCACCTTCACCTGTATTTGTTATTCTAAAATGTGTTTGGGATGTTTCTGGGCATGGCACTCTTTTCTGTGTGGGGAGGGGCGGGTGTGGCTACAGAGCCTGTGGTTTGGGATCAGGTCTCAGCGCAGCGTTTGTTCCTAGCTAGCCGCTGCAAGGGCCCAGATACGGTACAGCAAAGCAAAAAGATAAGCTGACAGGGCTTGTTCAAGAGCTAGAGTTCACATTGAAATCGCTTTTCCTCAGTGGTGTCAGCTGAAGTTCGCCTAGGGGATGAAAAGCAATGTGGAGTTGGCTTGTTTTCTGTTGGACCTGTAAGTAAGGATGTTGTGAAAAATGTTCTTCTTACCGTGAAGAATACCTGACTTGTCTACATTCTGGACAGATGTTACTGTGAAGTAAATCTATCGCTGTTTCAGTCACAGTACTTTTGACACAAGCAATATCGGAAGGGCTGTCCTGAAATGTCTTCTTACCGTGAAGAGTGCCTGACCTGCAAGCTAGAAATGTGTTACCACAGTGGCACAATTATATTGAGAAACACCATCTTTGGCAAAAAGGCTGTATGCTGTAACTGCATTCAGATAAAGCCTATCATGCATAAAAAACACGTAGTGTTTAAAACCACATAGCGCTGCACCCCCTTACAAAAAAAAATAAAAAGAAAATAAAAACTGTAGGTTGCTCATGTACTTTAAATATACTCACAAGTCTGACTTTGACTACTTTGGGACTAAACTGGCTCACTTTTTAGTTAATAAAACTCAAAAGTAACAACAGAACTAGTGGCCTACTACTGGTTCAGTATTTTAGTAGCATTTTCTGGGGCCAACTTGATTAGGCCTATACTTGATGTACTAAAAGTTCTAAAGATGTTCAAGCATAAGCTCCACCTTGTAGGGTCCACCTTGTAAAAGTTCCTTTCAGCCTAAAAATGTTTATTCAAATAGTAGGCCTATCATATGATATCATGAAAGACATCCGAGCACCACTCCATCATAAAATTTAGGGGAGACTCTCTAGTTAGTGCAGAATAAAACTGAAGTGAGCCTCAGCCATGTTCTTGGGTTAATGAAACTAACTGCACAGGCAAAGATGTTATTATTGAGAAATCATTGAAAATGCATGTAAATAGGGACCTTATTCCTGAACCTCCCTCAGTGCCAGAAGAAAATATACTTAACGTCTTTGCAACTTTTAGTACATGAAGTATATTCAAGTAGTCATAGGCCACTAGTGCTCACTGAATATTTAGGTTATCTTTGAGTTTTATTAACTAAAATGACACCTCTGATGGTGTCACCCGGTGTGGTCCACCCCCCCCGAACCCCCCTAGTGACACCTCTGGTTTGTGATATGGAATATTTTCGCCTGTCATGTGGTAAGTTTGCTAGATGCAGTAAACTTGTGGTTTACAAGATAACTTGTCCAATCTGGGAAGTTTAGCTGCTTCGCATAGTCACTCAGCTTGCTTTCCAACATTGTTCTGTTGCCAACATGCACACGCATCTTTGTTAGGTCATTACTGTTTACTTTGAAGGGGTCTATTAAAACATATTTAACAGGGTTAAAATAAATGTATATGCTTTAATTGCAGAAACAAGTGCTGCAGTGCAGTGCAGTGCAGAGCTAATCACAGCTAAATCCTCTGCAGCCATGTTCCTGTGAGTGAAGTCAAAACAAAGATGAATGAAAGAATGAATCATTGCATTTATATAGCACTTTACCGAACGCTCAGAGTGCTTTACAGCGATGAGTGGGAATTCACCTCACCAACCACCAATGTGTAGCACCCACCTGGGTGATGCACGGCTGCCATTTCTGCGCCAGAACGCTCATTAGCTAAAGTGGAGAGGGTTAGCCAATTAAATCAGGGGATGATTAGGTGGCAAGTTTAAGAGAGACAGAATTTAGCCAGGACACCGGGGAACCCCCTACTCTTTACAACAAGTGTCATGGGATCTTTAATGACCACGGTGAATCAGGACCTCGGTTTTAATGTCTCATCCGAAAGACGGCATCTCCTACGGTACAGTGTCCCCGTCACTGCACTGGGGCATTGGGGTTTATTTGACCAGAAGGGAGAGTGCCCCCTGCTGGCCCACCAACACCACTTCCAGCAGCAACTCAGTATTCCCTTGTGGTCTCCCATCCAAGCACTAACTAAGCCCTCACTTGCTTAGCTTCAGCCATTCGGCAGGAGCAGGGTGCATGGTGGTATGGCTGCTGGCTGTCAAAACAAGGATGTTGGTATTTAGATATTCTTAACTCTTTCCCTGCGGAGCTATTTTTTGGTGGCTTGGAACGTTGTCCAGATTCAAGGGTGCATTTGAGAAGCACCTTCACATACAAATCCTTTGTGTTTGCATCCATCACAATAACCTATACCACTGTTTCAATCTGTCTATCAATCAGTCTGTAGCTCGATACAGACCAAAGCTGAAGTAATGAAATAGAATGGGCAATCCTCAAAACATAACTTTGCTGATAGATGGGGTGTTGTGAGTGTTAATCTTGCCTCTGGTCCCAGTGTGAAACCGAAGCCCCATTACTATGAGGGTGAACCACGGAAGACAGCAACATGAATGTACTGTACGTGCATGTGCACTTTGTTGAATGCCATGACACTTGGCAGTGGTTTAGGTGAGTCACTTTCACTCACTGTAAAGTGCCTTCAGATCCATGAACGTTGCTATAAAAATCCAGTTTATTCATTCTTTAATTTACTAGGCCTTTGATGGATTCTCCTACAAGAGACATGAAGACAAAGGCTTTTTATCTCTTCACTTGCCTTCTTGAATTGAATTTTCTCAGTTCGGATCCTTGCCCATAGCAGTGCCATATCTTTATCCTTGCATTGAAACATAACATATTCCAGCTTTCCCATTCAGGTTACGTAATGCACAGATGCTAGCTCTACATCACTAACACCTGTCATATCTGACATTAGTGAACTTGGTCATGATGGCATTGCAATGGCTGTAATTTCATGCAGATAGTCTGTACTTAGGGTAGTGTATAATTTGGTGACTCACTTTTTAGCTTGAAATCAGGAGAAGAGATTCACAACGACTTAAGCACCATATGTTTCTGTGGGTGTTGCTTGTACATATTTGCATAATAATTAGAAAGAAAACACGTTCAGTGGGCAATGTTATTTTTCAAGAGAGCAAATTCATGTATTACTACACAAATGTCAACCCAGGTAGCGAACATTTTTATCTGTTTGGAGTAAACAATAACCTGCAGGAAACAGCATCTTGCAGTTCCACGGGTGTCTTTCAGCTTCAGTTCCTGTTTGCTGACATTGTAGTTATGGTGATTATTAACAGGGACAAAGTTAGCATTTAGGAACTTCTGAACTATGTAATTTTTGCATGCAGTTGCTGTGTTTGTGTGATTGGTTTGAGGATGCTCACAGAATGCAGATGGGCCGAGTGGTTCATGGGCATATGATTTGAATGCTCAAAGGCAAGAGGCATCTCTCTCTGTCAAGCTTATCAGAGCTATACTCTGTTGACTCAGCTGACTTCTCTCTGAACGCCCAATGAGAAATGTGTCCATGCGGTGGAACCTGCTTACAGATAAACACCAATGCTTTCCTCTGGAGAATAGACTGCATGGATCATACAATCGGAATATATATTGGTATCATTGTTGAATACCATTCTCCATAAGAACTCAGTCATTTCATTGTAGAAATATATGAAAACTACATTTTAAATAGAGTTAAATATAATTGGACTGAAAAGAAGAATGTCAGAATGCTTACGGTAGATAATGCGTAAGCTCCATAAACATGTTTTTTTCTGCTTAAATGCTCCAATTAGAACCCATGTCAGTGTCCACTGTTTTAAGCTGAAAATACTAAATGATTTGGATAAATTGTATCATGTTTTAATGATCTATTAATTGTTGGGAGAGCCAGTGCTGTAAAGTTGCTGATGATGTCAGATGTTTGCTACTGCTCCCCCCTGATTTGAACTGATCAATGCAGTTGCTCTGTGCAGTGAAGCTATTTGCTTCACATATTAAATGAGTCTATCTTTGACTGGCAGGGGTCATGGTCCAGCTCGACTTGCACCGCTTTTCAGCAAGAAGCCGCAGAACACATAGGTCAGCTGCTTCCTGCTACAGTGACGCCCCATTGAGCCCAGCACTGTGTGACTGTGGCAGTTGGGAATGTGCTGGGACAAGTGTGTTCAGCTGTGACACTTGCCTAACCCATCTGTGCCCATTCCTCCAGCACAAATAAGGCGTTTGAGTGATCTGTGCATGAACCAGATAGCCGTCAGTACAGGACAGGATGTACTGTACACTGCAGTGTTCAGTTCACCCCAGCGCAACCAGGTTATGCTTGCCTGTTCAGCCCTGTCTTCTCAATGTCATATAGGTTCCAGGCAGACATACCCATTACCAAATGAAAAACAAATGTCTAATAAGTACTTTTCAGGCCAATGATATCCTCTTTAAATTTAAAAGGAAGAATTGTGCTTTTATTGAAAAATAAATGTGTTCAGTTGATGCACTTAGTGATGCATTGATTTTTGACTGACTATATATGGTGTGGCTGTCTGGAGAATTTTTGCAATCAATGGTATTTTTTCCCCTTTCTACTTGATGGTTGTTGAATATTTTTATTCCAAATGAAATAAATAATGGCTGCAATCCTCTGAATGGCTGGGCTATTGTCTTGCACAAAAAACTCTTTGGAAAAGGTGAGATGTTCCATATGAAATTTGTCTTGTGTTTCTGTAAACCTGTAATTTTCTGCAAATTAAAATAGAATAAAATTAGTCCATTATAACCCATATGCAAGAGAATAATGATAATAATAAAAAACTGAATGTACGTACATAACAATGATAGTAGTAATAACAATGATATCTATAATCATAAGGACACTCACATAATCACAACAATAATCATTATGAGAATGATATGACATAATAACTGCCTACATGGATGGCATGAAAAAGTAAGAAACCTTTCAAACTCAGAGATGTACTTTTCCTGTCAGAAACAAAACCTGCTGCAGCATAAAATAGCCAGATGGCCACCAGGGTGATAGTCTTTCATCTGTGCTCAAAAATGATTCTCACTGGAAAAATATAACTTGGCTGATACCATTTCTGGGAAAAATGTAATTCAAATGTTGAAAAACATTTCTCAATTTTTCAAACTGCATAGGGTGCCAAATGCCATGGCTGAATTATTGCAGTTCGTGAAGTTCAACAAATTCATTTTATTTCACAAAGTAAAATAAATGTTTTTTCACGTACTTTTTGAAATCTGAAAAAAATATAGTTCACTACGTTTTGGTGCAAAGGTTCCCTCATAAATTTAGCTTTAAATCTGTTTTAAAGATTAAATATAAAAAGAATATGTGTGCCAGTTGGTTCAATAAATACTATCATGCATGTATGTATCTTGGATTCTGTTCAGCATTTGGCACAGTTCCTCTTATTAATTTGCTTGCAGTTCACTTCGGTCAACTCTCAGTTCTTCATACAACATAAAATATACATGTACATAACAGATTTTCTAAATATACTTCATAGCGTAATAATTAATTCAGCAAGAAAAAAGTCTTCAGTTCTAGAACAGACCCAAACTCTGATCACAGGTCAGTGGATGCAGTAGCACTCTAATCGCATCGGACACCTCTTTCCCAGGGCCAATCATTCAAGAGCATGGCCAAGTCAGGGGTCAACACTTCCACATACGAATCCAAGCTGCTGAGTTTAGTATATTAGTACAATACCACAGAAATTACAATGTTAAAGCTTTGAACTAGCAGTTTTGCAAGCAACCACAGGTGGTCTTCACTATGGCAATGGAAATTCCTAATCAATAGCATGCATTCATGCCCACCCTTCACTCTGAATCTACTCCTGCTGTCGCACATTAGCCTTCCACATGCATGAAATATACTTTCTGTGTATGCAAGATCAACTAAGAAAGCATATATTTATTAATATATATTTACATATATTCATGGTCTTTTCGATATTATTATTTGTTTCTGCGTCCTGTAAGGACATTGTTATTTTGTTCCATGAATAAGACGAAGAATGACAAGAAGAGAATCCTAGTGGATGAGATTTTTGGTGCAGTGTTTTTCAATTTACCAGACAGTTCAGAGACAAAGAGAAAATAACCCCCAAATTCCCCCTTTGCAGTGCCTCTGTTCTTAATGTAATTGATCAGGACACAATAATCCGCACTGCCATGAACTGCTGTTCCGTCAGGATGTTCTGTTTTACTGGCTATCCCCCCTGAAGTCTCACTGGTAGGCAGTGACCTCCAGCAGGTCAACAGTGTGGTCTCTTCATTCACCCAGAAGATCTGTTTAACAGCGCTACACAACTGATTCTGTCTCTGGTCGTACTGGACAAAAAACTTGAGCTGTTAGCTTTCTTCATGCGCACAGCCAGGATGAGCCCTGAACACAACACACACTTGCTAGTAATTCTCCGTTCACTGAATCATATTCTGTGAAATTTGAAGATTTGATAGAAGCTATAAAATGAGCAGTGCTGCGAAGTCACAGTTGGGAATGTGCTGGGACATTTTTTACTCTACTGCTCCACAGGGCAGATCACTTCCTGAATGACCACAACGGCACAGCCAGTTGACATAAGGAATTGTCCATGGCAATGACTTCTACAGGTTAGTGATGGACAGAGAGAGAGAGGGTGGGAGGTAGCGGAGTCAGAGAGGAGAGGAGAGAAAAAGCAATAGATGGGGTGAGCAAGGAGTGAGGAAAGAGGAGAGAAGGGATGAAGGGCTTTTAAACTGTTGTCTCCCGTTGACTCTCATTAGTGACACAATGCCAATGCAGCATTTTGAACATGCTCAGTGAAGCCCAGAGGAATTGATTCACAGGAAACAGCCAGGAAGAAACAAGCCATATATAATTTGATTAATAAAAGTTTGTAGCCGATAGCTCATCAGCGCACTTGCAGGGAAATTGACCCAATCTTCTGCACAGAGTGAGGCATCTCCCCCAATCGACTCGACTAATCCAGAAGATGAATTATGCCTAAGGGACTGTAGTATGAGTGTGTGCACAAATGGTTTTAAGTGCTCCAGATAATCACTCTGTACGAGCACTGTCTTTCATCACATGCTTGATTGGATCCCTTATTATTGTGCTACATTACTTAGGCATTGCCTCAAGTGTAGTTCACCACCACTTGGCAAACAAATTTGTGTGTCTTTGTGCGCTTAAGTGATTTAGCTACTACATGTCATAGAGGTTGCTGTATACTCTGTGTGTGTGCGTCAGAGAGAGAGAGGGGGAGAGAGAGAGAGAGCGAGAGCAAGAGAGAGCATTACTTTCAGAAGGCATATTGCAGATATTTGATTTAGATGGCAGTGCAGACCCTTCCATATTGGTGGAGAGAATGAACAGGGCTCTCACATCACCTCACATCACCTCACATCACATCACCTCACCTCATCTCACATCAGTTCACATGCCAGATCAGCCTGCCTGCTTTTCTCCTGCCTCACTGCTCCACTACAGCAGACACAGAAACTATCAATGTAACAAATATGGACAAAATGTCACAACATAGCAAAAAGCCTACAGTATAAAAAGACTACAGTGTAAAATAGGCTACAGGGCAAAATGGTGAATTACAAAGATTCTCTCTGCAGATTTGCTAGAATAAATGAAATATGCACTGCCATCGCAACTCATGCAAAAGCAATACAAGCTCCTGCCCATGCCCTTCCAGGGTGCTCTACTCAAGCTGGCACACAGGCATTACTGTACAGGTAGAAACTGGGAATAGTATCACATGCATTTTCCCTGTCCATGCACACAAAGCTTATCACACAGTGGCTGCAGCCAAGTAAAGTCTTTAAAGGTAAACACTGGATAGCTGTGATAGCTTGCTAATGATTGAGGTGGAAAAACTTCTCGTCTGCATGCATGTGTGTATGTCTTGGACACAACGCCCAAACAAAAATAATGCAATCTTACACCAGACAGTCATATAACCAGTCACCATAAAATCAAAGGAAGATTTGTCCCTCCCCAAAACTGGGCTAACTCAGTCTCCAGGCCCCTGCTGCTTTATATTGTTCGCAAACACACTCTTGCTTTCTCCTTCCATTTTATTATTTCTCAAAATTTTGTCTGTTTTGTGCAAAAGCAAAGACGCTACCTACAAGTTATAGTCCCTTGCTATTTGATACAATAAAAAGCAAGGCTACACAAACATATATGGAAGATGAGAAAACGTCAAGGTCTCAGCTGTGGTCTCTAAAACAGACTTTGTGACTCAAGCTTTGTTGTTTTTCAAAGAGGATCCAGAAAACCACGACAGACGTTCCTGCTCAAAAGTGACAGCGATGATGCCTGAAGGACAAAGAGTCATCAGAAAAAAAAACAACACATTAAGTACAAAACAACCACTGCTCCGGCGGCAGCCCCCACCACATCCAATAAACCGTTTCCCAACCAGACCTCCACAACACTTTTCTCATTTCTGCTTGCTCCCACTGGAAGAAAACCCATCCTCCCTGCACCCATAATGCAATGCAGCAGAACAAAGCAGAAAGGTGTACCTCTCTGTGGGTGCATTCAAGAAGCTTACATTAAAACCACTGCAGGCAACAATTGCTAGCCCTGGGTTTAAAACCCTTTAATTCAGACATGAACAGGTTTATGTACTTATTCTCAAAGCAATTCCTTTACCCAGGAGGAAGTACATTGCTCGCAATTTACATATCTCCCAGTGACACAGCTGTAGTGTATGTTTTAATGAAATACTTCAACTTAAGTGGTTTTCATCGAGCGTGCTATAATAGTTCCTTATCAAGGATCTGAATGTGAAATCCTCTGGGTACGGGATCCTTAACCAATATGCTGTACAGCCGCTATATTAGAGACATTATGCTGGCAGGCTGGCCAAGGCTTGTGGTGATGGCAGTATTATGTTAGGATCCAAGCATCTCACCGCGTGGGCTGAGGCTTCTCTCTCTCCACTTGTCATCCTATCATCTGCAACAGAGAGGGCGTTGAACGAAATATGCAGACAAATAAGAGCTGAAACAGGTACAATTATTGTTGTTTTTGTATTGCCCTGAATCCTGTTACCACCCAATACATCTCCATCAGTAACATTTGGTGGCTCCAGCGTGATCTGCAGTATGTATTCTCCAGTGCTGTACATACCGTGCACTCTAATTAGGTCACATGCAGATCCTTCTTATTAGCTGTACTCAAACCATAGCTGTTCTATATAGACATGTCCTGGAGGATTCATATTGTTTATTCTACTCCATTTCAAAGCAGCGCTTCACTTGCCTAATGAGCCGTAAAACTGCAGAGGTCACCCTCTAGTGGCCATTAAAGGCATTGAACCAACCACTGCTATCAGGAGGAGTGGGTGTCCCTAAAAACCTATAACAAGACATTCACTCTTCAATATTACTAGTCATTTAACACAGCCAAAACTTTTATATTATGAGGGGTATTAAAAGGGAAATCCATCTCCTCCAGAATCCCAGTTTGATGAGTACATTCCCATCAGCCCAATAGAAGACCACAGTAGGCCCAAAACAGTAGTGAAAGCTCCAGGAAAATTTGGAAATGAGAAATGAATCAGGCTTGGCTGGTATGCTGAGCAATGCAATGGGCCTTGAGGGTAAAGAAAAACATAAAGGTATAATGTCTTTACATTTGGTAACATAGGTGTGTATATACCATTGCAAACAGAAATAAAGTAAACATTATTTCAATCCCCACTGAAATGAATAGCCCTCTATATACGTAGGCCTCATACTCATGATTCAGACTAGTCAACACTACATTGCTTTTTTGTGGATAACTGCTGTATATAGGAGGTGCCAACAGGTGGCAGCAAAGAACAGTGAGACAACCGTCCAGTCCAGGAAGGGGTGTGCACTTTGGCAGATGCCTCAGCCATGTCCAAAACACCATACTTGCCTACTATTGAGTAGACAAGTTGCATACAACTTGTCTACTCAATAGTAAGCAAGTAAGCTGCTCAGTCTTTAAACTGGTACTTTCATTTTAATAAATTGTTTTATTTATTATTCAAAACTTTTTCAAATATTAAACATTTTTTATGTACATATGGAGTACATTTTTAAACTTCATAATATCCTGGAATTTTGAGTTCATGACATGCTTCACACTTAAAAAATAATAAATAAATAAAGCTGGGCACCAAGCCAAGTCTATTTTCTAGCAAAAATAAAGTTATTGGTTTTGCACCATGTTTGCCAGGAGCAGAAAGCTATTATGGGAAAACTACTGGGAGTGACGGCTCAGGAATACTAGGTGATACTGCTAATATCTGGATCTATTTATCTGTAGGTGAAGCTGAAAAAGAGGGAAGGATGATGGCTTCACAGATGTGTTGACGCAAATGACCGATATAACACCGCATCATTGATTTAGACCAGCAATCAACAATAACTATGACACAAGTCCAGTGCCAAGTCTACTTGGAAGAAACAAACAAGCCTGGACTAGAGAAAAAAACTGAGGCACAACAGGCATTCTCAGGACATTAGTAATTGTCTGAGGAAATTGCTAACAGAGTATTCCAGACACTCAGGGAGTTAAGCACGTTAGAAGACATTTTCCCTAAGGCTTATTTTGAGAGAAGGTGCCAGCATTCGACTGGACTTGCAATAGACAAAATACTGGATTTAAAAGGCAAGTTGCCAATCTTTTCTGGACTCAATGAAGCCAGTTTTCTTTTTTCCTGGTGGAGTAGCAGTTACCAATTTCATATGCCAAACCTTTCTTATCCAGATTTTTCGTGCCAACTACATGCCATAGTTTCCTAAAGTTCTTTTGCACTGTAAGAGGATGACAGAGGTCAGAAAATGAGAACTGCTTAACTCTTTAGGTACACTAGGCCTATACAAACAAGCCCTCAAACACAGTTGTGCAAGTTATCCTTTTTCCAGTGGACACTGATACAATCACTCAGCACCCTCTGAGCAGGGCTACCAAGGTTATCAGAGGCAAGTGAAAGACAGATGTTACATCTGTAACTGGCTACATTTATTATTACTCTGAAACATACCCATGGTATTTTTAAAAATCACTTGCATTTAGTAAGTCACTCACATTTACTGGCACCCCAAGCAGACTCTCTAACTCTTTAACCCCTTCACGCAAGCCCCGTAAGTAGCCAGGATGCCGGAGATTGCTAAACTGAAAGATTCAGTGCATCTGCAACCAAACTATGAGTAGAAACAACACGCTCTGTGTTCTAGCTTTATTAGAAATGATACACAACTATTCAAAATACAGTTTTTAAGTGCCACCATTGTCGCGTAGGTTGTCTATTTATGTGCCACCACTGTTGCGTAGGTTACCTGACTGCAACACTCACCCCCCAAACATGACTCACTGGAACATACCATTTATCTGGCAGTTCATAAAAATATTTTTTCACCACGAAAAATTTGTATTTTGCCATAGCAACAAGATAAAAACAACAATAGCCTGAAAATATGCCACAACAGCAGTGAATTCTTGTGTAATTGTACCAAGTCATTCTACTCTCAATGTCTGTGACTAAATATGGAATAAATATACAATCTGACTATTGGTTTTACATGTAAAGATGTCCGTTTTAAGATTCAGTGGTCATTTATTGTCTTGAATATTGCATTTGAGAAATAAGCATGCAAACAGAAAGCGGGGGTAGGCATTTACAGCAGCTGCACTTGCCAGGCTCAGTTACGCCAGGCAAGATCAACAGACCACAGAAAAGTATTTGAATCCAAAACAAATACGTATTTGACCCAGGTCTGCTGCTTACTTTTTGCTTCATAGATCTTTAGTAGTTCTGCATATCATCTTCAAATTTGGGACTTGTGGTCAAGGAGTTTATGATCCAGGAAATGTGTAGTTTTACATGGTTTTGTATATGTGATTTCTCAGTATTGCATTTCAAACTAAAGGAGAACAACTTCATTTTTGTCAAAATAATTGCAATTGTGGCACTATTTCTACCTAAATTATGAATATGAACAAAGTTAGTATTGTAAATGGTAAAAGTGTCACGCATTTTACAAGTCTCTGTGATGCTGAAATTTGGAGTCATTTGAGTTTAAATTCAGATGAACAAACAGAGCGGGAGAGGTAGCGGGAGGGGCGTATCAAAATGAAAACACAGACATATTTGGACTAAAACAATATTTTGTGTAAATATATAGCATCTTTATTATCAGCTTGGAAGCACATTACAAAGTGTTGAATGTCTCTTCTCTTGACACATTAATAAACAAGTGCTGCTGGATGTACATTATACCTCATGTACTTCCAGTTTGGAGTCTTTGGATAGGATTCCTATATTCCCTTTCTCAGAATATACTGAACAGTCTCTTTTGAAGTTGGGGTACTTGCCGTCTTTAAATTGCGCTTGCTTGCTCTCAAAAATGACTTCACCTGAACAGGTGAAGTCATTTTTCCAATTAAACCATCTCTGAGCCCCCCGTGTTACCCAATCAAATGCTTACCACTTTGAGTACATTGGTCAGAAAATGGCCTTTCAGAAATAGGCCAGATTATCATTAGTGCTACAAACATTGTTTTCCTGCTTTGCCACAGAAATGGAGGAAGAAAAAATGGACACACTCCTGAGTATCAACAAATTTAACTGTAATACATTAACTGGTATGCATATGTACTTTATAAAGTGCATAAAATAATCATGTATTGTGGCCTTATATTCAGCCTGGCTATTGCTCACCATTGTTTGTGTGAGTGTTTCGAAGCAACTAGTTTTGACTCGCCAAGCCCTTGGAAAACGTGAATACGGGCCTGGTATCTCTGGGAAAGAAGCGACTGAAGGACAGAGCTGAACAGACACCCCCCAAATACTGAAAGCAGGGTGTAGGCGGGGCCTATTTCCCATGGCTCACAGACGAGTCCTCGGGGATCTTCTCCTGGGAGCAGCTCCGCCCCGACAGCTTGTCCAGGTGCTCCATGTCGCTGAAGCGCTCGGCCACACACTGCGCAGTGAGCCGGGCCTCCGGGTCGTGGTCCCAGCAGTCAGTGATCGTGTCGCACAGAATCTGGATGCCCTGCAGGGGGAGACATAGAGGGACAGTACAGTCAATTCTGGAGACAGTAATTATGGGGTGGGGTCATTATGTGGGGAATCATTCCTAATAAAATACAGTGTTTTGTAATCAGCCTTGTATGTATATGAATTTGCAACTATATGTGTGCATACAGTACGTAATGCCAGTCTATGACTGTCAGCTTTATACCTGTCTATGTGATTGCGTATGTCTGTATGTATCTATCAGATCTGGGTCAAATATGTATTTGTTTTGGATTCAAATACTTTTCTACGCTTTACTGATCTTGTCTGGTGTATTGGAACCAATGAAATACTCTCAAAAAGTGCAAACCCCATTATATTGGCAGGCTCAATTACACCAGGCAAGATCAACAGAGCACAGAAAAGTATTTGAATCCAAAAAAAAAATATGTATTTGACCCAGATCTGGTGTGTACGAGGGTGTATGCATGCATGCATGCGGTCCAGATGTTGTCACCTGATGGTTTATCCAGGTGCTGGGGATCTCTGGGCGGCCTCTGTCCCGCAACACGCTGTCTTTCATGCTTTCCACACAGGGGTGTTCACCAATATTTCCAAAAGGAGGCTCATAATCCTTCACCTCTGTAAGGCAAAAGTAGAGATATTCCCTTCATCAGGAGCTGGATTAAATTAGCCTATTAAAATGCAACACCAAGAATAGCAGCACAAACCTCTCCCTCCATCATTATGCACTATTTTCCCATTAATTTTAAGTCATTACACAGATGCCTAATTCATATCCACTGACTTGAATGAAAAGCTAAATTGCATACACAACATCAATCTAAATATAGCATTTTGAAATGAAAATGACATTAGTATGCTATATCAGCTAGCTAAAAAATGACCAGGAGGACACCATATAGAGCATGACACAGTGAATATGTATGCTTAATGTAAATGTATGTTCAAAGCTGTATTGGAAGTGCTAGTTTAATTACCGTGTTTATGTTGGAAAACAGAAACATAACCAAAACCATAAAAGTAATAGCAAACAGAACAGAACCTTAAATAAGCTTGGCATGTTTCATATATTGACATTCTGTTCTGAATCAGAATGAAAAATGTAATTAAATCAAAAAGGTTCAGGATGAAAAGCTACTAGGAAAAACACCACCTGACTCCAATAATCTTGGTACAAAAGCCAAAGCTCATAACAAGTTGACCATGAGTTATAATTGCTCAGAATCAGAATTAGAATGTTCCTGTATTGTCTGTAACTAACCAATAGCTCACCCACCACCTGTGAGAGAGCTTCAGTCATTTTATGTATTTAGGAAATTTTAAAAATACGTAGAAAGCATAAAAACTAAAAACACTTAATTATTCCTAAGAATATTCTTATCAAGGCTACATAATATTTTAGTCATTACAGGTTTTAATCCAATTTAAACACCGTTTGTTCATAAGCACAGTCTGGAAAGCAGTGAAACTGTTAATTTTTAACAAGATCACAAGATAGCCTCAAGAGTGAGTACTAAATCTCTTAATACACAAGTAGGCAGAAAGGATACCAGAAGGGAGGGGTTGTCTAACAAGCCTACACTCATTTTCACATATTAAACCATGCTGCTGTAAGTTTATAACTCATTAACAAAATTCTAGGATTGCTTAACAGAATAAACAGACCTACATTCAGTTTTTAAAGTACTGTAGGTCTGTAACAAGACCTGCTGACATCACCAAACTGAAATGTACTGTGGAGGGGTGGTGAAATTGACAAGGAAGTGAAAGTAGTGAGTCACAATGCTCTTGAACTGATGTGACCCACACAAGTGAAGGGCTTTGTATAGCAAATACATTCATTATGTGTGAAGTTTGAGCTCAGAGCAAGCTTAGGCAATCAGCCCAGCACAGAGAACTCACAGGAAGTACAGATGCACAGAGACAGGAAGTGGAAGGCCTGACCGGGGCCCAATGGAGCATGTTTTTCGAGAAACATTTCCTGTTTCTTAAAATTCAGTTTTCTATCATTTAAATTTTAACTAAATATACAAGGAAGGGGATTTAGTTTCTTCAACAGAGTTACTGTGATTTCAGCTACAATCGAAAACAAACACCACTAAATCATAACCTCAATCTAAAACAATCATGTATACTGTTTGTCCTCTCTTTGAAATACCACAGGGCCAAACCAAATACAAATATCATCTAGTTTTGTAAACAAGATACAGTTTTTGGTAAACAGGAAATGGTGACCGTGCATAGAGGTCTTTATATTATGGAAGGAAAGTGGATAAGGGCTTCCTTAATCTGTTACCTTGTAAAGAATGCAGTGGTTTGGAAGCAGATGGTGACAAAGAAGTTTGCTGACAAATGTGGTCAAGTGAATTGACCTGCCAAAGCACAAAAACTACATCTTTCACAAGACATTCACTTGCTCTTTGTCTGGAATGCACACTAGCCTATTATATAGTACATTAGAGCCGAATGGTTAGAAATCATTTCTGCCCAAAATCATGCAGGTTCCCTGGGTCACTCCAGGACAAGAACGACTGCAGGAGAGAAACACTTGCAATTATCGAGTCTCCCCTCTGGGTCACACCGTGCACTCTCCAGACAGCCACATACAGGACTGATTGCCATGTGAAGTCCTCTAGAAAATAATCCTTCCCAAGCTGGTTTTGATTGGACAGTGGGATCTGGAAATGGAGCCGCACTTGTTTTGTGCTACGCGCCGGTCTTTAAAGCCGCGAGTGAAAGTCAGCCCCGTGGGCTGGGCTGTGATATCTGGAGCACAGCGTTTCTCCTCATCGGGGTCCAGGGAGCGTACACCAACACAGGCAGGTGCTCGGCTTAGCCAAACTCCCCTCCGCAGCTCGGCAAAGCCCTGCCCACCAGCTTCTAATTCGGGAAACGCAAATGACACGGGAGGAACGTGAAGGCGGGGCGCCTCCTGCCCACGCTCTGCTCTGCTGGACGGAGGTAACGTTCCACTGGCTTTGGCTGCGCAGGCTGGGATAAGATGCCGTGCTTTTCATTTGGCTCTGGGGCTTCCCAGAACAAACGAATCAAACACCACGGGAACTGAAATAATGGGTCTCTGTATCACAGTGGTCCCGTAAGGCTGCAGCACAAGATGTCTTTTGTGGGATTTTTGAAAGCTGACTGAGTTTGGGCAGCCCTGCCCTGAGGTTCTGAAGAGCAATTCTTGAGGTCATGATGAGCACACTCGTATGAACAGAATATACTCTCAGAAGTTCACAGACTTCAATTTCTTAAAAGAAATTGCTGGGAACTTAGATAATTTAGCTAAATGGTCAAGTAGCATTGTTTAGCATATGCAGAGTTATAAATCTGATTTTACTGAATGCTCTGCGCCTTTTCTTTTTAGCTATTAATTCATGAGAACTGTTCTTTGAAGGGTTGCCAGCCACCGCCTCTTTTCACTATGTAGTCCACCAGCTAAGCTGTGCTGTCATTACATCAGAGGGGGGCACTTCATGCACAGCTGTCACAAGCAGACTGCAGGTGCCTAATTGGCCAGGAGCGCTGTGGGCATGAATAAGGAAATACCATGGACGAGGGACGAGGGAAATACCAATTTTTGACAAGTGCTTCCCTGGGTGAGGGTATGGTGAACTGGGTGCCATCCTGCAGGGTGCCAGCTACAGTCAACTCCGGCACTTAGTGAAGCAGTTTTGCACCAGATGAGCCATCTGGAAGCCCATAAACCATCAGTCATTCTGTCAATAATTCCATATGGAAACTGAACAGTTTTTATTCTTGATGAGCCTACCCAGAATATATTTTTGTCCTTGCTTTAAAAACAAGGAACTGTTTAATGACAGACTTCAGTGTGATTTCGCAAGAGCTCTTGTGCTTTGCCACTGAGGTGTTATTTTTGAGGAGGAAACTGCAGCTAGACAGAAAACAGGAAGTGGTAACACAAGCCTGTATGGCGCTGCTCTGAAACACAATGCAGTGAAAAATATATCCAGCCAAACACATTTCCAGATGGAGAGGGAAGTAAATCATTCCTTCACATCACATGAAGAAAGATCACTGTGTTGGTGGCAGTGGGCAGGCCATTCCTGTTATTTGTATGTTTCCTGAAAATAGCTGGAACAACACTACATGCTGTAAGTAAATTACGCAAAGGAATTTTGATCTGGAGAAAGTCAGCAGAGACACTGATAATGTACGCAACCATGAAGTTACAGAATTCCTATTGGTCAATCTTGCTCAAGGATCAGTTTTTCCTGGTCAAATTTGTACTGGTCTTAGTCAAGCTAATATATATTTTTATTTTATTTATTTATTTGACAGGGACAATACACATTGATCAACATCACTATTCTGTGATGTAAATGTGCCAGATTTAGCCAGATCGCTAATTTCCATCTGTTGTCCCTGGGCAGGCTGATGTTAACACATTAATAACAAACAGACCAGACTAGAAGCCATAGTAAAACATTAAAAGCACATATAGTGTCAAAACTCTAAATTTTGGGTTTGAGTACAGATTACAAGCGAATGTGTATCCAAACAAGATATTACATGCCTTTAGGGTTCAGAATGAGTCAATTTTCCAGTGAAGTTCTGAATTGTGGGACATATCTATATCCACGGTAGCTGATTCAATCTATTAATTTTGTTAAGGTAGAAATGTCTGTGTTCATCAGAGCTATGTGCTTACCTCCAATAGCATTACACCTTGAGATGATTTCCCATAGTACCAGGGCCATGGAGTAGACATCAGACTGCTTGAAGGACTCAATATTCTCTAAGTTAATTCTGGACTCTAGCACCTCTGGGGCCATATACCTGGCTGTGCCCACCTGTGGGAAGGGAAAAACAAAAAATTACCCATCCAATGAGCATCTACTTTGTTCTGCTAGAGGGTTGTGGTTCAAGTCAATACACAGGCTCCAGTGCAAATATTTTAATTGCACCTCCACTTAACACTACAGGATGCGGTGGCCATATAAGACTATAAAACCTTTATGACTCAAGATTTTGATAGAACAAGTACAGGTAGAGAAGCTGTTTGAATCAGATCCATTTAAAGTTTGACTAAATATCTGTGCTTCCTGAGAAGTGGGAGGTGGCCTACTCTACTGCAAGCTGTTATAATTAGCTCTACATCCGCTAAGTCACCTGACACAGGCAGGAAGTTCACCGTTTCCTTTGATAGCACAAAGTCTACAGCTGATACGGCCTGTACCATTAATACACATTCAGTGTGGAGAAATGAAAGATACCGATATATCCCGGGAAGAAGCTCTTATTAATTTAAAGGCTAGTGCATAAACCTGCATATGTAGCATGAAAGAGATCATGAGAGATTTTCTATGGGAAGTTAAAATGAATTCTTCAGAGCAGTTAAGGGAAATGCAAAACCACAACATACTCAGATTTCATTTCACGACATACAAAAACGTATATAGAAACTAAAACCGATTTTGAGGTAAAAATGACAGATATGCAAATTTTTTGGAGAAGCGGAGTAAGAGAGAGAAAAAGCAGAAGAAAGCATGAGAGGGTGACAGAGGAGAGAGTTAAAGAGACCAAGAGAGAGGATTACTGAGAGGAGAGAGAGAAAGGGGGAGGGTACAGTGTGATAGGCAGCAGTGTAGCATCGTGGGTAATGAAGTGGGCTTGTAACCTAAAGGTCACAGGTTCAATTCCTAGGTAGGACAGTGCCGTTGTACCCTTGAGCCAGGTACTAAACCTGCATTGCTTCAGTATATATCCAGCTGTATAAATGGATGCAATGTAAATTCTATGTAAACTACAAAAAAAAAATTTTCATTAATATGTGGTACTTCCCTCTGTAGCAACAAGTCATGGGTCAGAATCTTGCAAATAGCTGAAATTCTTTTATGGGAGGTGGTACAGGAAACACTGCAGTGTTTCCCATTCCATTAAACAACAGTGGTGTTTAACTCCAGGAATCAGGACAGCCTCTGCTCAATATGAACCTCACCCTCACAGTAAACTATAGAATGCTTGTTTTATTCTGAGGCTTTCATTTGATGCAATGGGCGTGCAAAAATTTGAGATGCATTGTTAATCAGCTGCTGTTGCATTCTCAAGCCTATGCTTTCAAAAGTGAATGAGTATATATACAGTACTGTAGGTACAAGACCTTCCCTAGGTCAATTGAACTAACACTGCAATACACTGTGGTGCCAATGGTGCTGGCTCCTGTGTGAGACTGAAGCCAATGGATACCATCTGCTACATCAGCTTGTTTTCACTCAGCTATCCAGTATTTAGTTCTGGTGCAAGACAGTTTTCTTTCAGTCTTTTAAAAAATCTTTTAAATAAAATTTGTTGGGGTAGTTTAAAGTGGATGTATTTAACAAATGATCATCATTTCGAGATGTTCTCAGCAAACAACTACACCTCACATATTCCACACCTTCAGGCAGTTAAGATTTATGTGCATTTCATAGTTTACTGTAATGAACGAGCGCGTTAAATCAATTCCTGTAGGCTTTCAGGCTGACACTAAAAAACCCATTTACGTTGTGTAGTTCGGTAAAAACAAGGACCTTCCTGATAAGACTGCCCGTCAGGGCGATTCATTATGACTGGGCCTAGGGTCAGAAACAAAAGCTAAAGTAGCGGAGCCATAAAACCCAGGCGCAACCCACCTGTCCGCTGTTAGCCAGCTCGTCCACAGACAGCAAGCTGTCCAGCCGCAGGCCCAGACCGAAGTCGCACAAGCAGCACGTCAGGTTGTTCTTGACCAGGACATTGGAGCTCTTCAGGTCCCGGTGGGCGATGGCTATCTTGGGGCGTCCGCAGGGGGTGCGGTCGCTGTGCAGGTGGGCCACGCCTTGGGCCAGGGAGCTGCCCAGAAGCCACAGGTCATCCCAGCTGATGATGTGCTGGCTGAGGTACTCCTGCAGGTTGCCCAGGGGGTGGTAGGCGGTGATCAGCCAGTACTGCTTCTCCGCCTTCCTCTGCTCCGCAGTCAGGAAGTGCAGCACGTTCTCGTGCTTGAGGTTGATGTCGGAGAAAATATCCTTCTCGTTCTTCCAGGAGGCGTACTCCACCTCGGAGAAGATCTTGACGGCCACCGTCTCAAACTGCTCCGAGGTGCTCTGCTTCAGCTTGGCCTTGTAGACCTCGGCGAAGCGGCCCTTGCCCACCTGCAGGTCCAGCTCGATGGGCAGCAGCTCGGTGTTGTGGTTGATGTTGTTGGCGTGGGTGGAGCTGCTGTCCGAGTGGTCGTCGTCGATCATGATGGCGCGGGCTTCCTTGTCCCAGCCCTGGCTGAGCTGGCGCTGCCGGACCATCCGGTAACAGAGCAAGGCGAAGAAGGTGACGACGGCCAGAACCAGCACGCTGATCAGCACAATGAGCAGATACTGGGGCCCCGCGGGGACCACTGGAAATGACAGGAACACCAGGATCAGATTATTTCACAGACATATTTAACCAACTCACGTGAAAACTGCCACATCAAACCACCAAAATATCTGGAAATAAACTGCACTGATCCTATAGAGAACTTTAAAACTTTTTGCACACACCATCTCATTACACATATGTCTGTATTTGCTTTCCATTAGGGTTTTGACCAGTGTTTTCCTTCAGTATTCAGCTACTGTACACACAGTCAAACACTCGTGACCCTATTTTTGTGCAAAGCGTGGTTTCATTTCGCATGGTCTAGTGTGGCTGCACAGACGTGTATATCTCGCCAAAATCGGTTCTTCTGAGACCCACCCAAGTGCTCTCAGAAAAAACTGTACCAAGTTAATCTTCTGTATTGGTAAAGGTTAGTAGCATTTTCTTCATAAAACTGCATTAGAAACGAGGAAGAGTGAAACAAACACCTCTGTTTCCCACAGATTCACATGATTTAAATACTGTTGAAAGGAGGAGCTGTGTAAGGAAGCTACCATGCAATGTACAACTCTGACAAATGGGATTATCTGCCAATGAGTTGAACACATTAAAACCATATGACTGCAAATATCATTTTAAAGGGCTCCTCTGTCTCAAACTTACAAGTTCCAGCATATGGCAAATGCATTGAATTACAACTTCCCGCATCCATTGCAGAACACAATTGCAAGTTTAGTTTCTGCAGGTTTTTCATTTTTCCACCACAACCCACAAACCGCCCTACACCTGTCACAATAATAGCAATAATGCACTGCAACCTGCTGTCAGAGCCAACTGTTGCTCCCAACCAACCAACTTTGAATAGTGACCTCTACCAAAACACACATGCAAAGTGGCAGTATATAAAAATGATGATATGAAGACAGAAAATGGATTAATACTTGCATACATCATAAATTACACTGCTAACTACATCACCAGTGAGTAAAATTTAAAAGAAGATACATGAATAAAATAATCAAATAAATATCAGTGAGCAATCAAAGTAAAACGTTCTCAGTCTGTAGCATAGTGTTGCATGTCATATTAGTTTGGCTTGTTTTTACAAGCTTGATTGCTCAATCTGGTAGGCCTGTTTTTAAACTGGTATGCCTGAATAGAACCTGATCATTTTTTTATAAGATTTTATAAAAATAAAAAAGCCTGCAGCTCAATCTTCTAATCAACAAACCTTTCAGAAACTTTTGATATTTCTTCTGAAAAATGAGTTTTAACTTTCCTCAGCACTCATGGATGAAGGTGGAGAGGTCTGTTTCACAACTGTAATTCTGCTCAAGCAGAGAGGACAGCATCTTTATTAAAGCCTACCAATGCACAATTGCCCTTGCTGCTCATCAATATTCTGTACATCACAAAAAAACTATACTTTAAGTGAAATGGTTGTGATTGCCAACAGCCTCAAAAGACAGGAAATTAAATTACTTAGAGCGCATATTATAGAATGAAGAGTGTGTATCTCTGTAATCTCTTATCGTTATAAATCTAATTTTCAACTCATAACGCCATATGCTCTGTGCTGATTTACAAGTCAGCATTGTGTCTCTCTCGTGTCTATGGAATCATCATCTAAATTTCAGAATCTCCTTCAAATCGAATAAAGTCTACAGCCATGAAAGAAAGCACGTCAAATGACCAACAGAATGAGGGACTTTCTGTCAGAACCTGTTGGATTGAAACCAAGTTATGTTTGTGCAAAAAAGGCTTAATTTTTATTGCTAAATTTAAGGGGATTCCGTAACAGCAATGGCATAACGTACCTATAACAAACTCAAAATACAAAAAGTATTTCAAGAGCCAGTGGCAACTGTAATCCACCTGTGAAATGTAACATGTACCATGAAATAATTACAATTGAAATTATTTTAAAATATTATTATTTAAATATTAACAATATAAATATTATATTTTTTATTGAAATGTTAAACACTAAGTTTTTAAAAAAGAACTTTAAAACTTTCAATCGATTTTCAAAGGCTCCAATGTTGTGACCGCATATTACAGCAAATCACTTGCATAAATTATCACTTAGGTCTTTAAAAATATATATGAATTTCAAGTGTGTATATTTCATTTTTTAATTTGTTGACTTTATAATTTATCTCCCTTGTCATACTTTAAGGGCTCTGAGAATAAAGACATTTCGAGCAAAAAGTACCGGTTTGTTAGAAGTGTTGTTATGGAATATATTTATATATGTGTTGTTGGGTATAGTGGCACAGTACATATACCTCTTTGGTCCAGCTCCAGCTGTTTTGTGTGAGGACAGAGTTCTGTGTGTTTCTGAACTGTCACGTTACTTGCCTGTCAATAGACTCAATGGATAATGGTCATTGTAGTTACTGCGATGATTATTTCTGTGTGAACTGTGTTGAGTAGCTGCCTTTTAAAAACTACAACTTAAAAAACTAGCGTACTGAGTTTAGAAAAAGTTCATGCACAAAATTAAGCCAATTCAAATAGTCAAAACAACATCGATCGATTATTTAAACACCCAAAATACAAAATAGAAATGTTGCTAAATTGCTCGGCACTACAACTAAGGCCACTCAGAGAGGAAATGTGTCCACTTACGGGAAGAGAAATGGAGGAGGTGGTTGCACTCTTCTTCGGAGCAAGAGCAGATGTAGAACTGTGAACCTGGGACGCTCTTCTCCTTCATCTCACACTTGGTGTTGTTGTAGTCGTCTAGCAGAAATCCATACAGCCTCTGTGATGGGTGGTGACACAACGTCTCGATGGTCACATTGTCATCTTTCTTCCTCCTGGAAGCACACAACCATGCATGAGACTCAGCTGCAGTAATGTAATACAAGCTAGAAGCAAAAAGGATTTTAGAAGAACTGACGTGTACTGACGAAACCCTTAATTTGGTAAAATTTTGGTGAAATATTTTATTTGGAACCTTAGTGTTTTTGAAAAGTGCACAGTGCTGAGAACTGTGCCTTAACTATTTCTATCACATTTTCTGTTTATTCTTTCATCACTAAAATGGCTATATTCCCTGAAGGCCATATAGATATATAAATCTTTGCTAGCTATTCTAAAGCCAGTCTTACAAGAAAACACTGCATTCTCAGTTGTATTATTATTGCAAAGACTCAGCCATCCTGGGAATGAGCAGAGTAGCAGTGCAAATATTAGAGATGCACCGAATCCGGGATTCAGTTTTGGACTCTGCCAATTCTCAGTTTTTTAAGCAGTACTTGGTTTGGCTAAATCCATGCCATGAGATGAACTGAACCCAAATCTCAGATGGATTTTCCTGTTGACTGAGTCTTTCTGTTGCTCTTTTTTGGCAGTTGAATAATATAGCATACTGGTGAGAAATTGAAGTTTCAGTTGAAAAAGTCACATATGGTAATGGGACTCCAGGAATGAAATTGTGTGAGGGTGAATTACCTTATATTGGGAACGATGCTAAACAGTAAACAACGCCTACACTGCTAATGCACCTGAGTCTGATACATGCAATGGAGTATAATACTTTGCATGGATCAAAACAAGTTAATCACATTTAGCATTAGCAGTACACTTGTGAATGTAACAGCAGTGGACATGTGAGTACTATCCACAGTCTAGTGTGTGAGAAGGCAATGGTTTAGCCCAATGATTTCATTTTTTGTCAGCACTGGATTCAATATTCCTCCATTCTGTACACTAACTCACATACTGTAACACAAAAACAAAGTAAGAGATACTACTTTAATAATACAGGAACTTTAGTAATACAGAAACAGTCCAGATCAGGAACCAAAGTCTGAGGCTTAAAAGTACAGGTACTCAAAGTATCTCAAATCAAATGTCTCACAGCCTGATGGGCTTCGGTAACTTTGATTAGAGAGTCAGGTAATAAGCCACTGACAGCATAACAATGCATTCTACTGTGTGCACATTTTGGTAGGAGAAAAACGATCAGACTTGAACTCAACAATTCAAATGACAGCCTGAACAGCACTCCAATTTGCTGCATTAACACTGAATTCAGTCATATCCCCAAGGCCACTCTTGCACGCAACAGCGATTCTGAGAGAGTTTGTACTGAGAAGAGAATTATACAATACCTCAGAAGTGTCAAATATAATACCTGGAGGACTATGGTTGCAAATTTTAAATGTAATCAATTCGTCTTGCTTAATTGGTTTGATTACTTAATAAGGCCTACTTAGTTAGTTTATGCGCTTTCATCTATGTTGCCTATTTTCCAAAATACACTTCAGTGAAATATTCTTTGCACACAAGGCACAGACACAATCATTAGCAGTAAGTTATTACTTTGAAACAGATTCAAACATACAAACAAAAAACTTTAAAATAAGAGTAGAGTTGCCATGCAATAACCTGCACAACCAACCCATTGTGGAATTTTGGGTAATGCGTTGTGATGTCATTGTAAGGATTCATGATGATAAAGCCTCAAAATGGGTGCAGGGATTGTGCACTAACATTAATTCACTGATTTACACCAATTAACTATGGAGAACCAAATCATTTTAGAGGACCATATGAGTCATTGGCTGAAAAAAGACAGGCTTCATGAAAACATACGGTATTACCTATTATACCTATTTTCCCATCACTAGACATCTCTAGCGCAGATTCATGGACCTTTATATAGTGTGGATGGGCTGCATTTGACATAGTAAACGGGATATGCCAGAGGACATATTCGGATATCCTAACTGCCCATTTCTACAGGAAGGGATAATAATATATATATGAGTGTATATATAAAAATGATAACTAAAATTATGAACTTTTCCAATTCAAATGAAAGTGACAGACGGAAAGCACCATAAATAAGAAAGCATAAAGATAAGGATAGACATTGTTTGTATCACTCTAACAGCAATTCTCTAATGTGAGCTTTAACAAACAGTTATAGTCCTGGCAGGAAAAGGGACTTAAAGTGGAGGCATGGACACACAATGAATGGGCAACACCCACCAGATGCTGACGCACACCTCATCGTCTTGGGCACATATGGCCGTGATGCTACAGTTGGTAAAACAGGAGACAACGCTGGTGCCATTACAGCTGGTGGGCTGTAAGTCACAGAATTTACACAGATTCCTCGGCGACTTCCAGTTACGCTTCCCATCTGGAAAAAACAGGCAAAACAACGATCTTCAGCAGAAACCACAAACCCATTAGTCCATGGGAAATCAGACAAAAACCCTAAAACCAATAACTTCCGTTTTGATTCTTCATTTTCTGCTATTCCACTCAGAGTCACATGTTACCCAGTGTTTAAGTAATGGTAATTAAAAGCCCTAATTAAAATAAAAAAAGAAGATATTTGGGCCGGGTGGGCAGTTCCGAAGCAGCTGGATGAGGCACTGGTTCATGAAGGATGAATAGTCAGTTTAGACACATACAGCTTGGCCTGGTCACAGAAGACCACATATTAATCTGCATTCTTAGAGCTGGTTTTCCAGACATGGATTAAGCCTAGTCCTAGACTAAAAACTTTTTCAATGAGAGATCTTCATTGAATTTTTCTTTTAGACTAGGATTAGGCGTAATCCTTGCCAGGGAAACTGGCCCTGGAAGTTCTGCATCGGCCAATTGTTGATCATCTAATCATTCTGATGCTCAGTTCATGAAGGGGCACAGGTGAAGACAGAGCAACTAACCAACTAACTAACACAGCCACACCAACAGCTTCGGAAGCTCCTGTTACCAGCTGGAACCCCTTCCTAGTTAAGGAAAACTATGGATTAGAAGGATAGCTGAACATACTACACTGTGTATACTATAAATGTATGTATACATAGCTAGAACAGTGAATATCTTTAAGTCCTGGTACAAAAAGCCTTTTTCCTTAACTCAAATGCTTTCAGTGAGGCACCTATTTTCCCATGTGACTCTTCTGAGACAAGCCTAGGCATGGGTAAATATGTGGGTTCTGACTTGGGGAGAACTTGTCAGAGTTTGTTCAGAGGTTTTTATTTTGCTGATCTTCAGTATGCAAAGACAAAACAAATATGGCTGAACACCATCATGTGATCTCAGTATCAGCCTTATCAGCCACATTCCTCACAAATCCTGATATAAACAGTACATCTCAACACAGATATATCAATAAGAATGTTTTTTTTTAAACATATGAGGTAGCATTTGAACATTTCTTTTCACCAATAACCTCATTATAAATAAAACAAACACAGCATTCTGCCAAAAAAATTTAAACAGTCAATTTTCAATGAGGTAAAATCACAAAAAAAAGTATATTCAAACTAACATCATCACATGGCTTCAGCAACTAATAATACACAACGAAATGCACTATGGCTATGTTCAGTTTTGTGCTGTTGCTGTTACTCTTACAGTCTTCTAATATTGTTTCAGATTATATTTATTGACAGTGAAGCTACTATGTTACATTCCATCACCATACTTACTACATATCAAAGTATGGATCGGCCTCATTAGAACAATAGCATAATGTAAATCTGCTTAAAAATGTATAACTTTACCAGTACCGCAACACGTTACTATAGTTCATTTGTGATGGTATCTAACATTTCATATTGTAAGCGGTATGAGGGAAGGTAGAAATCATTCTGCACTGAAGTCCTCATATCTGCTAATTCTTGTACCTTGCCTCTCACTGATAAAAAAAAAACCCCACCTGTGTGCTTCTGTTTACCAAGGGCAGAAGTTTGAATCCTAGAACCACTACGCCATGAACCAACTAGCAAGCCACCGCTTTAGCTCCGATATAAGATAATTGCTCACACCAATATAGTTCCCTCTTACATTCTGCAATAGTACTTCCAAGTATTTTGTTAAATAAATCTGCACTATGTACTAAAGAACAGTGCTGTATGGTGTTTGATATGATTAAGATTCTGTTTCACTGCAGTATCTCATATATACAAATTACATGAACCCTGCCAGTGAATAAAAGTAACATGATTTGAACTGCGTCGGGGGAAGAAGTTCATGAAAACACATGCATACATAAATACAAAAGGGATAATGGAGCACCACATTTGTATGCATACAGAAATGTTTCAGGAAGACTCCCCTATGAGCCACCTGGAAGCGTATGAGCAAAGAGGTATGAAAATCTTATTTTGCTCAGATATCAACTGTGTCACATTTCACAGAAACCTGCACACCAAGCTCAGACCTCAGATATCTTTCCAAATCTCATTTTAGGAAAAACTTCAGAGAGAGCCGGGAGGGTAGAGATGGAATGGAAAGTAAAATATTCAATCATACCATTGCAGGAGCAGAAGCTACTTCTGCGAAAGTGATAAAACTGCAGCAACACTAGATTGCATAACCACATGGGCCTACTCCAAGTACAATGGGCCTATTGCATATTCAGGAAGTGAGCACTGCTTTGCCTACATTGAAGCACTGAAATATATAAGAAAAGTTAGAGATGAAAAAATACTGTTTTAAACTCAAAAGTTTTGTTTAGGATTTGTTCAGGGAAAAAGAAATAAAACCACAACCATGACAAGAAGGGATCCTGATCTAAAGAATGACTTTATTTTGTTTTTCATGGCACTGTCTACAAAGTAAATTGCCACATAAACTGGCAGCACTTACAACAGTGTATTATTCAGTAAACAAAACAAGCTATAAATATAGAGTACATCACAAATATGGCATAAACACACTGCTTTGTAATGGTGAGGAAGAACTACAAACGTCTTTGCATTTCCTTGAGTTTGGGCATGCTAGCCACGGGATTGTTTCTGCTGTGATACACTAGCTATTAAGGGCAGCTAAAATACTGGCACTTCGGAGGCCATGTGTCCCTCCTCCGAAATAGCGGAGAGGCGCTCTCCAGAGAGGCCCACGGAGCTTAGAGTAAACAGAGACTTGCCCTCCCTTCCTGCACTTATTTCTCTCCCCCGACCTGTCCTGGACAACATCGACTCTTGATTCAGGGTCGCGTAGGCCGCCTACTGTAGCCAGGCCGACTGGTGGCTTTTCCGAGGGCTGTCAACTTCAGAAGACCTGCGCTGTCAGACAAAACAGATACGCGCATACAGCTTTGGCTTGTCGTCTTCACGAGAAGGCCAAACGAGCTGTAAATATGTCCAGAGCGGCGGTAACAGTGATATAACAAATGTGCCAGCTGTTTCGGAAACAAGCAGGGGAAACATTAAGACGACGCACACAGTACACTGAAAACCAGACACTGCGAATGAGGAGCTGTATACAACGCTTCAAACGCAGCATGTGCGATTGGCGTCGTGGGCGTGTTTAGGAAAATCTAGGTCTATTATTTCAAGTTATTTATTCACTATCTTTTTTCAATGAATGTCTGGTAGACAGCGGCACAACTGGCTGTAATGTAGGCCCTATCATTAAAAAATACTACACACAGTCTCTATCACTTAAGCCAGGGGAGGTTGGTGTAGTGGGGCTGGATCCAACTAATTGCCACCCAGTGAACATGCAATTAAGGCAGGGGACAGGGATGGCGCCTAAAGGATATGGTGGTGCGCATGGATAAAGCCATTTTTGGCATTTAGGTTGGAGGAAACTGTACATCTGTAACCCCAAATACAATATCTGGACTGGAGTTCACATACAGAGCATTTGAGTATACCAAGCACAACAGTGCATATACACAACCACAAGAATGCATACTGTAGATAAAAAAGCTCAAGCAATTTTTAAAACGAACAACGACTCTCTATAGCTTGGATTAAATAAATATTTATCTTTTATAGATCTTGCATATTTGTGACTCACGCGTTGTGAGTCAAAGAAAAGGACATAATGTTGACTGAAAGAAGGCCCACGATTCATATTATGTAGGCTATATAATATGCTATTATTTCCAAACAACATGGTCTCAACTTTGCATTACATGCTTACTACCTTCGACATTCCAATGGCAGCTACAATTTAAAATTTAATGACACGCCTGTACATGTGTTATGTACTAGCACTTGTTCCTTGGGGCACTTATCAATCAGTGCTGCTTAATAGTGAGAGAACTGTTGGAATAAATAAATAAATACCATTTGGGAGAAGTGTAGTTTAACAAGGAACTCCAGATGGGATGCAAGGATGGGTTTTTAGCCTTAACGCATCCAATTATGACACCAACTTAAGTGCAATGTAAATTCAATATCTTCTAGCACCATTAGAACCATATCAATATAATTTCATATGATGTATCCTTTCAGTATCACCAAAAATATAACAATTAAAACTATACTGCATTTCAGTCGCAGAGTTGAAATGTTTAAAGGGTTTTGTTTTAGATTAATGCAATAATAGTAAAAAAAAAAAAAAAACAAAACAAACTGAAAACAGCTAACATGTTTAGCTAACATTTCTGTTAAACCACCTGCTGCGCAAAGTCCCAAAGACAGGTTTGTGTCGTAGTGTGGGCTAACTGTAGGGACCCTGCTTGGTTTTTACTAAAGAGTTTTAAATCGTCAAAACATCCAAGTAGTCACCGACGCAACACAGAACACACCTTGGGAATAAATGAAAAGGCAAAGAAAATAGCACTCACCCGCCAGGTCAATTGTGGCTAAACTACCGAAGAATATCGTTCCACACCAGAAGACGGAAAGTCGAAATTTCTCCATGTGAGAACCAGCAATTCCTTCCCTTATTTTTCATTAAATTGTAGATAATGTCTTGGCGAAGAAGAAATATCCGGAGTACAATGTCAAGCCCAGAAGCGTTTCTTTTCCGTCGAAGGCGAGTCTCGTTCCTCTCAGCCTTTTCGTTACCCCCTTTCTGAAAAGGAAACACTGTGGGTTGAACTTCGCTTTATGAGTCAAGAATCTATCCAGTTACTAGTCAAACAGGAAATCTTTAAAACAGGGCAGGACTTTTTTAAACCCCGTCTCTTGGCTGACAGCTAGCTCCCTTTTCTTCAAATAAAAGTTTAGTCTATTTAAGTATAGCCTAATCCTTGCGCTCAAATAGACCAAACACCGCACAGACGCGTTTAAGTGGTAGTATTTTAATAAACAAAAAATATAACTCCACTGTAGGCTACTACCTAAATATTAAAGTTTCCTAAATTTATATCCACCGAAATACACTCCATAATCCTTAGTGTTAAAACAACATTTAAACAGCATTTTCATTTTACAATGCTTGTTTTTATTTTTTATTTTGACTGTATGCGCAAACGAGCCAAAGCTGGGAACTAGAATACACACGCTAAAGCGGCTTTTATGTTATGCATTGGAGCTGGAGCCTATTGCAAAATGTGCAGTGGTATTTCAGTCCAATAAGGGACCATGTGCACCAGGTCTCTGTAAGAATTGATTTAACATTGAACATTCTACTGTATGTAGCCTAACAAATAAACAGTTTTGGCGGGGAACGCTAACAAGGGGCTATGTCACATTAAATAATAATACATCTCTCTGAAGAATGATTTAGCAAAATAAACATTTGACTCAACTTAAGTTAAATTTAATAAAAAAAATAAATAGGTTCACTAAATTCAATTTCAACCTTTCACTTTTTCAAGTGAAACATGATAATGGATGGGCTATTCTTGGCAAGGTTATGCGTACTGTATAAAGTCTAAATATTAATAACCATACTACGAACTTATTAGTTACTGATAAATGTAGACCAGTAAGCGGAAAATCAGAGGCTGTTAATATGTCCTCTTTACCGTGTTTAAGTTTAAACTTTCCTAATTCACCAACATAAAGAAACAAACAAAAGAATCACGTTATGTTTATCTTTCATAACTAACTTAAACACCATCTGTGGATGTGCAGATTTAGATGAAACCACAAGATATTAAAATATACAATAGCCTCAACAAGATACTCTTTAGCATGAATACTGAAATGTGGACCTCAAATCCAAACCCGGCCCTGGTTTTCCTTTCCGTTTGTTAATTAACTTAACAATTAGTGCTACTGATTGGCCGGACTGTATTCACACCTGACTCCCAGGTAAAGGGAGGGTGGAAAACCAGCAGTTCTTGGTAAATGGTAAATGGACTGCATTTATATAGCGCTTTTATCCAAAGCGCTTTACAATTGATGCCTCTCATTCGCCAGAGCAGTTAGGGGTTAGGGGTTAGGTGTCTTGCTCAAGGACACTTCGACATGCCCAGGGCGGGGTTTGAACCGGCAACCCTCCGACTGCCAGACAATCGGTCTTACCTCCTGAGCTATGTCTTGGACCGGGCTGTCATGGGGCTGTCTACAGGATTAAGCCTACTGTACTTTGCAGAACTATCCTTTTGATTTGCTGGGGTTGGCTAATGTGTTGGCGCAATACATATCTGAGCCATGTTGTCAGGCTTGAGTTTGACCTGGAAGACATACGGGTCCCTCTAGTCGTCTGGCTTTTTGCATTCATTTGGCCACACCCACTCCAAGAAAGCATCCATTAATGTGTTTAACTTCCTCAGTGACAGTCTTTTCAGTCTTGAACACCTTTAAATAAAGATGCATTAATTAATTAATTTATTTATTTTTTGTGATGGACCTCTGACGTACCACATACAGTAGTTTTGTTTTGTATTGTAAGTCTAAAAGTTTATTGTAATTAAGTAAATCAAGTCAGTAGTGTATTTTTAAAACAATTCCTTCAATTATTTTAGTAATATTCTAATTAGTTATTGCAGTAGACCATTCAATGAAGTGCATCCTATGCTGCAAGACTTTCAAACCTGCAAAAATACATATACTGAAATAATTTATCAAATACCTGTTAAAAAATACTTTTTTCATTTAGATAAACTTTTGGGAATCTTAACATAAGCCATTCATCCTGGGGAGGGCCAAGCTAGGAGATTTATGTTTTAATAATTGTACTGTAACATTTTCTGATATTTACGGAATGCCATATGTTCAGATTCCCAAAAGTGTGCTTAGGTTTACATTACATTAGCTTAATTTAGCAATATTGGTTAGCATAGTAGTGCAGCTTTAGAGGGGTAGACTGGTATTTTCCTGTCTACTCAAGGCTCGTAGTGTATGGTAGCTAGGCCTTCCAGTGCAACAGTGTAGATGAGCTTTCCCCTGCTAGCAGAGCTTTGGCACTTGAGCAGCGTAGCAAAACAAGGGCCTACTTTGTCCTCTGCCTGCCTGACCACTGGTAGTAAGCCTGCTTGTGGATTGTGGGCCAGATGTGAATATCCCTACTTCAAAGGGAGTGAGCTTTGCTGTCTGCGGGAGTGTGGTTGCCCACATACAGCGAAGGCAGGGCGGGTATCAACACAGCCAAACAGAAATACCCATGTGTATATATACATGCACATCTGATCCTAAAAGTATCTCAAACTTTGGAACTCAAAGAACAGACGATGAAACCAAATAAATGCATCCACATACAAAGCTTTTCTAAGGGCCTAGTTGACACTGTGAACATAACCCACGACATGATCAAACAAATGAAATATACTGAACTGTAGGTGCATCCAGTCTTTTGATAAGATCAGGATCAGGATCAGAAGTCATGTTTTTAAAATCTCAGTTTGGACAAATAACATGGAAAAATGTGATGTTGAATGTACAGTTTATATTTTTCAGTATCAAAAGAGATTGTCCTCTGTTATTTGCACAGTCCATAGTCCCAGTGGGTCAAGCAGGACCATTGTGGACACTGATTAAGTTTTGACAAAACCACAGAATTGTCTGAAAACATTCCACAGGGTCCTGGAGAACCTTTGTGGGATGTCGGAATTTCCGTACTTTATTTACATAGGATAGGCACTGCCATTGTAGGATTATTCCTATTTTAAAAGGCCATTTCTAACAGTTGTACTGCCACCTCTCAAAATCATATTTTAATTTAGTCTGTGACTTCATGTGATTATGTGACTGAAATTGGTTTAATTGCTTGAAGCATGTTGACTGTCATCATCCCCCTAACACACACACTGAATGTCAGAAAGTGAGATGGAGTAAACCCTATGGAGGCTTTTGGAGTCCTGGGCATCGCACTGCGTATGCCGGGTCTCACTCCAGTGAGCTTCCAGAAATCAATTTTATCCTCAAAGACCTCACAGTAGATCATGGTCAAGATGTGCCTATTCCAGAGGGTTGGTTTCAAGACTCTTTGGAAGTAAACCTGGTGCATTTGCTATTTTGACCTTCCAGAAAATTCAGATTGAGAAACACCGAAGTTCATGAAAAAATGAATCATTCAGACACGTCTGGTGAATAACTTTCAGCTGTATCCTTCTCTGGCTATCAAACATGAATCACTTCCAAAAGGATAGTCGTGGAAAATAATGCCTAAGATGTAGACACGCACTCACACACTCTCGCTCACTCACTCACTCACTCACAGAGAAATCAAGCATTAGAACTAACCCACGAGAATAATATTAGCCTTAGAATACCCTTGAGTAACTGAATTACTGTTTAAAACAGGTCCACCTGACCGCCACTAGGAACAAAATAATTTACAGTGAAGAATTAAGGTTCATATTTCTTCATAGTTACAGTAAGTAATCACTTCTCAGCTTCATTTGACCTCTATCTGACGGAGTGTAATAGAGGTTTGCATCATGCCACATCCACTAGGATTGCAGTACTCATCCTCACACATCACGCTAACTAATGCCAGGTCTGGGGACATAACTCCACTGCTGTCTGAACAAGTCGATTTTTCAGGTCATTATGCTATAGCTGGAAGTAGCTCCTCTAGCTGGAAGTGCTACTCCACCCATTATCAAGCAATAAGAGCCCCAAAGCCACCTACAGTAGGTGCAGAAAGATTTTTGTCCTAACATGACTTAATTTGAAATTTTTGCTTTAGCTGCCATGATGTCCACCCATTTAATCAGAATATGAAATGAACCTTTCCTTTCATTCATCGTATTGTTTTCATATTGCTAATCTCTGCATATGCATTTGTTTACTACATGGGACAGCACCAGCTGCCAACTTGCCTCATGCCCCGCATGGCAAATGGAAACAATATCATGTCAGCTCATCATGCGTAGGCTAACTGGTGGCACATGCAGCACATCCCTGATTATCCAGCTCAGTCACTGGTGAATGAAACCAGTGACATACAAGACCACCGCTCCTCAATCTGCAAACCCCATGTTCCAACACTTAATACCCTGTTTTAAAGGCCCAAATGCCTTTCATCTTATTTGAGTACAAATTTGACACCCTGCAATTTGTCTGCATTCTGCACTGATACTAATCATTTTTGGGATACTTGCCCAGCTCGTTGTGAAATTCTGTGTATCTTGCCTGTGGAAGTACAATGGTTTCAGATGTCAGCAAGCTGTACAGTACTTTCCAACAACACTTAAGGCTTCAATCACACGCACAAAAAGTTTTTTTCTCGTATGTTTGGCTTAGAAGCAGCAGAAGATGCTGTAAAATACTTGTATAATTTTAGAACAGAGAATAAAACCCATTCAAAACAATCAATGGTATTATGAATAATATTCTCACCATAAGAGTAGAACAAGGCCAGGAGGCCTGAAATTGCTACTGTATGCAGCAGTAAACTATCATAATGCTTAAAATAAAAATTTGTTTTGGTATTTAGCTGGTTTAAGCTGTCAAGTGATTAAAAAAACCTGTATGTGTAATTCATAATCATGTCACTCTCACAATTATAATAACTCTCAATACTTTCCTTTCCAAATCACACTTGTTTGAACATGTGTGAAATTCTCAAAGATAGGGTTTTGCGGCAAGTTTATTTCTGTTGGATGGTGAGAATTGTATGGAATCCTTCCTCCCACTTCTGGAATTTCCCTGAAAATGCACTGGCTACACGAATTAAAGGCATACTATGCAGGATATTTGCCTTGAAAATATTATAAAATAACCATGCTAAGGCATGTCTATGATGCACTGGCAATCTCTGTCTTTTTGCATTTTTTTGCCATATTCATGCATGTTTCCCTGTATGTGTTATTCTAAAACGAGTTCGGGACATTTCTGGGTGTGGCGCTCTTTCTGTATGGGGAGAGGTGGGCGAGGCTGCAGAACCTGTGGTTTGGATCGGATGGTTCGGATCAGAGTCTTTGTTGCTAGCTAGCAAAGCAAAGGCAAGCCATCATGGTAAATGGTAAATGGACTGCATTTATATAGCGCTTTTATCCAAAGCGCTTTACAATTGGTGCCTCTCATTCGCCAGAGCAGTTAGGGGTTAGGTGTCTTGCTCAAGGACACTTCGACATGCCCAGGGCGGGGTTTGAACCGGCAACCCTCCGACTGCCAGACAATCGGTCTTGCCTCCTGAGCTATGTCGCCCCCATCAGGGCTTCTTCAAGAACTAGAGGTAACCTTGGAACTGATTTTCCTTGGTGGCAGCAGCTGAAGGTTGCCAAGGGGATGAAAAGTGACTGAGTTGGCTTGTTTTCTGTTGGATCTGTAAGTAATGTTACCTCTAGCTATCCAGCTAACTATGTTAGGTAGCTAGATGGTTGAAGCTGGGTACTTGGGGTGAGTGGGCAGTGTTGAAATGATTACTTATTTGTTTGTTAACACAGGACCACAGCAAGGCTAAAAAAAGCCACCATAGTATGTCTTTAAAATCTCATACTCCAATGATTATTCAGTATAGTCTCCACTAGAGGGCAGCCAGTAAATTAAAGGGTTAATCCAGATTATTTTACCCTGAGAATTAAATGAAAACAAAGTGCAAAACAGGTCTGTTGATGGACAATTCATGTCTCCAGATTCTCAGATTTTCTCAGATGTTTGAAATGTGCAAATTGTTGTAATAATAATGTAATTTGCGTACTAACGAAAAACTGATTAGAGAAATCAGTCCTGTTGAATGAAGTGATGTCTTAGATTTCTAAAGGAACTGAAAGTTTTTTCTCCCCCATACCTTAATTCATTCAGGCCTTAATTCATTCATGTCATGAAACTAATAAAATCGTGTCTGAGACTGCACCCCCCTGCCAAAGGTCAGAAGAACATTAAAAAATGTTGCACACAATGTTTTCACATCTCATAAAAGAACTTTCCTCAGATTTGGCATTCTGAAGAGCGGTGATCCAGCATCTATCATCAGAAATGATTTGTAGAAGAGGCTGTGATAATATTTTGTGTTTTGCTCTGGTATAATCCCATGTGCCCATCAAAGCAGTAAATTCATAGGTTTCCAATCCCTCCCGCCCCCCGTGCAGACATATATTTTATGCTGACTGTGCTCTGCTGACCTCCTAGCTGGATGTGTAAACAAATAAATGTTACATTAAAGGCCCATGTCAAACAAATTGCAGATAAAGGAATACTTAAGCTTCAACAAACCAATAAAAACTGTTTGTTGTTGCACGAGCACATCCCTGTGATCCTACAGGGTGGTCTGGGTGAAATCTGTTTTGAATGGGGAACCTACTTGGCACAGAGGGACATTATCCATATGTTGTGGGAATGGCCACTTGTGGGGCAAAGAGCAAAACTCATGATTACAGGGAGTGTCATCACGGAAAATGAATTAAATGGATTATATGAATTACCTAGGTGAATGGCCTATATGCCTTCAAAACATATGGTATAATCTGTCTGTCTTGCTCTCCCTGGCCATGAGCAGTATGCCTGGTAACACAGCCCTCTTAATTCACCTATGGGGCATTGGGATAACTCTGATAGCTTTATTGTGCAAAGCTGTTACTCTGTTATAGAGACATACATTAAAAACTTCTGCTCTAGGCAAGTAAAAATAGTCTCTGGACTTTCCATTGGCCGGAGGAAGACGGTAAACAATCGCCAAACCCCTGAGGACGGCCCCGGCTTTCCTTCCCCCGCCCAATCTCAGCAGCGCCCCGCGTGACTCTTTTGGACAGGGAGGAGGGTGATGATGCCTGGCTGAGGGGAGGAGAGGTTCAGTGAGTGGAAGGCCCTACGTGTTGGGTGTGGCGAAGCAGGAAACAGCAGCCATCCTGTGCCAGTGCTTTCTGGACCGGGGGTTGTGCTGACAGGAAATGCCACCAGGACCCTTGGCTGATAAACACAAGAAGGTCTGTGAGACGGAGGGATCACCTCGCAGTAAACAGACCCGGACAGAAAGAGCATCTGTGGGGGGGGGGATGGACTTCAGGTCTTTCACCTTATCCAGTGAAACAATGTGACCAGGTCATTTCCAGTAAAGCAGTCACTTTGAGCTCTTTATGCATTTTATACTCTGGAAGATTGATTTGCACATTGCCTGGAGGCCAATTTTATTTGCACCTTTGATTGACATTAATAATAAAAGGCCTAATTACATTTGCCTGTACATACCAGTTTACTACACAGTAAAAATGATGCAAATTAAACCCTGTATTTTAATATTTAAAAAGAAAAAAAAATGTCCTCAGTGTGAATGAGCTCTTTTGTGCGGTATCTCACTCTAGCATCAGGATAGTTGGGCCGATCTGCAGTGAGTGGGACGTGCAGTTAAACAGCTTCACCTTAGTCAAAACAACCTTTGGCTGCAGACACCAATGAAACATGGTTCATACCACACACATGCAAGAACACCCAAATGCGTGTGCGCACAAAATGTCCGGTGTTAATTAGACTCTTAACAGATGACGTTTGGTCCCACTCTGGAATGGCTGAATTAACACTGGACATTTTACTGTGCACACATGCACACACACACACACACACACACACACACACACGAGTGTGCGTGCACACACATTTATATGTTTTCATGCTATGTAAACTAATAATAAAACTAACTGAAATGTATAATTTAAAGTTGAAGACAGAGAGAGACAGCGGGATGGATTGAGTGCCCCTTGATCATGTGAATTATACAAAAAAGCAGGAAATCTTGGGACAGAACACCGGTGTTAGAAAATGGCTTTTGCTCTGAGAGAGAGATATTCTCAAGGTCCATGGACACAAGCTGCAACACCAGTGCATCACATCTCACACTGTGTATCAGGCAGAAGACACTATATTTCACTTATTGCTTAATTTCAGTTTAAGACAGCACAAACAACAACAGAAATTCACAAGGGTCACTCAAGGATCCATGCCAACATAACCACTGCGGGAGACGTTGAATGGTCATAGACAATGACCAAGCAGGTTACTTCCCCTGTAATATTGTTCTGTTCTGGAGAACTAGCTAATAAAATGTACTCCTCTGGGTAAGTCAACAATTCCATTGAAACAGCCATCTTAGCACAATACCTATTGTAATGACATTTTTCATAATTAGTATAAACAATTTAGAAATAAATTGTTTAAAAGCACACAGTTTGGTTGCTTGCCATATTAAAGGGTTATTTCAACATAATGCAGAATGATTTATACATTATTGAGCACACAATGGTGCTATGAGCAGCACTGTTGCTCAACCCTACTGATGGCTAAGCCTTATAGAAATGTACCAGATGTCATGCCTAAATATTGCAGCCATTGCTGAAGACACAGCTTCTTTATTTACTGAAATAACTTCCTCATACAGATGGGGAACAGAGGACCCATTTCAGTTTAATATATGCGAGTGCATAAGAAATCCAATGGCCAGTCAGCAAGTTCTTTAGCCGATTCAACTACTGGGTACACAAAAGCAGAATACCTGAGAGCTTTTGTGTGGTGCGAAATACAGAACCTAGCGTTCTTCCATTTTAATGACCAAGATTGAAGCTCAAATTGAAGCACAGTTCAGGCAGTGTCCTTGTTATGTTGTAGTCTTCCATGTAAGACAGTGAAGTACCCAATTCATATTAGCACAGCGTTTCAGTGCACATCATCAGTTTCGTTGGTAACAATGCAAGAGAGCGCATTTCCAGATGTATTATGATTTTTCCACCTGCAGCCATTTATTAGCAGGAGCTGCAAACTGTCTCAGTAGCTGCAAGGCAAGTTCTGCAGTTAAATCAAAACCATGACCCACTGCCTATTTAAAAATGTACTGTCCAGACGAGGGCCTTGGTAATGTGATAACCTACATAAAGGCAATTGGTTTTGTACCCGATTGTACCGAGTACTTGTTACTAGTTTGTGGGAAGTGGGCATGTCAGGAAAGTTCAAAAATGTACTATATATAAGTATAAGCATACTTGGTGATAATAAGCATTTAGCAACTGATTCTCACAAATTTCTTCACTTTCTAAGCAGCCATTAGCAGCAGAATATATTCTTCTCAGCGCTCAGCAAGTCCCCAGTCTGTTCTTTTAGAATTAGCATGGCCTTCTCAAGAACAGAATCATTTTTAAATTAAGGATTCTTACCTGAGCAGTTACGGTTTCTCAGTTTTCTCTCTGAATTTCAGGATCTTATAAATCTTGGTTTGTAGTGGATAAGGTGAAGCTTAGTGGAAGAGAAGGAATCGTGGAAGTCTCAAATCTGAGTGCCCTAAATGAATGACTGTGTCTCTGTGAATAAAGTATGAGGCAACATCTATTTTAGCTGACAAACAAGTGTGTCTCTCATGTTATCATCTGCTGAAGGAACAATACCAATATTATGAGTCATTCTGCTTTGTCTTTTGTTGAAATTAAAACAATGCTTTGCTCTGAGGTAGACCTCTCCTCTATTTCTATGCACCTGAATGTACATTATGCGGTCACATTCCTGACAATGTTTATTCTGACAGTTCATTCTGAGAACAAAAAACAGAAGTGTTGCTGTACACTTCTTGCATGTGATGTTGGACACTGAGAGGACCAGATGGAGAGTGGACAGCTAATCAGAAACCATCTTTCTGTGTTTACTCTTGTTCATTCCATCTGGATGTGGTTTCTCTTCTTCCCTCTCTCTGCCACACACATAAACAAACACACAAATGTAGTACATTTTGATATAAGTTTGACTACTATTCTACATGAAGCTGAAGGACAGAACAAGAAACAACCTCCTCAAATACCCATTTCTTTACCAAACTTCAAATCATTTAAAGCCTCAGCCAGATTTGTGAGAGGAGAATAATTTGAAAAAAAGGAAAGAAAAGAAATGCGGTGGCTGTCAGAATATTTAAACTCCGTGGAATTTTGACCTCATGACTGGTTTGTTAGGTGTAACATGCCTCAAGAGAACCCCAGTCAGATGTGAAGGGATTAACATCTTTACATCATTTTCTGCATTTCTTGCATTCCACAGCTTTAACATTCTGCCCAATGCTATGGCCTGTTAGTCTGCACTCGCAGTGAACTGCCATATAAGTAAATCTTGGATTTAAGCTCCTTGCAGAGAGAAAAATGTAAGATGGTTGCTTAAGATGGTTGGGCAAATTCTCATGTATTCTAAAACATTTAGGCGCATTTAAAAACAAAAATTCCCATTGGGGCTGTTTACTGACCTTATTTTGGACAACTGAAAAGGAAATGGACCACATCATGTCTATTTCTAGAAGCTCAGGAATGTAGCTGTATAAACTGCAGCTAGCCCTTCCTTACAACTGCTGCTGTTTACGCACAGCAGTTCCACATGAGTGTGAGCTGGACGGAGGAGGCAGAGAAATGACTTTAATTATTAAACCTCTTTTGTGCAATAAGCATACCAATTTAGGATACCCATTAGAAGGCTATTCCTTTATGCTTAATTATGTATGAAGTGTTACATTCACACATCTACCTTTATGTACTCAACATTTACTGATTTTATTTTTTTTTAATGCAATTAAGTTCTTCAATAAAATTGTTATTAAAATGGTTGTACCTCAACTAACAAGCTCCTTTACGATAGCTCCACCGTGACCATGATAATGACCATAAAGCAAAACATGGTGACTAAACATTGATTCTGATTGAAACCATGGGGTTCATTATGTCTAACACTGGGAAGGCAGGACTCTGCTGAACTCTCAAACATGCATTTATCTTTGTAATGAGGATTTATGCACTGAAACCCTACAATGATATCCCTCTCTATGTAACTATCGACAGACTGTTCTTGCTGACACAGTCTGATCACGTCCTGCATTGACATTCTCAGTCACCTGTGGAAGAGTTACCCTTCTGTTTTTCCTTACATATCACACTAATGCACGAGCATCACGGTCATCAAATGTACAATTTCAACCACAATTTCCGACCCTATTTACTGATGTGTTTCCCATAGATCTAAATGCAGATGTCACTTAGTCATTGTCCCTGTTGAAACACTAACCAGTTGAACAGTCTTTGTGACCGAAGCTCCTGCCGTCTGTGCCCCAATAATGAACCCTCTTCCAAAGTCACTTAGATCTTTTCCTCTTGCTATCTTGATCCAAAATCGAAGTCAACTGAGTGTGCTAGGCAGTTTTATACATGTCACAGAGTATTGTAGAATGTTAATTGCTTAATTGTATCATACAGTACACCTGTATGGAAGCGTTTGAATTTGTTATGTTCCTCCACTTATTTATTCAGAGATTTATTTAATTTGTCACCCATCTGTATATGTATATATATATATATATATATATATATATATATAAAATAGTTCAAAGTTTTCCTTTTCCCCAGCCACTCAAGTGAATCACTTCACCTAATTAGGACCTCTGTTGCTCAGTCCCCTGACTCCACGGTCTTGTGACTTACTGAACAGGAGTTCCTGAAACTGTTCTGACAGGTGGACAGCTGGGAAATAAGCTTTCCACTGAGCTACTTCCCACAAAAAGGCATCATAATCCTATTTAATTAAAAGAATACTATTTCAGGAACCATACAAATGATTTAAATGAAAGATACAAGTAACAAAAAATCAGTACTGCACAGCTGATCATACAGACACATACGGACAAACAACACAGGACACACACACACACACACACACACACAGTCTTTCAGAGCTTGAAACAGTAATATTTTTGGGAAGTCTACACTTGAATGTGACCAGCTGATAATGTTACACTTACTGTTACATGGCTCTGTGCACACAGCATTATGTTCAAGTGTTAAATGGTTTCAGGTAGAGTATGTTTTATCCCTGTTAAAAATGTTTTAACACGTTTAGCTGAATGATTTGTAGTGCATGTTGTTTATTTTTGACAGTAGTCCGTGCGGTATACAAGTGCTGGTGCGTAGTAGCACACTGCAAAGGTTTTCAGCTTGATGTTTCCTCAGTGTCACTGTGTGTTCTTTGCCTTGCCATTCTTTTTGTTCCTGTGACTGTGCCAAATTACCTAGCAATATTTGGTGGATACTAATGTAGTTTAATATAACTTTATGCAGCAAAATATAACACTTCCATGGTGTCATTATGAAAATGTTGTTGCAATGTTTATATAGTGCTATGGAAATGTAGTCATATTACAATATACACTGTCATAACAATGCAGCACAGGTAATCAGTTTCCATTGTAAACCCTCAGTGTATCATTGAACGTTAACAGTATATGTATTGTAGCTCATTAAATGTTGACTATCGCTCATACTTACTAAAAGAGTGGCCCACAGAATCGAGAGTTATGTCCTTCACAACTGAGGTCATTTCGGTGAAGAGTTAATACACCCTACATCCACAGAGAGTCCTCTGCAAGCAGAGCGAAGGCAGTTCAGGCAGGAAGTTCATAAAATGCTGCTCGAACGCAAGCCAAAGGCCTCCAGAATTTAAATTCCTTTAATATTTAAAGTACACATTATACTGTTATACTTGCTTTAAATGTTATGGGAGGAAGCTAGCTCAGACAATAACTGTTAAAGGTTGCTAGACACCCAAATGTGGCATTGCGTCCACTCACCTGGAACCAGTTATTCCTATCTTCCAATGATGAACTTACAGTGGTCTATTTTACTTCACCCTTTCAGCTGTGATGTACAGTGTTGTTGTACAGTGCAATACAAATCCTCCCTGCCTCAGCCTCCGCTTGGAATCAGCTAACAGGGAAAAGGCCTCTATGTGACTCGGGATAATGCGATAGTGTAGTCGGATCTTATCCAAAAATGGATAATTAGTTGACAAAACCTGAGTCAACTAATTTAGTAATCATGATCTTCAATCAAGACCTTGATTAGGAGAATCAGGTGTCTTAGTGCTGGGCTAAAACAAAAACCTGCACCCACACCAGCCCTTTTTGGATAAGATTGGTTTACACAGTCATAAAGCTAAGGTTAGCTACTGGTTTTTTTTTTTGTATTCATAATGTCATACCCTCACATTCTTGTTTCACTAAGCCTTATTTCATTTTATCTTGCTAGCTATAAGATGTTAAATCAATAGCAAGCTAACTAATAACGAAAAGTAGTGTGCATTGAATATTTGTATATGCACATGAGTCATTCTACGAAAGTCTGAAGTCTTTTTGTCAACTAGCAAGCTTATACAGCTATCAGTGAGGCTAAGTTGGCCAGCTAAATGTCTTCCAAACAAACATATAGGGTAGGATCTCAATTACGGAATTTTGAATTGGGGTAATATGTAAAGTCCATCCTTGGCACAGGACCTGTCTCATCCATGCTGGAATTTGGCTTACAATCTGTCACCTCGCCACCACTGACTGCCAGTATTTAGCATTGTTGCTGGTGCTGGTGTCATAGCAACACAACCCACTTCTGACATCTGTGATAGCTTGAGCCAAAGAAAGGAAACGCAATAAGTACCAGTTCAGCCGAAGTCATTCAGCATGCAAAAAACGAGACAGAGTGAAAAGAGCCAAGCATTTGCATTATTAGTCTTGGCCCGAGTTTCCAGCTGTACGAGAATCAAGAATTATATAAATGGCAAATTCTTTCTATCCGGCTGCAAAAGCAAACAACCCACCGAGATTACAGGACGTTTTTCTACTTGTTGCAAGGGCACTTAAGCAGATCAGAAGGGGTACTGCAGACATGTCCAAGTTCCAGGTTTTGAAAGTTTTAATTCTCCTTTTCTCTGCCCCTTTCTCCACACTCCTGAATAAGTATGGCCAAAAACTTTGGATGACGCTGTGGAGAAGAAACTGGCTAATATTCAACCTGGAGAACCGAGCACTCAGCAAGACCCACTTATTTCCTAAACCATGAGATCTACATGCCTGCCTGTCATATAGAAGGGTCAGTTTCATCTACCTCCAAATGTACAATGTACTCTTTTGCCATTGGTGGAAACAAGCCAGTGCTGTACCTATAACTAATGGAGTTTTCTTGATTTTTCACTTTTTATCAAAACTGAATTACAGGGTCTGCCATGAATCAGGTCAAGATCACTGGTCATTTTCGAGTTTACAGTAACAAAAGGCATAAATCTCATCTTTTCAACCCAGATTTCCCGAAACCGTGGAGCCACCTGGATATTTTGGCAACTGCTATTACATCTGGGAAACCATCATTCTTTAGCTTCTTAGGAAACCCTGAAATATAACGAGCGTATGGCCATTCCTCCCACGTAACTGACGTCAAGCACAAATATTTGCTTCGTGAGACTAATACGGTGGGGAGGAGTTTGGAATAAGATACGAAAAAGGCTTGATTTGAGGACAAATAATATATTGGAAAGGCATATCATTTGGTCCAGTGATACACATTTCCAGTATTTAAAAATGTCACAGCCAGTACAATTTTGGTAAATCAAGTATCATCATACGGTTGTGTTTATGTTATGTGGCTATTTTATGTGTATATTTGATCATGCAGGAAACAAAGGGGCGAAACCACAGAGTGTTGAACCTGTGTAGATCTTCTGATGTACAGCTGGAATAATTTTATGTTATCATATCTCCACACAGACCTGGCATATCGACAGCATCTGGAAGTATTTCACTCTACTAATATTAATACAGGCCTCAGTAAAACCACTATCATCTACTCTTTATCCTATTTCATCTGTGTGACTGATAACATACATGGCATTAACCAGAATACCGTGTTGGCTGAGGTCTGTGATATCTGGAGCCACCACAATGCTAAAGAAGCAGTTATTCTGTGGAGCTGAAAACATCCCCTCCAAAAGCACAGTGACTCTTGGAAATGTGAGTTGATGTCAAGCCTGTAGCTGACAGAGTTGCATAGCCTGGAAAGTCAGCTGCTGCAATGCCAGAGTTTTCCACATAAAGAACAGTGGCCAGGTGAACTGTATATATCTATCACAGCAGTGATGATCCCAATATTTTTATAACACTTTTCATTTTCCAGGCACCTAGGAGACGGCATATAAAAGTTTCTCCATATCTCAATAGAGCTAGAGTTCACACTGGAATAGTAAATAGTCTCCTAGACTTCCTAGGTTTAATAAAAGCAAACAAACAAACATCAAAGGACAAAAAAAAAAAAACTTTGGAATGTTTGCCAAATGTTTCGAAATGACTGACTAACTCTGTTGTGAATTGCTACCATCCCAAGTTTACCCTGAGCTGCGTGTCCTCTGGGACTTTGGATTGGATTGGATTTGTTTTCTGCCAGATTTTGGACACAAGCTGGATGTAAGGGACTAACACCCTCTTCTAACTTCTGGGAAACTCTGTCTGCTCTGTCTCAGCCCACTTCCTCCGTGACTTATGAGTCAGGCATCGCCGAGATCTTTTTGTTTGCCCTGGGCCCTGGTGTGAACATGTCGAACAGAAAGCTTGTCTAGCCGCCCTCATCGTAAGTTGAGCAAACGTGCTCTGACCTGCCAAAGCTTTCTTGTACTATAAGTTCCCCCTGTTTTAGAGTGAATGGAGATAGAATAAATATCCTGTTCTCATCTCCACAAAAAAGTCCCAAAGTCAAGACTTTGGGAAATTCTATGCTGATAAGAGCAGGAACTTGGCTCTGAAGGGACAAGTGATTCACGCATTGGAACAAATTTAGATGGCTATCATGGATAGTTCTTTCCCAATTGAAACACTTGTACACATGACCTCTAAAGCCAAATTGTGTTATCTACTACACAAAACAGTGGGCTGTACTCATCTGATTTCTGAAGATGATAATAAACTTTAAAAACATTACAAATATGAATTGGATATTTACTGTATGAAATATAACAAACATTATTAGACACATTGTCATTTCAGTCTGGAAAACAAAATAATTTCCCCTTTTCAACTCATTTCAGTCTGGAAAACAGAATATATTTCCCCTTTTCAACTTATTTCAAAACATGCACAGTTGGGAAAACCAAAGGATAGTATCATAAAGGTATTTTATGGCAGGTCCCTATCAGAACTACATCATGTTGATATTTAGAAATTTTAAACTACTTCGGACTGTGCTCATGGGGATTACTATATCTGACTTGATTGTAGCCATGAAATTTCATTACAAGCTTTATTACTCAGACATGGCATTCTCGGATTCATGCCTTCTTAATTCATGAAGTTTATTGCACTCTCTCTTAAACCAGCCTCTTAAACCTGCTGCTTGAACAACTTATGAAATCACAGACTTTTTTTAGCAACTAGGTAAATTTTATACAAAATTTTTAAATTACTTGCCTTTCTGCTTTTGCTTCCCCCTTTACCACTCATACAACATCATTCAACATGGTCAAATAAGCAATAATATTGTCTATAAGTGGTACACAATTCATCAACTACAATGATAAATTCATGGTATGACAGATGGATGTTTACATTTTTGATGCTAGTTTTAGTTTTTTTCTCTTTCCATGTGTTTTAATAACACAATTACTAACTAACTTATCGACTTACAGACAGATCTTCTGGCTAGCAATTGTAACTGCAGCAAACCAACAATGACAGAAATAAAAACCTTGGAAATGTCTACCCTATAAACCAACAAACTTGAATCCACTTGCTCTGGGGACATTTGTAAGACAACACTTTGTCAGAACATATTGCCACTTTATTATCTGTGTGAAATAATGACCAGCCAAAAGTGTCCCATTGTCATTTTTGTCATCTTGTCAGTTCACAACCTGTTCCAATATCAAAACGAAAAGCCATTGTTACAGCTCAGCAAAGAATATGAGGATTCTAAGGCCCTCCGGAAGGCTTAGGGGGGGTTCCACATTATTATTAGAGTCAGCCACACCCACCCACTGATGATACACAACACAGCTCTCTACAGCGTTATGCTGTATAAGGGCTGCACCTGCATCCTGGATTCCCGCTTGGTGACCACAAACCACAAACCTAAAAGTGAGCCATGCGTTTGTGCACCTGCAAGCTGGTAAAAACACAACATTTGTAATAATCAGCTTACTGGCGGTTGTCTCACACAACATTTTAAGATAGGTAGATCAGTCAAATGAAGCTTCTTCAGCCCCCCCCCCCCCCCCTTTTTGCTTGGCCAGCCACTCTCTTTGTGAGGGTGATATGATAATGTAAAAACAGACAGTCAGCTTGAGGGAATTAGAATGCTGCGTGTAAATTGGATTTTCAATCCAATAATCTTTAACAATTTCAATTATTAAAGATTGTTGAAGTCCAATGTAATTTCTTATTTTGGTGGCAATGACTGAGGTGCAAATTCTTAACCTGAGCTGAAGTAAGGGTGACTTTCTACCCTTCTCTTTGGGACATGAAATTAAATCTCTTCTTGTATTGCTTGCTTTCACAGTGGCGACCGCAAGTTGACAGATCTTTGCAGTGGAGGGGGTTTAGCGAGGAGCAAGGTCTTGTGTTGTCCAAAACTCCATGCCAAAACAATCAAAATGTTATGATTCATTAAGATCCAAGGGACATTACCTGACAATAATGAACTGTTTTATCCATGATAAACAATGGTTACAAAAGTAATAAATTACAATGGACCATTCATCATTCATTTTTCATTAATAAAACTGATGAAGATTTTGTGCCAATGCATGCTTAAGCAGATATAACTGATTACATCATACAAAACCAGCGTGGGAAACATAAGTTGATGGAGTGTATTTAATCAAGCCCCTAGGCTGAAACAATCCTAAAGCATTTTGCCAAAAATGCTTACCAAGCATGATCTAAGTATTCTGAGATTATTTATTATTACTTAAATTGCACTTAAATTTCCCATTTGCGCAGAATCTGGCAACATAATAGATTCAGAATATCAAATACCTGGTTTGACTATTATTCATGAAATTCATAGAATTTATATGGGACTGTCCTGGATAAACACAATATAATATTGCAGGACTCTCGGAGGTATAGAGCATCTTGAACCTCTTTGCCACAGAACACAGTGTAACATTATGAAATTTGCACATTAAAAGAAATAGGTGTTTTACAAGCTATTTTCAGCTTTGACTTTTTCATTGAAATGGGCTTTATTTAAACGGATTCCTCACTTGTGGGACTGAAAGGCCTGCTGGGACTTTGCCCCTCGCCGCCCCCCTGTTTTGGCTTTTCTCGAAAGTATGTGAAAATGAATGACGGCACACAGTTTGAGTAATAGCTAAATTGACTTGCTGGGTAGAACTGTGTTAACTTTTGTAAGAGTCCAATTAAGAGGTATATTTTGGGTGGATTTTTTTGCAGAATGAATGATGTTGCAGGCATTTGTTTTGTTTTTGTCTTGCATGTTTGTGGTACATGGTACCAATCTTCTTTGGCGGACAGATGAGAACATTTTGTTTTGGGATTTTGAAATAAGCTTGGCAGTCCTGATTAAAAGTTGTGTATAGGCCATTTCTAGTTTTGCTTTTGATTTAATCAATATACTGAATGTTACATTGCTGATAAAATATTTTCTTCTTCATTTGCAATCAAGACCTTTGATAGGGCAATGTCAACAGGTTGCAATGCAGTGAACCGTCCATTTTCTGAGTTTACAAAGTCAGACATTTGTAGTACATTTAGAAAAAACAGTGACCCCATGCTAAATTGTCGGTGAAACATTAATGATTAAACTAACTAGCTTGGTTGTATGAAAATTTATTGCCAAGATACTGGGGTTAAATTTGTGCAGGCGATCAGACAGGCATTTACTCTAGCATAAAAGAATGTTGTGTTTTCTGAAGTAAATACACCAAGGAAAGGTTTCTACAGTTAATGGCTGCACAAAAATGTATTATGTTGCCAGCTGTTCCCTGTGCAGTTAAAGAGCCTGCACTGTTGAGCAATACCGCATGTAGATTTATGGAAGACTTGCAGCGTGACGCGCATACTTAAGCAGTGGAATCTTCTACCGTTCTAGGGTAAAGCTGAATTTGAAGGAGTTCTCTGTGCTCCTCAGATTTTGGCATCTTATCTTCAGAAAAGCTCTGAAAACCTCGTCTCACAGTCCTGAAAAATTGCCGTTTTATATACACCACGGCCATGAAAACTACACCCTCAGCAAAACAAATGGAGCTCAAACTTAATAAGAATGAACAGAACAATATGGCCCTATGTGCTGGAACATCTATCATGGTTTCCTGTCTAGTTGAGGTGAAAGAGGTACAGAATACATGACCATCAGCCACAAAAGTGAAGTCAAAAGAGCAGCTACTACAAAAAGAGATGTATTTCAACCCTGTGTGAAGGTGGCAGAATTGCTTGAAGGAAGTGAATACATTACTTAAAGTGTAATACCCACATTTCTCATGTGTGTGTACAGGTATCGGCCCTGCTTTCATTGCCTGATAGAAATGTATTCTAATTCATGAATGTTAGGATTTCCAATTGATCATGGAAAATTTATCGTTTATTGTTAACAATTGCTTATTTCAGCGAAATTATGGGAATAGTCGACAGCCAAGAGAATATTGAATATGCAAAAACAGAATTAAACACATCAAGAAAAAGGGGACACATACCCTTACCCCCAACCCACCCATCAATCCAGTCATGCCCCACGCATGATGTTGATGCGCTTAAAAACAAACAAACCAAAAAACTTTCCATAACAATACAAAGGCTGCATCATGGATCGTTACGATCGTTACGAAAGCTTCTCTCAAGGCTTAGGTTTAACTTATGTATACAAGCTGTTTACAGTTCCGTAGCAATGATATCTAACAGAGTAAACATCCATTGGTTTCGGGGAGGTAAATGGGAAGGATTCCAATGGTTTACAAGAAGTTTTTGGCAGAAGTCGTACCTGCAAGAAATATTTGTTTACTCTGAAGAGACATGTTGAGAAAGGAATCATTTAATAGGAACTATGATGCTGTACATGGAATGTCTGTCTGTGTTACTGAATCGAGATCTACAGAAATTTGGGTCTAGAAATGTAAAACATCTGGACAGCGCCAAAAGATCAGCATGAAGGTGTCCATTGCTCCTTGCAGACACATTATGCACAATAGGGGGTGTTTTAAGCGCATTTGAAATCATTTCAAAGGGGTCAAATATATTCAGTGAATAAATTTCCAATTTATCATCTGGTGATTCAGGTTTTTAGAGGACAGAGGAATTATGTCCTAGACCTATTTCTCAACAAATTCTTCAGCTTTTGTCTGTAAGTATTTATTCCAAACTGAGACTATACCCATTTTTTTACAAGTAGATCATAGCAGAAAAGTATAAATACAAAAGGCAAAGTGGTTCTTCTGGGATGTTGAACATATGACCTTATGTATTGGATGTAATGGTAGTTGCTTTTGTCAGGGAACTCATGGGCACACATTGTATAGCGTAGGCATAAATACATTTGAAAAAATTAAGGGCCAGGAATATTACATTGCTCTTTAATATCCTGAAAGCTCATAAGGCCTTGATTATTAGAAATATCTACATATATATTTCTACCTTTTTTGGACCATTGATGACAATAAAGGGGAGCTTCCAGAAAGAAGGTGAGAGTTGTGGAATAATGGGGAGTGATGATGTCAAGTCACAGTAGACCCTGTTCACTTCGCTACTAATCTCCAAGTGAGGTGAGAAATGATGGGTCCAAAGCGTAATCTGGCTTGTCTGAGTAAGATACCTAAGTATATGTCGTCTTGAAGTGTGCATGGGTTAACTAAAGGCTCCTGTAATACTGTACACACCAGGTGACTACTGAATTAGGATCAAACCAAATTGTGAGAGGTTGAAGAATGAATGACTGAGCATACAAGATAGCCCACTTCTCTTAATCCTCGTTTTAAAATGCTCCAGTACATTTCAGTATTAGATGCAACATTACTTCCTCTGATGTTAGATTTATGACTCTTGTTTTATGCATCATTACAGAGTATCCATTTATAACGTTAACAACGAAAAAGTGAACATCCTGCTTTACTTGCAAAATCAGCTGAAGAATAGTCAGGTACAATAAAGGTGCATGCGATTTCTAGGTCCTGTTTCAGTTACTGCACAAGCTGATCCTAAACGTGTGTGATTATGTATATATATTAATCTCACACAACAATAATTTAATAATTTAAGCTTTAAATATAAATACAATAATTTAAGTTGCTATCTTTCTATTCTTTTTACTGTAACTAGGTCACAGTAAAGATGAAATTAATTGTCATTAAATTACAATTTAGTAAGATTTAATTGTAAAAAGTACTGTGGAAGAAAGGCATTTACTTTATTATTAAAATATGTTGATAAATCGCCTCACTAATCAACTACAGCACCTGATCAAATATTAAAATTGAATGACAGCCCTAAATAATAATAAAGATCAATGAAGTTTGATTCTTGCCATTATTTAATATTTCAGACTAAGAATGACCATGTAAAAAAGGCAATTTGAGGTCAAGATCATTACCAGGAGAGATGCTTTTTGAAACCAGATCGTCTATCGGTGCCTATTTGGTCACCTAGCTCTACCTGGTCAACATTCTCATGCAACAAGAAGAGGGCTCAACTAAGCCTTTCTATAATGGACTTATATATTATAGGATTATATATATAAAACCTACCATTCTTTTAGAAAATTTACAGCAGGCCTATCAGTATGAACCTCCTGTGTCTTCACTCCCACTTAATCCTGTTCTGTGCTATCCTACCATTGACTGTAAGGTCATAACCTGTTCACAACTATCCCCAGACAAAAACAGGGCTTCAAAGATTTTTGGGTGCTTGTGGCATATTCAAAAACTATCATATAAGCTACTGACGAGAGTGAAGGGTTTTTGAGGGAGAAGTCATTGTGCATGCACCCTTTTTCCCAAGGGAGAATGATGTTACTCTTACTCACTGGAGCAGATTAAACTGAACTTCTCTATACACGGCCTAGCTTCCTATACAATGCCCATTATGGAGAGGGCTCCAAGGCAGAGTGATATGGATGGGCACTGCTCCTCAGCACTGGGCTAGGTTCATACTCCATGGGTTCCCATGATGTCCTCTTAAATCTGCTCTGGGAGGGTGCCCCTACTGGCACAGTCAGTGTATTTCTCCCTGCAGTAGCATAGAGCCTATTCTCATGTCATCTTCTCCTGCACCACAGTCATAATTCTCCACACTTCCTAAAACAGAAGACCGGGAAGACAGTGGTAGATTTGCAGTCACACCGGCGGCCTCATTCATGCAGTACTGATTTCATTTCTGTTTGTCTGGTTGTTGTTTTTTGGGTATTTTCTGAAGTCCAAGATCTCACTTCAGGCCACTTCCACGACCAACGTATCTCAATAGGAACCAGTCCTGGCCTTGTTCCTGATATGATTGCCAACAGTGTCTGAAACCTGATCTCTTGTCATTTTTACTCAACACCAAGGACAGGTCAGTCTAGCCCTCCCTGTCTGCAGCACTCTTGAGTAAGCATCTGTCCACCTCCTCTGCTAGTGCTGTGAGTGGCTGTCTGCCAACGTGGCCACCTGTGACCAACTGTATTGACACATTGCAGGCAAATTGCAGCTCCGCTTCCAAATCAAATTCTGCTCATGACATGCAAAAGCCTTTGAGCCCTAAAGCTGAACAGAAAACTGCAAACAAGCCGGTCTGCGCGTTTCAGCTGAAAGCGTGGCAAGTTTTCAATTTTTCAATTCATTTTTTTCTCTCCTTGATGTAATTATATCCCCAGAGGTCAGTCAGGACAGATTATCCTTGCATTATGTGTAATTAAACACTGATCATTAATAAAGATCAGTGAAGCTTACATATTGCCATTTTTTTGTCGAGAACGATTTCAACATTAATTGGAGCAATTAATCAATTAATGCGTTAGTCAAATTAACAATTTATGAAAGATGTTAATCATTTATTTTTTATGTGCATATTGAATTAATAATGTGTTCACCGCAGAAAAAAATATGAAAAATTATAAAATAATGAAATCACAAGCATCTGGAATCATGATACAGTTCTCAACAGCCCATTTGAGCACCAGGACTGCGGAATATACACCTCTAAAGGGTAATTTACACAGTGACTGAAAGTGTAACACCGTAAAAACCACACATTGTTGGTCACAGTTTTTTCTGGATTTTGATGATGCTATGTTTATCCCTTTTTCCAGACAATTTAACAGTTGCATACAATAATAAGATAATGCAGAAAACATATATTTAACAGAAAATTACTGAAAAGCCTCCACCACTACATATAATATCAAATCTATCTGTATGTGTCCACTCTTTTGTACCTTACTACCACTTCAAGTCTTCCATCCTTCCAACCAACAAACAAGTTCCAGCTGCATCCTCCCAACAAAAGTTATCACCAAAAGTGTCAGTGAAGTTATATTAGAACCCTTTGCCTTCAAATGTGACTCTGACATTCAAACAAACAACTACCCAAACACACCTTAGCTGCTCTGTAGATTTTTTTGTCATGTGCATCTAAAATGGCATTTCTGATGAGATTAGATATGACAGAATTTAACTGCATAAGGAAGGTGAAAGGAAAATAAGTGAAAAACAAGAATTTACAAAACTGGAGTTCAAGAGATTATTGCAAGACACAGAAAAAAACAGAACCCCTAACAACTGTGCAAAAACTGGTAGACCACTGAAACTATCACCATCGCAAAGTCAGTACTTAAAAAACGTTATCTTTGAGTAAACGTTATCTAGGAAAAAATCAAGCTCCACTGTTGCTTCTGATCTGAAGAAATCCACAGTTGTGTCTGTCATTTTTTCCACTATGAGAAGACAACTCAGTGCTGTGGGTCTGAAAGGAGGTTTAACTGTCAAAAAACCACTACTGAGAAAAGAAAATAAACAGAAGAGAAGAAAATTTACAGTAGTAGACTGAAACAGGTCACTTGAGATTTGGAGTGAGGTTTTATGTACCGATGAATCTAAATGTGAAGTACTGTAAGGCAGTATGTATGGGACAGTTTGGGGTTTTATGACAAGGCATATTGTTTTTGTTTATCCTTTATATATCTTGGTTCTATAATTGAGATTTAAAATTTATAGCTGGAGAGACCTGTTCAGTAACTTATTTAACAGAGTGAGAGGAGGGATCGTTCTGTGGCAGCCATCCAGTCAGACCTCCATCATTATGTAGTGGGGACTGAGGCGTTCCCTGTGTGGGAGGAAACAAGTCTGGCTTTGTGTGCCAGGAGCGCTGCTGTCTCGCCAGGACAGACGGCCTCTATGTCACCCGCTGACTAACTGGCGTTGCGCGCTGGCGCAGAGGGGCAAACAGCCCGCCGGGGTATGGCTGAGACCGCCTGAGGGGACAGACCGAGCCTCTTCCTCGGGGGCTGCCCAGGGGTCCTTGTCTCCATCGGTGAAGCGACGGCTGTAAACACAGTCTGGCCTGTTGCACAGTGGGGCCTAGCGACAGCACGGCTACGAGTCTGGCCTGCTGCCAGTGGGCCTGCAGTCGGTGTGCGCTGGACGCGCACAGTCTGGCCTGTTGCACAGTGGGGCCTACGCGCACAGTCTGGCCTGTTGCGCAGCGGGGCCTACGCACACAGTCTGGCCTGCTGCGCAGTGGGGCCTGCGCACAGTCTGGCCTGTTGCGCAGTGGGGCCTACGCGCTCGCTCTGGCCTGTTGCGCAGTGGGGCCTACGCGTTCGCTCTGGCCTTAAAAGACACACCGTGCCAGCTGTGGACCAGACCTGGTTCTAATTTGCAGTTAAAAGCAGATGAGAAATTGCTGTTTTCGGAGTCAAACCACGCGTATTGTCGTAAAACTTTATAGTACGGTACGTTCCAGCGTTTTGCTTGTTACCGTTACAAGTGATTTTTCCAAAAGGAATGCCAAGCTTGGCAGCCTGGATTGCTGCACACCCTGAATATTATAGTTATGCATAATTTCAAAAGCATTATCCCGTTGTGCGAGCTATGTGGGAAGTCTATAGCAGCTTTTGTGTGTGTCCTTTCCATATAAAAGTAAACAAGGGTGCATGGTGAGCGTACTTCATTAGTAATCTGCTCAACAGGTATCCTCACCCAGATCTGTGCTTCGTGTTTTGTCTTTTTACACAGCTGGATATTTGAATAAAGTGATTCAGGTGAGGTTCTCACCACTCAGGAGTATCAAAGGGATTTGAACCCACAAATTTTAAAGTTAAAGTGCCCCTCATGCAATAAACTGTGTTACAATGGTTTATTGTGTTCATCTTGACAACAGGGGAATGTCAAAGTTTACCTTGTGTGTACCAAAAATATATATATATTTTTAAAAAAAACACAGAATCACCTGCATGGCTGAATCACTTATGGACGATGGAAGAAACTGGAACTCAATATGAAAAGACTAGACAGGCAAACTTCCCCCTTCTATAAAGAGCAGCACATTTTAGAACAGCACTTGCCAAATGCATAGAAGTCAGCTAAGGATTCCTTGATGGTCTATGTTTTATCCTACACTGACCGATGTACATCTGTGAAAAAGCTCTGTAGATCTTAAAAAAGAAACTCAAAGGCACACATCTTTGTGTAACTGCCTTATCAATGGGCTCAAGGTCAACCAGTTTTATATTAAAATGACAAACTGTCCCCACTGAACACTGTTACTCTATTCCTTATAGGTTTCTTACATAAAAAGTTCAATATCTTTGTACAGTATAATAACGCATTGAGAAAAAATGCAACTGTGAAGTTTAAACTAGTTAATCTTCTTAGCATACTGTAATGAATCTGAAATTAAGACTATTTTAGCAGCAGGAATAAAATTATTTTGACTTATTTTATTTTTAAAAATGCAGTGCAGAGATTTTATATTAAAATCAGACCGAAAACATAGCAGTTCTTGTGTGTGTGCATGTATATGTGTGTGTGTGTTCATGTTCATGTGCATGTGTATGTGGGCACTACAATGAAAGGCCACAGGGCCTGATAACAGCCACCCGGTCTCCACTTCACTGGCAGTCAGCTTAATGGTATTTTGAGGAAACCGATTGGCTCATAAGTCCCTGTTGCTCCATAATATCACTCTGCACATTTGTTCAGTTGGTTGTGCTCCAAAATACTGTGGTAATTCATTATGGAAGCATAACTCCTACAAAGGCCAATGTTAAACAGTTACTACCTAGCCAAAGATTGAACTAGCTAACAGGAAAGCTAAAATAGCTTGCACCATCATTTATGGGGTTTGAGCACTGCAGATCAGTAACTTAATCTCACCGGAATATGATAAGATCTTAAAGGTGAAGCTGTTGCACATACATTTTAAAAATCTACACACTTCAAATCCAGTTTCCTGCTGGTGTACTAAACTAGGGACTTGGAGACCATCTGTGCATTTTGGTGTGTTTGTGCATGTGTGAATGTATATATATATATATATATATATATATATATATATATACAGTGTGTGTGTGTGTGTGTGTGTGTGTGTGAACATTTGAGGTATTATTTGCCACAACTGTCCTTTTGGAAGTGATTCATGTTTGATAGCCAGAGAAGGATACAGCTGAAAGTTATTCACCAGACGTGTCTGAATGATTCATTTTTCATGAACTTCGGTGCTTCTCAATCTGATTTTTCTGGAAGGTCAAAATAGCAAATGCACCAGGTTTACTTCCAAAGAGTCTTGAAACCAACCCTCTGGAATAGGCACATCTTGACCATGATCTACTGTGAGGTCTTTGAGGATAAAATTGATTTCTAGAAGCTCACTGGAGTGAGACCCAGCATACGCAGTGCGATGCCCAGGACTCCAAAAGCCTCCATAGGGTTTACTCCATCTCACTTTCTGACATTCAGTTCAGCTTGAAATTTTGATGCATGCACAAGATTATTTGAGTGGAATCAGCATTCATACGCTGCCCTCTAGTGGTACAGTCAATTTTTCTTTCTCACCGACACTCCTGTAGAAAACAGTAACAGAAAGTTTTCTCCTGTGCACTTATTGGGATACGAAGTTTGGAGTGAGCAGATTGAATTGAGAGACTGAAATTGCATATACTGGTTTGTTGCATTTGTGGTCAACACGGTTTAGCATCAATTGATATTATTTTGGAAAAACAGGGTGTGTTTTCATCCCTTGGCCAAACACATTACGCCCTCCACCCTCTACTCGAGTTATTCAGTACCTCAGTGTACAGGAACTCACGGCCTTGAAGATTCAATGATCCATCAAACGCGAGGGAATTCTTTTTTGATTTGCCACACACAAGATTTTCCAAAAGAGCTTCAGACAGTTTGAAAGTAGTCCCGTGTAAAAACGGGTAATGCTTAATAACTGTTGACGGAGGCATCTTAGCAACCCAAAGTTTCAATAAAACAAAAAACCAGGACCTCCTTACCAGGGAGACTCAAGAAATGAGACTGAGGCGTCTTTAAAATGAATAACTGTCTCCCAAAACCCCTTCGCCACACTGACTTGCCTTTTTTTTCGCCACCACTCTCCCTCTTTGGGGTACAATTTGTGTAAAACAAATGACAAATTTCACTGTGACACAATATATATTGAATTACAATAGAATGTGTTGGCAAATATCTAGTGTTTATGGCCTTAATGATTATGGCCTTAGAGAGAGAAACAGTGAAATTGATACAATATTATATTGTTTATAAGAATGTGGCCTGCCTTCCCCTCCACAAACATGAAAGCAACCATGATGTGGGAAATTTAAAGCCTGTTGGTACCCTAATCTATGCAGGTGATCTATGGGTCTATGGGCAGAGTTTGTTGCAACAAGCTAAATTCTGTCTTTCTCTCTCTTATCCGGTATTTTAAAATTAATTGTTTCATGTTTGGTCAATGTTTTTTGTTTTGTAATTTAGAAGCAGTGAACCTGCATTCAATAAACATAATGCATGATTTTCATTATTATAATTGACTGATTCTTACTGAATTAATGAATCTTAAGACCTGATATAGAGTTTGTTTTGACTTGTTGATTGATTCCACCAGCTTAGTGTAGACTGGTCTATTAATTAATGTGGCGATTTTACATATAATTTTAATTTTCAACAATAATTATTAAATTAAATCATGTCATACCATGGTACATTTAGCATAGCTAATTTAGCATAGTTTAATTCCTGTGTGAGTTAAATGATATGAGTTTTTGACAGCACTCTAAACAAGACATTCAGGATTTGAAGGCTATGGATTTGAAGAATACCTAAGCAAATACAAACCATAATTTGTTAACAGTAATAAGTTCAAAGAAATTAGCCATATGTTATGTGTATACAACCCCCAAACCTGGCTCCAGAATAAACAAACGGCTGGTGTTTTTGACGTGTTTTTTATTGAAAGCTTCATCAAAGAAAAAAGTTCTTAAACAAAACGGAACCCTACATCCACAGATGTACAGAAATTCTCAGGATCACAACAAAAGAAATGTGAGACATGACATGACCTGGACCACACAAGAAATTACAAACAAAAACAAACAAAAGGCATCTTAAAAATCACTCTGTCATGTCCTCTCTCAAACACCTTTACAGAACGTCCCTTTTCAAAAATACTGTTCCTCTCCCTAATTCACTGTCTCATGGAGGTTCAGCAGTTTTCTATTCATTTGGTAGAAAGTATTTGAGAAACTTCCCTCTAGTTCCTCCCGTAGCTTTGTATCTGTGGAGCCAGATGCAGGTGGGGAAGGTGAGAGAGCCTGCTACACCCTCGAAGCTGCGCATCACACGGGCGTTCGCTAGCCTGACAAATCAACACCGCTACAGCCGTTAAAAGAGATCCTCCGTGGTGCTTCACAGCTGTCACACTGCAGCTGGGCCAGGGAAGTAGCATCACCATGCAGATGCTCCCCTGTCATTCACGCCTCAGACTGCGAGTCACCTGGCTCGCAACCCCGCCAATCAGAACGCAATCTGCACAGGTTACCCTTTTTCTTTATTCCTTTCTGTGACCCTGGGAGGGTGAAGACTGAAGAGAGTATAAAATGACCCTTGAGAAAATGTAGCGGACGTCATACTGCGAATGCAGCCGTGTGGTGGTGCGATTAATGAACTGGCTGTGTAACCGGAGGGTTGAGGGCTCAAATCCTCATTGGGGCATTGTCCTTTTAGCTTTTTCACCAAGGTACTGAAACTGAATTGTTTCTGTAAGTATCGACCAGGAGAAATGGATCATATAGACTAAATAAGTATCAGGAGTTATTATTATTATTTTTCCTTATAGCCATCAATATTTATTGCATATATACATTAGAAAATATATCAGCTATTACTGATTTTACATATACTTAACTTTATAAATACATTGAAGAATGTGCTTCATAAATGTGCATATATTCAACAGACAATAACTGATATATTTTCTAATATGTGCATTTTTAAAGTTTGAATCAATGTACATAACTTTCTTAAAGGAATGCACAGCTACTCAACAATGATATAAAACAGCTCAATTGTTTGATTCATAATAAAGTAAAATTGAGGTAAAATGCTCATTCTGTGTCTGGACATTTAATGTTACACAATATTACACAGAGAGTCAATGTGACCCTCTGATATCTCTAACGAAAACATGTTGAATTCCTCCTGCCTGATACCAGTTAAGTACTGTATCTGCTATGACGTTGTTTGCAGTATACTATACAGGTTATAGTATACACTAAAGCATTCACTGAAACAATGAGCCAAATTTACGCAGTAATGCTGCATAACCCCAGGGCCTTGAAAACAGTGGGGTCGACACATTTCTAACTGTCCTTAACACCGCAACCTTTCCAGCTGTTCTGGGGGAGAGGGGCACGTTGCCCTTGCCGCAAATTGAACGCACAGGATCCACAGAATATTTTCTGCCAAAACGGATGAGTCGGATATCTGGAGCAGGTGGTCGGGGCGAAGGAGGCCCTGCGGTCAACACCTGTTGTATTTTACCGAGGCGCGGTCTGAAACAGGGCGATGGCTGAGCACAGGGGTGCCAAGCAGACCGCCCTCACTGGGACCGGGACCCAACACTGAAGCCAGTGAGACTTGAGAGGCAGTTAAGCTAATCCATCAGGGTTAAACACAGAGCAGGGACAAAAGAAGCTTCCGGAAGCTTGCCAAGGCCGCCTCATTACTTGGGAGGGTCTGAACAGACCCGGCGCCAGGCGGCCGAGGGGCCCCCACGTGCGCGCCCGCATTCGCGGCGACGGGGGCCCCCCATTAATCAAAGTCTCCCCGGATGGGCCACTCAAATGAGGTAAGAGGGAAGCCAGCTGCTCACGGGAGAAGCAGCGGGGATGGCACAGACAGCAAATGAGAGCGCCGCGCCCCTGTGCATGCTGGGTAGTGGAGGGTTGCCACTTCTGGATGATGGCTTTTCGTAATGTGTTCTGGCTTGAAGGTGTGCTCAACCTGCTGTGCAGTGGCACCTTTCCTATTAAAACGCATTACCACACATATAAGGGTAGAGAGCTGCACACAGATATGAAACCGAAGGTGAAAATCCTATAATCAAATAATCAATCCGTGGGTTAATGATACATGCAACTATTACGCTTAATTTAATTTGTAGTGGTTTAAGCGCAGATTGCTGAAATTAAAGAGGTGTGTTTTGAATTTGCAGTCTTACTTTAAGTCAGCCTGTGCGTGCCAGGCCGTGTTTCATTCACAGCGCCCTGCAGGCTTTAAGCACTGCGGACCGTAAGTCCTTGGCAGTGGCACGCAGGCCCTGTGTGGACGGCCACTTCAGATTTACGGCTGGCGATTTACTATGCAACCCCGCGCGACGTTCTCATAAGGGTCAGTGGCACTCTAACGCGGGCCGATTTAGTGGGCCAGCGACGGCACTGCGCTCTGACCGGGCGAGGCGGGGAGTGTTTCGGGCTTCAGACACCGGGGCGCTTTCATAAAACTGTCACGTCCAGGGAACACAGTCTCTCAATTTGTTTATTTATTTCTTGGTTATATGAACCCGGTCTCACTTTTTTTTCAGGGTGTCTACCAAACTTACAGGTTTCATGTCACTGTTGACAACAAGGATAAATATCCTTGGCAACTTCTGCTTCAGACTGAGTGCTTCACTTTGCATGATTCACTCCCGCACAGCGTGGAGGAAAATGGGTGCGGCTGCTGCTTCACAGTCCTGCAGTTTGATAAATATACGAGACCAGATTTTGTTCCCTCCCAGTCCCATTTAGATGAGTGCAGAGATTCCATTTGGCTCTGAAACTATGAATCTGGGGATTTGAACACTTTTATGTACGCACCAGTTCCTCTGACTCTAAAAAAAAATGAGGCCTAGACAAGCTGTAATTTGATAGAGCATCATCCTGCCACTACCCATTGGGAGCGCAGGTTTGATCCACTATATGAAGCTCATAGCTGGATTTAAATGGCTGGAAAACATAACCCAAACAAATTTCTTAAAGGAGAAACCCAGTCGTGTTAATGTGCAAGGTGATGTGTTTGATACAGAAGAAATTCTAGCATCTGAACATGTACAGGTCAAGGAAAGCTGTGTCAGCTCTAGGGAGCATACAGCAGTCAACACCTTCCCCAACGATCTGGCTCTCCATTATTCAGTTCTCTTTAGCAGCTAACTCATGATTGAGTTGTTTCTCAAAAAAAAAGAAAGTAAAGAAAAAAGGAAGGCAGAAAAAAACAACTCAGAAAACACGACAAAGCTGTATCTTTCCTCAGCCAAATATCAAGAACAAGCGGCTGGCTTGCTTTTTCTGCAGCTGTTGGCAACAAACAGGGGTGGAGATTTTGGTGCATCATAGTCTGAAGATTCCAGATAGTTTGTGGATAATAATAATAATAATAATATGTATTGCAATTATATAGTGCCTTTATCTCATCTTGGCTTGAGGCTTTTCAGTGAAGGAGAGGACCCTCAGCCCGGCCATGATCGATATGGAGCTCCAGCCCGGGTGATGCACAGCAGCTCACTCACCACACATCAGCAGAGCTGGGCGGAGGACGGGTTTATTAAGCCAATTACACTGGGAGGTGATCAGATGCCCAGAGTGAGAGATCCATACTGGGCACGTGGCCAGGACACTGAGGAACCCCCCACTCTCTGTTTGTAAGCACTGAAACGGGTCAGAATCCTGCTTTAGTCTGTACAGCTGATTCAACGGCTGGCACAGCATGACGAGCGTCAGAACGCAACCTCACTCTCTTACACAGTGCAAGGCTGAGGGGTCAGCTCCATCTCAGTCTGTTGTGTTCACAAAGATGAGCAAAAACAAAAAATAAAACACAATAAAAACAAACCAGTCACACTGAAGCCATTACGATACAGCCTATCCTTTTCCCATTGCGGGGAAATTTATGCGGGAAAGAAATTCCTATGGTAATACAATAAACTGTTAAATTCATAGCAATAAATCTTCAGTGTCAGCTGGTTACAGAAGATCCCCCCCGCTGTTTGTCCTACTAAAATGCATGTCCTCTGAGACGCAGAAATCAATATTTCATGGGGCCTTGTAGGGATCACAGAAACTCTTGGTCCATGTTGAGAAAATGAGCCCTTTCTCATTCACTTTGAGTTCTGCCTTTCTGATGCAGCACATGGGTGTGCTTGGTTTCACACTGGTGAAATGCTGCCCGTTTAATACCAATGGGACGCAGTGCATTACACAATTTCTATGTCCCAACACACTTCCCACCATACAGAAATTCCGCTCAGCAGGCTCATCATGCACTGTAATTCCTAACAGCTCTCACCACACGCAAGTCAGATCGATTTTACTGTTGAAATGTGGGACCAAAACCCCAAACAGCAGAGGCACCACAGCCAAAATCCTGCAAAAGTTCTGCTTCCTGTGTCTGGGCCAGGACAATACCGTCAGGTAGCATCGTACCCCCGTGAAGCCACTTCTCAGTGTGAGAAACCGCAGAATAAAATGCCCAATTACAAATGACCAAACACCTATTTCACTATTAGAAAATTGTGTATTAGAAAAAATGTCTGCCAATTACCAGTTTTCCTGGGGAGAGTGCTCCTCAATCCCACACGTTTCTCTGATGGATTAGTATCCATGGTTGGTGCACAAAACAAGTAGCATTAGAATTCTGTGAGTATGTGAAGAGGCTCTGGGACTCATTTCAACGAGAGCAGACTAGCAATGCATTTTGGGTTAATAATGGTCTGCACCCCTTGGAATGTCTCTCCACAAATGACATTTTAAGAGACTGTGGGTCCCATGGACTTCAGAAGTTGTTCCACTTTCAGTAAGGTTTTTTTTCCACAGCCTTCCTCAGAGACTATTGTTATGTGAAACTAAATTCAAACTTTTGTCCCCAGTAAAAACTCCTCAGTATAAACACTCCCCCTTCGGCATGCTGGCATACTTGAAGCGACATTCTCAGTGTCTGTCTGGATAATTTTTCTGTCTGATAAAGAGGACCATTTTTCTCTTTCCGTGAGATGACAATAAAACATCTCACTGATGTACACAGAGAAAAACCCCACGAGAACTCAGGCTGGTGCCAGACATTTCCTTCCAGTCACTAATGTACCCAACTGCATAAAACTCCATTAGTGAGCCAGTACAAAAAAAAGAATGAAAACAAACACTGGAAAACAAAATGAAAATAGGAAAATTTAACTGTCCTTACAAAAAAGGAATTCCCCCTTGTGTATTTAAGCTGTTGAGGATATAATGCAAACATGTCATTACAATGAAGAATGTATGGTGGTTTCTTTTTGACAGGTTAACCCAATTTTATTGGCCCCTGGTTAAGGTTGACGATGAGAATCAAGCATGGTCCAGTAATTTCTTAGCATTTACACTGCCTCTTTCAATAGGTGAAAAGAATTGTGTTCCTTTCAGGAATTTTCTGTCATTTCCATACATATTACACAGTTTCTCTTCAGGCACGACATAAGCTTGAATAATCAATGTGATCTTGACATATTCAATAATAAAAAATTATATTGTAATACTTTCTTTCAAATCAAATAAAACATATTTTGTTTAGCGTAGTTTTACAAACATTTGTCACAATGCAAATCCTATGTTTTTTCAGTTGTTATTGCCTAAATTAATTTTTGTGAATGATAGGCTATTATTATATTGTGAATTACTATAACATAATAATTCAACAAGATTGACTGGCCTTTTCTAGTTGGGTATTGATACTGAAATGGAAGAGGCTAGTAATGATGAACAGTGTCATCACTCCGCCATGGATGCCCAATGGGGTCCACTGTCAGCAGGCCTTGTGATGTCATCACTTAGCTGAATTAGCACATCGCGAGGTTTACTCTCTCAGCACCGCAGAAACTGTTGTGAATTTGGAGCATCAAAGGACAAAAAAAAGTGCAAAAAAGAGAAGTCGCCAATGAGGATTACTCTTTGATGTGCTTTTCTACTTTGTGGTAACAGGAATCATTGGAAGATTAACAACAAGGCACTCAATTAAACAATTTGATTGTTTAAAACTTTTTTTAACGCGTGCTGCACATGTCATAGATGAACCTGTCAGAGCTAAGTGTGACTATCACTCTTTCCCCTAAGCCCCGACACACATTGCTTAAAGCTTGTGCTCTCACCTAGGCGTCTCAAGGATTGTTCAAACACAAAAGCCTCTCTTTCCGGCCAATGAGAGGAGCTGGGGAAGCAGGCGGGCGTGCATCTTAGAGTCGCCGGGGAAACAAATTGGGACTTCCAGGCCCATTGAGCTCATGACTAAATTTGGTTTCTGTTCCGCCTCCGTGGCCTTGGAAACTGCGGCGATAAACCGGGCCCATCAGCCATGCTCTGGAGCTCAGTCAAACGAGGCGTCTGCCGCCGGCGCCATGGAGACCAGAGCGACACGCTGCCCCGGACGCAGAGCCGCCAATGAGCCTGGCCCGCTCCCCGCTCCACAGACTCCTCCGCTCGGACAATCTCCCGCACTGAAGCTTATGTGAAACTTAGCATTATAGGAGAGTGCGGGAAAGGGGGGGGTGGTGGTAAGTTTGTTATGCTCTTGGCTGTGCTTTTAGACAGCTTCCAACTGTAGGCAAAACTCAAAAGAGAGCTTCCTTTCCATTGGTCCATCTCCAGAGCTACCTTTACAAAAGAAAAGTCTTTTAAGACTGGTCACTTCACTATGAAATTGAGCAGGATACTTTAAAAATGAGCACACTCTTAGAAATGTCTAAATGGAAGAAACCCATCTAAAGAGATATCCAATGCAAGGTTTATTTTCAGTACTCACTCCTAGCTGGGGTGTGAGGTCCAGGACAAAATAACTCAAACGTGGTTAATGTATGTTTAAATTCAGCCTCTTAAAAATGTTTTTTTTTTCTTTCTCGCTTCGAATGACGGAATGACCAAAGACTGAGGTAGCTGGATATACAGTTTAAATACACGGAGGTGTAAGGTGAACAGTTTTCTTTTTCTCCGGCCTAACGTGTCTCTTTGATTAATGACAAAATCAAAACAAAAGCACAGGAAGATTCCCAACCCAGCCTTGAGACTTAAGAGCACCATCGTTCACAGCTATCTCTCAGAGAGACAAGCGCAGGATAGAAATCGCTCAGCCGACGAGGCCAAAGAGAAACACGTCAAGCGCAATTCCCCCCCTCTTCCCCCCCCCCAGCGTTTCCTGCTGTTTTCCTCCAGTCCCTGTTTTCCTGTGAGCAGTACAGAATATGAGGTGCGTAAAATGGACGGGCGGTCTCTCACGTGAATGGGAGCGACGGGTGGTTGGCTTGTCTCTGAACGCCTCGCGGATTCCGATCAGTTCGCTTCTGAGTGACACAAATGTCGCGGGAAGGTAGCTTAAACCGAGAAACAACAGGAAGTACTGGTCCGGCCATTTAGGTCAAAAATAAAAACAACCACATCAACAGCAACAACAGCATCAACGACAACAAGAACAAGATCAGCAACAACAACAATAACAACGACGAGATCGAACATAAAAAAAAAAAAAACTCTGCTTCAGAGTTCCTCTTCATCTTTGGTATAAAAACGGCCTCTGGTCGGGCTGCATTAGATCCACAACTAGGAAAGACTACAGAAATTGTCAACAATTTCTTCTATTGCTTTTGCGCTGATTGGTTTTAACCGTAAGCTCCTACTGTATCTATGTAGTTTATCGTTGCCAGTTTATCGCTTTTTTTTTGTTTGTTTGCAATTTGACAAGCAAAGCAGGCTAAAAACATCATGAAGCTTATAAAAAGGTGAAAGGTCGCAGATAAAAAGCACTAATGCCATCAATAGCAATTCTGCCATGAAAGTAAAAAAAAACAAGTTCAGCATTTTGCAACAAACTGCATTTACACTACAATGCAGCAGTTTTTCCTTGTAGTGAAAAAAAATTCCTATTTGCCTGCTGTCTTCTAGAATGAACTTTTTGTCTCTTGCAAGACAATTAATTCGGACTGACTGATAATTATTAACTAAGTGTTCTTCTGACAAAGGAATACTTCTCTATTAAATCTGTACAGTTTAAGTAATACATTTTCTCTCTGTAGCTCAACTCGGGTAGTATTTTGTACCATTCAGTTGGTCCAAAGGACATATTCATCCATTCATTTTTTTTCCTAAACAAGACGCTGGACATATCACTTGGAATAGTCCCCAACATCCGCAAAATTAAGGCATAAAGATTCAAGAAAAAAACCTTGCTAAAGTTGTCAAGAAAAATTAAATTTGACACAATACAAAAATGAAAAGATAGAATAGCTTAATATCTGAGGAAGAGAACCTGTTTCTCGAACGTTCTTTCATTCCTTTTAATTAAACAAAAAAACATCTCACCACCCACCCGACCATTCGAGGTTTTTCCTTTTCTACTTTTTTGTTTGTATGAGGAATTCCTTGGAGAAACAGTTCAATGCCAGTCCAACCCGTGTCCCAAAGGCTACCAGATGAAACCCCCCTCTCTGTACCACACCCAGCAACCCCCTCCTCTCCCCTCTTCATCTGAGCCAGGTGGAAAAAAGAAAATGATCTCTTTTTGTGCCTGGGTGATCTGGAAACAGTCTCAGTGCACTCCCCCTGTCTCAAGGCAACACTGTTGCTGGAACATTCTCTTGTCCCGTCGTTATCTGATGGAGACAAGAGTAAAACAAAGAGAAGACCCGTCAGTGATGTAACAGATACACGCAGTCACCAAGGCAACAAGCAGAATTAACCTTCATCCATGAAACAGGTATGATGAGTAATCAGTAATGTCGCGGATGAAATATGAGTGATCAGCAATGCAACAGACACAATGAGCAGTTAACACTGTAACAGACACAATGAGCAATGAGTACTGTAACGGACATGATGAGCAGCTAGCACTGCAACAGACACAATGAGCAGTTAGCACTGTAACAGACACAACACACAGTTAGAACTGTAACAAACACAATAAGCAGTTAGCACTGTAACAGACACAATGAGCAGTTAGCACTGTAACAGACACAATGAGCAGTTAGCACTGTAACAGACACAATAAGCAGTTAGCACTGTAATGGATATGATGAGCAGTTAGCACTAACAGACACAATGAACAGTTAGCACTGTAACAGGCACAATGAGCAGTTAGCACAGTAACATTCACAATAAGCAGTTAGCACTGCAACAGACATGGTGAGCAGTCAGTACTATAACAGTCATGATGAACATTTAGCTCTGTAACAGAAACAACACACAGTTAGCACAGTAACATACAATGTGAACTGTCAGCACTGCAACAGACACAACAAGCAGTTAACACTGTAACTGACATGATGAGAAGTCCGCACTGTAACAGACAGAACAAGCAGTTAGCATTGTAACAGATGTGGTGAGCACTCAGCACTATAACAGTCACGATGAACAGTTAGCACTGTAACTGACATGATGAGAAGTCAGCACTGTAACAGACACAATGAGCAGTTAGCATTGTAACAGACAAAATAAGCAGTTAGCATTGTAGCAGGCACAATTATGCAGTGAACTCAGTAACAGACACTATGAGCTGTCGGGACTATAACAGACACAATGAGCAGTTAGCACTGTAACTGACATGATGCTAAGTTAACACTAACAGATATGATGAACAGTTAGCACTGTAACAGACACGACAAGCAGGTAGCACTGTAACAGACACAATAGACAGCAAGCTCAGTAACAGACACAAGGAGCAGTCAACACAGGACAAGCACTCAACAATGTAACGGACAGGACAAGCACTTAGCACTGTAACAGACATTATGAGCAGTCAACAATGGACAAGCACTCAACAATGTAACACACAGGACAAGCACTTAGCACTGTAACAGACATGATGAGCAGCTTGCGCAGTACCAGACACAAACAGCAGTTAGCACTGTAACAAACACGACGGGCAGTTAGTACTGTGCCAGACACAAAGGGTTGCCAGTAATGTACCAGACACAAATAGGGTGCATTAATGGAACATTTTAAATAATTGTAAACAAAAACAGCTATTAAGCATTGAAGCAGACAACAATGAACAGCACAGACGGTGGGACAGTTGGGCGTTGTTGAGGCTATAAAGGAGAAGGCCTTCTCACTATCTTCATAAGCGCTTTTGTACATGACACTTCAGGTCAACGCTACATTTCTGGTAGGCCCTAATTCCCAGTTGCTTGTTGCATATGAGTCCCAGTACTCACTTGGACTGGTACGAGTAGGCAGGGACATGGTCGCTGGCCTCGACCTGTATGTGCTGCTGCTGACCGCCGGCCTCCTGTGACACGGCAGCGACTGTCTGGGGCGAGGCATCAGTGACCACTCCCTGGGGGCGGAGGAAGTGCAGGCAATGATTCTCCATAGTTATTCAGATTTCAGCTTGTGATACCTGGGAGGCTGAATTGTTCCCTTTAAACAATATGTGGATATGGGCATATGCTGTCTAAATAATCCAAAATGACAGTAAGAACTAGGCTACCTGCCCCATTGTGTGGATTATAAAAACTGTAAAATCAATGAATAGGGAGCTGAGACTAGGGTGATGGTCAGTTCAAAGGTAAGAATTAATTCCTCCCTGTTTCCAGGCCATGAGCTGCCAGTGAAGGCAGCTGTTGCCTATTTCATCTTTTCCTCCCCCCAAAATGGTTCTCTGGAAACAAACATGAAGTTCAACTTCAAGCTCTGGGGTACTGACACCCTACACCCGGAGAGACAGCGCTCGACTGCAGGCCCTCTTTCCACTCATCACTGCCTCAGGAAGGGAAGGGAGCAAAGCACTTAACCCGAGTTCCCTTTTCCTTCTTAAGCCATTTGGCAGAACCCATCTCATTCAGGGTGACTCACAGATCATTGCACAGAATATAAATATTACATTATACCGTCCACTGCTATACTACTGCACCTTTCTATTGAAACGTTTCCTAAAGGACGGTGATTTAGAGTACCGAGGGAGAGCAAAGATATTTATAAAAAGCCAGTATAATACAACTGCCCAACTCAATACAGCGGCTCAACTCTGCGTACGACAGTATGTAATGAAATGTATTTAAATTCACTGTACTGCCCTGACACAGTTTGTAAACTCTTGTATGTGAATAAGTATGAATTTGTGTTCGTACATGTGATTCTGTACTCTATGTGTATACTGAGTGCTTTGATGGGTGAAGCCAAAAGAAAATTTCCCATTGGTGGACAATAAAGTTCTTGCAATCTAATCCAATCTAATATAAACTAATCTAATCCAATTTAATCTAAACTAGGCAAGAGCAAATCCACAGAGAGCACCCTTCTAAATGGCAGCATTTTACACAATCAAAACATAATTCCCTAGTCTATTCTAAATCACAATCATAAATCAGAAATCACAATTACTTGGGCAGTTAGAGAAACAGACAAGCTTCAGGAAATGCATATTGACATCACAAATAACATCTGTCTATAAATACAGACAACGTGCATAAGCGCACCATGCTAACAACCCCACATTAAGGGTCCTCTGTGAATAAAATGAATACAGCGATCCCTGAGTCGGCATGGCCACCTTTCCTGCTCTGGCAAAGTTAATGGTGTCAGCAGGACCAGCCTGCCCGCTGGTCTGATAACCTCAAGCAGGACCGGGACGTGAGTTTCAGGGCAAGGCCAGTGCTTCCGACAGGCTAATAGCCGGACGTCTTGTTCCTCCCGGGCTCCGGTTGGGAGCGGCGTGCGAGCAGCCCAAGCGAGCGGCGAGCGAGCAGCCCAAGCGAGGCTCTCGGAGCGCTCTAATGAAGGCGGGGCCTCTCCGCCGCGCAGCCCGGGGAGACTGATGGCGCTGTCATCCGAGCCACTGACTTGCTAATCAACAGCCCTGGGCCTGAGGGATTGGCCCGTGCATGGCGAGGGCCGGGGGAACCAGACGGATCACCGATGGCAGTATTTCACACCTCGGTTCCTGTCGTCCGCCATGTGAATAAAACTCCACATGACCCGAATTTCCAGCACCTGCCAACTTTGGAGTCCAGGCGGGGGCACTTATTCCAAACTCTGTTCTGATCTTGAACTGTCTGTCTGTCCCAAACGCTGCCATTACTCACAAGATGAGTAGAGATGTGTGTGTGTGTGTGTGTACGGTATATACACTGTGTAATCACACACACACACACATATATAACAAGCTTTGTTGTTTTTAGATTTTGTGCCATAGGGTTGCTGTGATATGTAACTGGTTAAAGCAAGTCTCTGTTTCGCAAGGTGGCTGGTGTTGGGTGTGGCTAACTGTTTCTTTGTGCCCACCCCTCCAACTTTTTCTACTTCATCTGTACCCATCATCTGCTATTTGCTTTGACGTGTTACAGTGGACTACCTGCAGCACAGAATTCCACATTATGTGAAAAGGCATTACTACTTAAGGCATTATTACTGGTTAGTGGCTAAAACTTAAATGAGTCATGTTCACTGTGTTAACCTTGATTGCTGCTCTTTGTATTTAAGCTCGTATATAAACACAAGTTACCTACAATAACAGGATGTTAACCATTCCTTTTGGTTAGCTTGTAGTTAGCTAGCTAGGTCTATTCCCTTTTCGCATCATCAGTGACAAGGGAGCCAAAGTTGGGAAATGTCCTTGAGTTCTGTTTAACTACAGCAGCCTGTAAAACAGCCAATCCCTTGTGTTTGTTTATTCCCCCAGAGCAGATACATTTACCGGAAGAATGAATGCTTTTTACACTCAAAGTACTTTTGGTCACATTAGACTAGGACTTATTTCAGTGCGTACATTATTTACAGCAGCACCAACAGAGAAGGATCCGGCTTTGAATTTCCTCCTCCAATTGGAATCCCACCCACAAGAGATTCAGGTCTTTTTAGCCAAGCACATCGTAGAAGTTATATGGCATTGTGCACTAGTTCAGTGTGACGGTTGAGAGGTTCAAACACTGAGCCATGTAAAGATAATATGTATGACATATGATATAAACAACATAATCCCATGTATGCCGAAGCAAAACAATCATAAAATATAAAAAGGTCAGAATACCAACGGTGGACAATTTACAAGCAAAGCACCTGTAAAGTATGAACACACTCTCATGCACGCACAAAATGCACAAAAATAGCACACAAATTGCACATTTAAGATGAAGAGCTCAAAATGTATCCTACACTGCGCTGTGGAGTTGTACTTGTGAAGACTGAGGTGCGAGAGCTGGATGTGTGTCTGTGCGCTTATGTGGAGCATGTGCATGTGTGGAACATGTGCATGAGTGGAACATGTGCATGTGAGGAGCATGTGCATGTGTGGAACATGTGTGGAACATGTGCATGTGAGGAGCATGTGTGGAACATGTGCATGTGAGGAGCATGTGTGGAACATGCGTGGAGCATGTGCATGTGAGGAGCATGTGCATGTGTGGAACATGTGTGGAACATGTGCATGTGTGGAGCATGTGCATGTGTGGAACATGTGTGGAACATGTGCATGTGAGGAGCATGTGTGGAACATGTGTGGAGCATGTGCATGTGTGGAGCATGTGCATGTGAGGAGCATGTGTGGAACATGTGTGGAGCATGTGCATGTGTGGAGCATGTGCATGTGAGGAGCATGTGTGGAGCATGTGCATGTGAGGAGCATGTGTGGAACATGTGTGGAGCATGTGCATGTGGGAGCATGTGCATGTGTGGAACATGTGTGGAACATGTGCATGTGAGGAGCATGTGTGGAACATGTGTGGAGCATGTGCATGTGAGGAGCATGTGTGGAACATGTGTGGAGCATGTGCATGTGTGGAGCATGTGCATGTGAGGAGCATGTGTGGAACATGTGTGGAGCATGTGCATGTGTGGAGCATGTGCATGTGAGGAGCATGTGTGGAGCATGTGCATGTGTGGAGCATGTGCATGTGAGGAGCATGTGTGGAGCATGTGCATGTGTGGAGCATGTGTGGAACATGTGTGAAGCATGTGTGGAACATGTGCATGTGTGGAGCATGTGTGGAACATGTGCATGTGAGGAATATGTGCATGTGTGGAGCATGTGCATGTGAGGAATATGTGCATGTGAGGAGCATGTGTGGAGCTGTACAAAATAAGTATTGTACCTTACTGAACCTGTGTTTAGCAGTTGTCTATGACCATGAAATGCACATTTTGTACGTCGCTTTGGATAAAAGTGTCTGCCAAATAAATGTAATGTAATGTAATGGATGTGCATGTGAGGAGCATGTGTATGTGAGGAGCATGTGTGGAGCATGTGCATGTGAGGAATATGTGCATGTTTGGAGCATGAGCATGTGTGGAACATGTGTGGAACAAGTGTGGAGCATGTGCATGTGAGGAATATGTGCATGTGAGGAGCATGTGCATGTGAGGAATATGTGCATGTGAGGAGCATGTGGATGTGAGGAATATGTGCATGTTTGGAGCATGGGCATGTGAGGAACATGTGTATGTGTGGAACATGTGCATGTGTGTGAGGCAATAATGGTTGTCATGAAGCCATGCACATGGGCAGTCCCAGGTGATTGGTCAGACTGGGGGCGCTTACTTCCACGGGGACGGCGGTCGGAGGCACAGGAGCATACTGGGGAATGTAGGTCCCTTGCATAGGCGCTGCAGCAGCCGCAGCGGTCATGTACTGCAACAGAAGACACAGCACGCAACCTTACAGGTTTGGCAGCGGCAAAGGCAAAGGCCAAAGACATGCAACCCATCCTGCACACAGAACAGCGCTTACATATACTTTCAAATTAAACAATGTTTTTCTATATAATGACAGTTGTAAATCCCACGTGTATTTTCATTTACACCCCTAAAATGATAAAAACACATCAGGACATGATGGCATGAGATCTGTTTGGGGAAAGGCATTATTGACCTGGTAGTTTCACACGCTTATTCACACAAGCAATTTGTTCGCAAAATATATATACCAAGTGATGCCTATTCCTTTATTCCATATGAGTGATGAACATGAACTGAATATGATCAAAATGACTTTGTTGAGACTTAGAACCATAATCTACACAATCTGTTTAGACTGTGCTGATTGAGAAAAAACATCTGGTTGAAAGGTGCACGAGAAATCCATCTGGGACTGAAACCCAAAACCTGAGTGCCAGAGAACAGAGCTCTGACATGCTGACCTTACTGCTGACGTAACTGCAAGGCCACCTGATAAGACATGCTATTAGATGCAGTGACCACAGTGGCCACAAGGGGGAGCAATGACCGCCTCATACGACCGAGAGCAGAGAGGCAGCGACAGCCCGCAGAAGAAAGAAACAACCAGCAATGCAAGATCAATTCACCTTTTACAAAGCAGGCAGATGGCTTCCTGACATCCATACCACTGTTAAAGGATTAAGGCAGGCTATTACCTGAAGGACAGAGGCACTGCCAGGCACTGATTATGTGGAGAATGTGGGGGGGGGAAGAAAATTCCAAGGCCAGATAGAAAATGCATGAGAGAAGGATGTGATGAGAGATAAACCGGTAGGGCTGGTGTCTTATCCCCCCCCCCCGCCCCCAGCCCCCCGCCCCCACCATGCTAAGGAAAAAGGCCGGAAAATACCCCCCCCCCACCAAACCCCCCCTTCCCAGGGTGGAGCGCTGCGTTAATGAAAAACATTCCGGCCCTCTTTGGCTGGCTGCCCAGCTCCCATCCAGTGTCATTACGGGCAGCGGCGGTAATGGATCCGGCACGGCTCTGCCGCTCCGCCGCTAATGAGAGGAGCTAAAGGCCACGGTTACAGGTGATTAACCGACGCCGCCAAGGAAGCCTCCGCCACCGCAGGGAGCCCAGCACCGTCACACCGCCGTGGGCGAGAGTGCTGTGGCTGAACTCTGTCTCTCTCTCTCTGTCTCTCTCTCCCTCTGTCTCTCTCTCTCTGTCTCTCTCCCTCTCTCTGTCTCTCTCTCTCTCTGTCTCTCTCTCTCCCTATCTCTCTCCCTCTCTCTCTCTCCCTCTCTCTGTCTCTCTCTCTCTCCTCTCTCTGTCTCTCTCTCTCCCTCTCTCTCTCTCTCTGTCTCTCTCTCTCCCTCTCTCTCTCTCTCTCTCTCTCTCTCTCTCCCCCCCCCCTCTCTCCCTCTCTTTCTCCCCTCCTCTATGATCCACTTGTAACTCTCTCCAATTCATTGGGTGACCTTCTCGGAGCCGGGCGATATGCATGCAGATGCCGGTGCCGTGCTGCCCTCCTCATCCCATCACTTATTTTAGCGGCTATCTCAGCCGCGGAGACGTCAGGGGAAACGAGAGGATGCAATGCACTCAGCCAAATTGAGCCCAACGCAGAGCCAAAGGCAAAGAGGCTCCTGGGTAAGGAGGCCACCGCTCTCTGTTTGCGGCGGCTGGCGGGTGTTGTTTCCACAGACAGCCCCGCCTGTGAACCTGTCCGTCTGTCTGGCCCCCAGCACCGCGGTCCGCACGCGCAGGCAGAGAGCTTTAGGCCAGAGGCGGCTGGTGTGCGGGTGAAAGGTCTGCTGCTCTGCTGGAATACGCTGTCAAGGTGACAAAGGTCACGCTGTCTGTCCAGCCCGGGGAGCCCGGCTGCCTCCGGTGAGTCAGACTCTGCTGAGAGGCGTGTGACCACAACCCAGCGTAAAACCAGGCGGCGAGGCTGCTCCTTCTGACCAGATCAGTCATCTGTCACACACACGCCCGCACGCCCGCACGCACGCACACACACACGCACGCACGCACGCACACACACACACACAAAGGGCATGCACGCACGCAAACGTATGCACACACAGATGCAAGCACACACGCACACACACACGCACACACACACACACACACACACACACACACACACACACACACACACACACACACACACACACACACACACACAAACACACACACAAAGGCACCAGCTCAGTAGCAGCTTGGTACAGTCTCTTGATGAGGTGCACTTGTGGGAACTTCCTCACTCTCACGCTCCACACAGGCCAATCAGAGCATGATGCTGACGGTCTCTCGGGGTCTCATAAACACGTCTCACAGCTTGCCCCTCGCTGTCAGGGTGCAGACCAGCTGCCTGAATGGTCTTATGTGTAATGAAATAAAAAAAAAATGATATCATTATCTGTACTAAGTATTTTCCAGTTAGTAAGTAAAGTAAAGTAAAATCTCTAATTCAAGTGTCTTTTCCATCATTAAGGTTTTCATCAGAGATGCTGTGCCATGCCAGTCTTTAGCCAGAGTTATGACACATCCATTAGAAAGTTAGTTCAGAGCAGGAGGTGAGGGGGGGTGTGACGTGGGGAAGGCAGACGGGTTCAGACAGGCTTGGCTCGGCTGTGGCAGCGGGGAGCGGGCCAGGACGGGCCCAGAACAGATGTGCTCATTAAATCACCTCTCTGGCAGCGCCGGCAGAGCGGCCCGAGCGCTGGGGAGAGGAGCGGCGAGACGAGGAGGGACGGCCAACCAGCCTTTTCGCAGTGTGACCGGGTCAACCTGGCCACCGGGTCAAACCCAGCCCCTTTAAATACCGCAGTGTGACCGGGTCAACCTGGGCACCGTCTCCAGGAGTAATGATACGCTGAGGAGAGGAGCGGGGAGACGGGCAGGGGGAGGGACCGCGCCCCAAACCCAGCCCCTTTAAATACCGCAGTGTGACCGGGTCAACCTGGGCACCGTCTCCTGGAGTAATGATACGCCTATCTGAACCAAGCCTTATGAAAATATGACTCAATTATTATTATGATTATTATTATGATTAGTATTATCATTATTATGGCTGAATAATTATTATTATTATGATCATATGATTATGATTTGTATTATTATTATTTAGCAGACGCCCGTATCCATGTGAAATCCATGGTAAAACGTGCTATGAGAGGCAGGGCTGTGCAGCGGTTCATGTGGGGCGCTCTGATTGGGCGCTGCGTAAGCGGCAGCCGATGTTCGGCCTCAGGCTTAACCTGCGACTGTGAGGGAGGGACGCGCCTGAGAAGACGGAGCGCAGAGCTCCATGATTAATTCAGCGCAGGCCAGACGCACAGCTCCGCTCAGGCGCTGCTCTCTCCAGAGGTGCCACGGTTCAGCAGCTCAGGGCCTGCCTGGGGCTGAAATCTCCGCCCCCCCGCCCGGTCGCCGGGTAACCGCCGCCCGGCCCAACCGGGCTCCCCGCTGGCAGGAGTCAAACGCGCCTGACCCCGGCGCGGCGAGGCCGCGGGCGCCGGAGAGGAAGACGAGCGAGCGCACGCGGCATCGCCCCGCCTCCCCGGCGACCAGCCGTCCATCATCGTCCAGCGCCGACGACAGGAAGTCTCAAACGCTCTTTTCAGCGTGGAAGACCATCCAAGGGCCGGCCCGCTGCACAGTACAGCGCTGACAGCAGACGCAGGGTCTGCGCCGCGGCGCTGCTAACCAGGCGCGATGCTTCTGACCCAATACGCAAGCCGGGTTCGGGCATCTGGAAAGATACGGATCTCAAAGTTTAAAAAAAAAAAACCGAGCTTTAAACTTCAAACGTGAACAGCCCTCCGTGTTTTTTTTTTACTTCTGAAAGAATGGCGAACGAGGCGTTCTTGGATCGCCCCGGTCGCTGCAGCCGAGACCGGCGGGAACATTTAGTTCTGTTATCCGAGCGGAGTCACAGCTGGCACCTCTGGCAGACCCGGGCCGTGAGAGAAGGTCCAGGGACGTTCTGCGGGCCGCTGGCTCGCTCCTGGTGCCCCGGCGAGGCCAGGGCGCCCGGGCTGCCATGGTGACCGGCAGATCGTTTGGCAGGATATCGGCGCAGGTGCTTTCCGGCCGTTTCCAACACAAAGTCTTCTTGAGGGCCTCGGCGTGCGGCTTTAGTGTCAAGCATTAACACATTTAAAATGGTCCGAGTACATTTAAAGAGAGCCCAGTATGAAAGACGCTATTGCCATCGACAAATGAGTTACACTGAGAGACACACCTATCCTCAGTGAAGACAATACAGCCTGTGTGCTAGCCCACAACAGCATACTCCAACAGGACCAAAACTACACCTTGATCTGTCAGCCCATCTAAGCACACGTAATGTTACTACAGCTGGTGCTGATTAGTGAGATACTTTCTTTGGAGTTTAAGAGAATGGCAAATCATTCCCTGGCAAGCTTGCACTGAAAACATGCACTGGAGTTCAAACCTTTGTCCTCAACTCCAGGCTCAGTATCTGCAACATGAGAACTGAAGTTCAAAGGCCTTGACACAAAACTAAAGGACCTTTAAGGTGAACCATAATCACTGTGCTGACTGAGTCAAGTCCTGTTTTAGCCTGAGATACACACTTTCTATTTTAGCAAGAATATAATTTCCTGTTATGACCAGAGACAGAGTGGTACATTTCCTGCTCTGCTCCAGCACGCTCCTTTCATACCCTCGGATTGCACGGCATGCTTCCCGACGCAGCCAGAGGCAGTACTATCAACTACAAACTCCATGCTGTCTTATTCAAACTTCACAGTTCTCTTGGTGCTGTTGTCAGGATTACTGCACGCGTCCTGTCTTCCTGAGTGAGCCAGTTTAACGGCAGGGAGCTGCGGTGAGGTACTCACACTTCCTGTTGAACCCAGGGACAGGTGGTTCATCTGCTGGGCGAGGGGCCCCATCATGCTGGCGGGCTGCATGGACATGGTGTGGTCCATGGCTGGCGTGATCACAGCACCCTGCGGGCGAGAGGAGAGCCAACGCGCTACTGTACGTCCTAAAATACGCAGAGGACAAGAGGGCGCACTGTGAACACGCACTGTAAACACCTGCACTGTGTACCAATGGACTGATGTGTGCATGAGGGCATTGGGATGAATGCCATGGGTCAACACCTGTCAGGTGGTACGCTTTACTTTTCTGTAACTTTTTTTATTTCGTGAAATGCAAAAATCCAGTATGTGGAAATACGTATTCAGTGCTTTCAGGTTCATATGCAGTAATAAATATCTGGCATGTTTCAAATACTCAGAATACCATGTGTGCAGTACATTAGGCCTCTTCTACCAGAGAATATGTGATCATAGTGGCCCAGATCCACGGTGGCATTTTATCAGACAGTGGGAGAAAATTATTACTTTTAGAGGAAAGTAAAACATAGGGCAGGAATATACTGAAGTTTGTTTGGCTGGTTTAAAAAAAAGGTTCTCTTGCTAAGAAAACATCTTAACCTCTCAGCTGACTGACAGTGATAATGTGATATGATCCTAGTTCCATAATCCAATTTGTAAGTTATTTCACATGCACTAAAGTTATCATTTACATATCTGTAGACAGCCAGAAAAGCAATGGTTATTTGTTTTTCTATATTTAAGTCTTCCTATGACATACCAGCTACACTAATACACATAAAACTATATGTATGATCACAAAGTTTGTGTAAAGATTATTGTATATTACACAGTTACACTATGACAGCAAAATGGCTTATCATTTCCAGCATGTGAGTAGTAGCATGCTGTTCCTAAATCATAAATTTAACTAGAGGTAACATGAACTCTGAATCGTTCCTTAAATATTAACATAAACCACATTTCAACCGGCAACTTGTAAAACATTTCAAAGGCAGCATTCCTCTCCTCAGTTGTGTTCTTTTTTTCTGTACCAAACACCCTTCTGCATGTTCTCTGGGGGTTATTTGAAGAACAAACAGCGCAGACATCTGTGGTCAGAATCGCTCTGTCTCCTCAGCGCATCAGAACAGAAAGCTTCCCTTCTGCAGACACACACAGAACAGAAAGCTTCCCTTCTGCAGACACACACACACACACACACACACTGAACAGACAGCTTCTTTTCTGCACACACACACAGAACAGAAAGCTTTCTTTCTGCACACACACACATACACCATGCGCACAGAAACGCCTGCACACACACACATACACACACAACAGAAACATTCCTTTCTGTACGTACACACACGCACACACAAACAGAGACAGATACACACACATGCACACGCCGCACACACACACACACACACACGCACACACAAACAGAGACAGATACACACACATGCACACGCCGCACACACACACACACACGCACACGCAACACACACACACACACACACACACACACCATAAGAGAAAGCACATCTTGTCAGTGGCATTTAAACTGGAGAGGGCTTTCACGCATCAATTATGTATGAATAATGGCAAGTTGTTTTCATCCACAAATCTGACACGTATGACTGAGAATATATATGAACGGCTGAGGGCGGTTTGATATAAGCTGTATACTAATAACCCTTTGTGACCCTCTGTTATTCTCATGTGCAACGAGCCTGCCACTCAGACTTAACATATGCACACCCTCTGCTATTGCCAGTGAAGAAGAGCCAAGATGTGCAGGAGATGTCGAGACGCTGAGCACCTCAGACATGAGCGATGCACCGAGCAAAGCTGGGATTTGCTGATACAAACTGAGAGTGGAGCAGGCATAGGAACGGCCAGCAGATGGGGCTATTTCAGAACATTCCTTGTCAGACAGATTAATGCTTTGCTGGGACAGTAATAAAGAAGCTAATTAGCCAACTCTGATTGGGCGAGCTAATAGCATGCAATTCTCTCGCGAGTGTCAGCTGTGCTTCCAGTACTTCCTTCTCTTGGTGGGGGGGAGGGAGGAGGGGGGGAGGGAGGGGGTGTGCTTAACGTCATTGGCCCTGCGCTGGCTATGCTGAGACGATCACGCGGAGGAATGCGAGCACGTGGGGGTGTGGGAAGAGCGCGGATGATGGTCGTCATGGTAGCACGACACCAAAACACACTCTGTTCCCAGCGTCACTGAAGCAGCCGAGGAATTTGCGTGGGTCAGCCTTCTGGAAGCGAGGGTGATGGATGGGCCCGGAGCGCCGAGATGTTTCTTGCCCTTACAGGGGGCTGGTCTGGCAGCCAAGACGAATAACGGAGCAACCTCTCTCTGAACCTCTTAAAGGCGTGCCCACATACTTCTCGCCTCTACTATCGATCAAGTAAGAGACTATGGTGTCTGGATCAGATTATAATCTGGTTTATTCTCACCTGAACTGAGCACAATAAATCCTATTCTTATAAAAGAACTGAGATTCAGGTGTGCTCAGTTACAGCAACCATAACAAATACCAGTATTGTGGTCAGTTAGCACAAAGTACAGAGTATAGTAAAATAGAGAGTATAGTAAAATAACTGTTAGCATTTTAAATAGTACAACTACAGCTTCCCACTTTTTTGGATTGCAGTCCAGCAGCATCACGTCTGCCAATCAGTGTCCGAACCCCTCCAGACCACCCTGCTTCTAAGATGGAGCCACCGGTTAGTGTAACTGTCATGACCCCTGCTATGTCCAGTGGTGCATGAACCCAAACTAGTTACAGTCCGGACAGGTCAATTACGACAAGACCCTCTAGCGTAAACTTTTCCCATAAACAGAATGCGGTGTTTTCATTTCTCAATCGCCTTTTGACCCGAGAGCGCCGGGCGGCTGTTATCAGACCACAGGGAAAGCACACGGCTTCGTGATTTGATGAGGGCCGACCCATAAAAGCTAATTAAACTTGGTTTCTTGAAAGAGACTGAGGATGCCCACAAGTTGTCTATTTGTTTTACATTAAAAAAACTAAAAAAATAAAAAAAAACATGGTTAATTGCATAATTTTGGTTAGGAATTGACCGCCAAAATAGTTTTTGCTTGGCAATGTCATGCAGTGAAGTGAAATGATGTTAGACGGACAGGTCCTTACTGAATCCCCACCCCCTCTCCCTCTCCCTCTCCCTCTCCCTCTCGCACTCTCTCTCTCTCCAGCACCTGTACTGATTGATCTCCAGTTGGCTGTGACACAGGCACCTGAGTACTGAGTCAAAGACAAAGGCAGCGTTGGCGCTGGTACCACAGCTTGAAAGAACCTCAAAGTGAGAAGGCAGGAGTGGCAGAGGAGGCCGCGCCACACCTAAAGAACAGGAGGTAGGCCTCCCGCCGTACGCCTTTTCACTTCTTTAAAAGAGAGAAAATGATCCTTTTGAGGTGCCAGCTGGGGAGAGAATTAACTAGAAAGGAGAAGAACTGACCGCAAACTCTGTGCACACCACACGTTAACAGCTATTTATTAGGACAAGGGAAAAAATGAGCAGTTTTAGAAAAACGGTCCTGACAATGTACGCACACCTATATAAATAAGTACACTTCTGCAATCATTTCAGTTTCTTCACTGTACATTTAATTATAAAGTTTTTTTCCCTGGGGAACGTGTTTTTATCAAGTGTGCCATGGTGCCATGGTGTCAGAACCTGAGCGATCAACCTTCCGAAACCCTGATGCTTTTTATTAAGCATGAGATTTCGGTCACGTAATGGAAAAAAAAAATCCATTTTGACTTCTCTTTTCATCTTACAGAAACGCTGCAAGCTTTTTCCTTGATTTAAAATGGAGTTGCTAGTATAGAATATAGTTCCATTTCTTGCCATGGTCCAGTGGTTCCATGCTTTACACACATTCAATGATATCATTTATTTGCTTAGAAGACTTGCTTAGGTGATCCATACGGCTGGCCTTTTTGTATGCATCATCAATTAACGTGACCTCGTCCATTTTGAGGCACATCTGCGCAGGGATGCAGCAGCATCGGCGTTTCAGTGCTTCTCGTATGCGAGGTGAATCTGAAACCGTCAATCACACATTAACATTCCTAACAGTTCCTCAACCCCACGGCTTAATACCACACATATGCTGTGAGGCGTATTCCGGCATGGCCCATTGAGTTTAATGTGTGGATTCGCGGCGCTGGAGAAGCCCGGCATGCGCACGCGTCGGCGCGTAGACCGCGATCCGCGCGCCGCCGTGACAGCTGGTCTGAGGGGCCGAGCCGGTCCACTAACCACGTGGAAAAAAAAACCACAACGAGAAGCAACCGTTGGGATGATGGGCCACATGGCCCCTGTCAGAGGGAACAGAAGGGTCTGGAACACTTGACACCGGTCCAGCGGACAATAACACGGCACTGCCCAGAACACAGCAGCGATCCCGAGGACAGTCGCACGCGCTCTGTTCGACAGGGTCGCTGGACATGGAGCACGACTCCGGCGTGGCTTCCGGGCCGATTACAGTTCCCACCCGAAACACGCCTCCACATAGGTGATTCCCAAAGTGTCCCTGTGTGTACAATGTGATACAGGCCTATAGCATCCAGTTAGCAGCCTAGCTTTGCCATACAACTTACTTGCAATGCAAAGGATTTCCTTGCAACACACATACACACAGACAAACACACACACACACACACACACACACACACACACACACACACACAGTACTCAAAGCTCTGGTTATACTGGGTGAGGCAGTGTGGCGATATAGCCCCTGCTAGGGATAAATTACACACTGAGTGAAGGTAACTGAGCTGTGTAATGGTCACAGTGGGGAGAGGGTCACAGTCTCTCTCTCTCTCTCTCGGCTCTGGTACTGCACATCACAAGTGCCACGGGCAAGGCTCCTTCAGTGGTAAAGGTGGGGTTGGGCTGCATACACATGTTCTCTACAGGCTAAATAATATCTCCAGCAGATAAAAGAGCACAATAGTTTCACTTACAACACAGTGCACTGCATGTGCTGGAAAGCATTGCCATGACTCAGGTCAGATAAGATGTCTGTGGTGCTCTTACATTAAATTCCCTACATTGAGCCTTATCAACTCTCGTGGTCAATAAACAAATCAAAAATAATAAAACAATTATAATAATCATAACTCACTGTTGGTTGCATAACATACTGTTGGTGAGGCATCCATGAAGTGCTCTGGACCTGCATAAAATATAAATATGAGTCATGAGCAAAGACAAATCTTTCAACACTCAATTTTCATCCCCTCTCTCAAAATAAACTCTCTCCCAATAACTCCGTAGGCTAAACACTGCAGTGTTTTACCAAGAGACAGCCTCACAGCAGCCTCGCCATCCAAGCTTTCATTTTCTCCCAGAGAAAACATTCAATTGCGGGCAATTTCTGAACAGCGGGGACCGAATTCCATAACACACTGCAGTTTTTCTGTTAGCTGGAAGGAGCTAGCAGATCTCTTTAGCATGTGCGGAGAATGAAAGAACACAGAAAGGAAAATACACAGCACAGGGTCAGATAAACCATGAACTGCCAGAATTAGTTCACTGCTAAATCTATTTAACTAGCCAGCATCATAAATACAAATCGACTCTGATGGGACATAACACATTTAGCTTTTTCCTCTCTCAAAAACGAAAAACGAAAAACCAACGTTTTGTTCAGTTGTTATCCAAGCGTCATATCTGAGTGAAATGAACATGACTCATAACACTTAAATTTGGAAGTAACATTAACGCTGCTGTCCAGCTTTACTGTACTATAAGCTACTTCTAGTAGCTCTTTCATTACATGTTTTGTTTTATAAAACTAGATGCAATATTTTAAATTAAAATCTATTATCTTAGCATATAGCATAGCGTATTATTATATTACATATATTGTATTATATATTATATTACATTACACACATATATTTTCCATATATCTGTCAGATTAAGGGCAAAATAATATGAATTGCTGTAAAATAATAGTTTGTTCCGATCTGATAATCTCTAAACCTTGCTATAAGGGGTTAGTAATGAAGTACATTTGTTAATGACTTTCCCATAGAAATGACAAAAAATAACTCTTAAAGACTTGACCTGAGCTTTGGTTTTCTATATAAAGAACCCAAATCATATTAAATATATCATGTATCCTTCAACAATAATAATGGATATTGAATAGATTAATAGTAATGCATGCGTTACTACACCATATGATACATATAAGTAAGAAATAATAAATCCCCCTTTGAGTCAAATACAAGTAATGGGATGTTAAATATTTTTCCTGTTTGTTCCAGTGGTTTTCTGTGCTTCTCCCCACTTCCTCATCGTTAAAGAGAAGATGAAGGAATAACCTTGTGAGTGCTTTTTACTGAAGGGCAATATTACAGGAAACAGCGCTGATATTGCAACTGTGAGGATTAATATTCCACAAAGCCTTGGCATTGTTTTAGCTAAATCAATTTAGGAAGCCTTTGGAACAAGGATTACGGGCGCTTGGTACCCATCCTGAGGGCCGGACCTGGGTTTTAATCAGCGCTGCTGAAAGTCATGCGAGCAGACATTCAGTGGCTTGTCTGTGGGGGGAGGGGTTGGGAGGGGGGAATCTATATCCCAACATTAGAATCAAATTCTAATTTAAACGGGGGCACATATCACAGCACAAACAAAAAAAGGCTGTTATAAATCTTCCACCAAAATTGATTTGCAGTACAAAATGTCCTTTAGAGATAGGGAGAACTTGAGAAGGTCGAGAGTTTGTGTCTCTACCAAAACAAAACAGAAACTAGAAATTCCTATGATTTTTTTCTTGATGTGTATTCACAGGGTGCAGGTATTTCAACATTTTGTAAAAGCTTTGCTACCTTTTAGATATCTCAGGAAGCCTTTGGTCCAAAGCAAGAGACACTGTACTTGACATCTGATATAGATTTGCTCACTTAGGTAAGGACTTGCATTGTTTGGATTGAACTGATAATAAATGAAAAGAATATCCAGCATGGATTAACTTCATTCAACATTTAACTGCCAAAAAACAAAAAACAAAAACAACTCAGTGGAGCATGTGGCGTTTTAAATTATGCACCGCAAATTTCAAATTCTAAATGAATAGGAATTCCTTTATCCAATTTGAAGTTTTATGATTTACTTTTAGTGTGCAGGCTGAAATAAATAATATAGGTTTTGGTTACACACTTAGTGCACTAAAGCAGTGTGAGAGAGAGCAGCACAGCAGCAGTGGCAAAGTGAAACTACCTGTGCGTAGGACATGTTTCTTTCATTTGAAAAACACAAATACATTTTGTTTGTTAATATATCAATTTGACAATGACCTTGAGGCTTCCTACGCATTAAAGTCGCAGTGTATTTTAGAGCAAAAAATACCTGATCTAAACAACAATAAACCAAAGCAGAAGAAAACAGCTGCTGGTACGGCCCCATGCTAAGAGCTTATTTACATTTCACACAGACACTGTGTTCCAGCTGAGCATGTTTAGACATGGATCCCTCCGACTGGATGCCGCGCAGAGACAAAGGTGCGCTCTCGACTTCCATATAGAGGCAGACAGGGGTAACAGGCAATCTGCTGTAGATAACTGATCTGTGAATGCTCCTCTGTTTCACTCCCCTTTTCCTCCCTCTTCCTACAAATGTACGTTTGAAGCCCCTCCCCTTCCTGCCTCCCCGCCCCCGCCCCCGCCCCCCTTCGGCCTCCACGCCCACCTGATATGTGGAAACAGGAGAAGCAGCGATGAAGGGTGTGATGGACGTCTGTGCAATCATACGGTTCGTGGCGATGCTGTAAGGCGAGGAATAGAACCTAGGGGAGAGAAAGGAGGACACTGAAAAACCATTGAGACTGGAAGACTGGAGCAACCACACCCACCTCCGCAAAGCAACCAATAACACCTAAGCTTGCATTCAATTAAAATCTGTCCTTAACTTCCAAGTAAACATAAGCATGGAACTTTTTCCTCAGAAACTCAATCTGGCAAGTTCATTTTGGTGACGGCTGAACACACAAGATTGCTGAATTTTTGCTATTATTTATTAGTCAAAATTAAGGACAAATGTTAATTGAATCCCAGCCCTATTGTCAATTAGAACTGTGTGTCCATCTCCTTACACCTCCTTACCTCTTTGTGCATTAACCTCTCTATTACGGGAGATTTTATTACACGCTTCTTATGCCTTCCACTCCAATGGGCAATTTTACTGCATTTAAAAAGTTGCATTCCTTTATAGTCAAAAGTACCACAAGAGTACCCCCTCCCCCTGCAGGGAGATCCCACAGCTTGGTTTGATTTATGTTGCATCATTTAGCAATTTCTTCCCTACAAGGAAAGAAATCCATCATTACAGCCTCCCGTCCCATCCTGTCATCTCTTATGTTTCCCTGATTCTGGTATTGATGCAAAGTGAAATCTGTGGTTTTCATTAGCAGTGCTTTTGCTGAGAGTGGGGGGTAGGGGGGTTATTTGGGAATGTTTGCATATGCAATTTCAAGTGGCATTAGAAGATGGCATTGAATTTGGAAGTAGTGAGATTATTTTGCCTTCAAGATTATTTGTGCATGCAAAAAATACCAAACATGATAAACAAAAAATAAATAAATAATAATAATAATAATAACCTCTGTGATTTTCACTTTGAATACAGATATATAAAGAAAGTAACTAAAACAAGCTAAAAAAAATTTGCAATCAGTGAATGACCTATTTATCATATATTGTCATTTAGCCTGAAGTACAAACAAAGGCAGAGATACGCTCTCTTTGATTTACTTCCAGAATGTGGGGCTGTCGTGAACCTTTCCTCATACGATAAGCAGGATGCTACAGTTATGATTGAAAGAGCCTATCCACAGAAGCCGCTGTGTTCTTTTGGACTTTTACTTTAGAAAACCGAAATAGCTGGCGTGGGCATGGAGGACACTGTAATACATGTCTTCTGTGTTCAGTGTGCAGTAATGTGAGGGAGTTGTTATTTCCTGATCAGTGGTACTGTAACATAGAGATGATTTCACATTACTCACAGAAAAAGACTCAAATGACACTGATGTGAGCTTTGAGTTCAGCTACAATGCAGAAGGCTCTTTAATCATACACAATGGGTAAACACGAGTTTATTCGCTGGAAATTGCATTCATAAAATATACATTGCCATAAAAATGAATGCATCGGCTACTGTAGTAACACACAGTGTTTTCTTTAAAGCTTTCTTTAAAAAAAAAAATTCTATGTGAAGGCATTCATATGTCTATTTCTATATTCAACATACATTTCAGCAAAAAAAGCCCAATTTTCACGCGACGGACTCTTAAATGGCAGAACGACCGGCCTCCATTTTGAAAGGCATGTTGAGAGGCGCACACAGAAGGAGACAGGCAGGCACGCCGCGGTTCGGCACAGCACCGCCTCTGGCCAGAGTCAAATGTCAAGGCTTCCGTTTCCTCGCGAGCGCTTTCATTTCCGCGGGGCAGGGCGCCGAGCTTCGCATGACCAGGGCTCCGCCCGGCGTCTCCTTTCTGTAATAACCCTGCGCCCGCGGACCGCCGCCACACTCTCCCATCTCACGCCTCGCTTCAACCAGACATAACAAGAAATATTGTATTTTATAAAAGGCATTAAACTTTTATGAAGTCTTTGATGGCTTCTTGATCCCAACAGTCAGGGTTTTATCAGCTCAAACTGTGCTTTGCTACACATATAGGATAGCCTATATTCTGAGGGCTAAGCTAGACCAGGCTGGATAGCGCAGATGGGAATCAACGGCGTTTGAGGAAACTCAATGCATTGTAAGTAGCCCGAAAAACTGAAGGCCGTTGAGTTCAGCGCTCGGAGATCACTGGCTTCTTATTGCATGATATCGTTTGGAATTTATCTGTGGATGTTGGTTTTATCCGTCTTGTATTTCTGTGTAATATTTACTCAGTTCAATTCATCGTGTCCCAGATGAATTGAAAAGATAACTAAGATTTAGAGATCTACAGTACATGCTTGACAACTGCTTGACGACCAGAATAATGATTGTACTACGGGTACAATTTAAAAATAAAAAAATATGTGATCGGAGGAATTTCTATAATGTCTGTTGATATATCCTGCTATTAAACTTTATAAGGTTACATCCTACAGGAACGACAAATAAAAGGACCTTTGCCTCATGAAACTCTGCATGGATCCTCCCGTACACTACCCACTGTTATTTTCCAAAGCTATCTATTTTAATGTCTGTTTATAGTACACTGTAATAGCCCTTGCTTTCTTTATGCAGTTAAGGCCATTAGTTATAACTCGCACAAAGTACCCTTTTTACGAGAGGGATTACCATTAACTCGCGCAGCTCCAGCTAAACGGCAGTAAAATTAAGGTTGAGACTGACGAACAAAACCGCGGCAGAACACTGCACTGATTGGGCGATGCTGACGCACCGCTTTGTGTTCCGTTCTGGGTGTGAACTCAAGGAACTCGAGGAGGTATTAGCGTACGCGATCGCAGCCGGCTTCGCACATTCTCCCCGTCTCGCAGGGAGCGGGGAATAGGAGTCTCCAGGGGCCGGATAGCCCTGAAATAGGCCTTCTACGCCGTTTCCTGTTTTAATTTCTGTAAATACAGGACCTAATGAACGCAGCCAAAAAGGGAAAAAATACAGGCGGAGCAGAAATAGGCAGAGGGAGCTATTTGTGCTCTGTTTGGGTTTTATGGCATCTATCTGCTCTGTCCCACTCTAGCGTCCCTGTTGATGGGGATCCCCCGTAGCTGCCACGTCCCACAGTGAACGTAATTACTGCCATTAGTATATTACACTTATAGGCAACCTTCCATTTTTACAGTTTCAGTGCCCGTGGACACAGTGCAAGCTATTTTAGAACCTGGTATAGGCAATCCATGCATTTTAGAGGGCCCCAGTGAAGTCAGCATTGCAGACACTATGCTTAGTTTCAGGAGAGATAACACAGCAGGGCGGTTTCTGCTTTCCTATACATAGAGCAGACATCCCAGAGAGGATGATGCCTTCCTCTAATTGTTGCATCTTCAAAATGAAACTCAAGTGCACTGAATTGTGTGACATGCTGTGTGAGGAAAATAAAAACAGGTGGTGTGTTGGAACTGGGCTGAAACAATAACTGGTTAGAGCACTGGACTGGACCAGATCAATCAGAGAGATGTTGGTATGGATACCAGGTGGATTTTTCAATTGTTAAAGGTAATATATCCTCACAAATCCTTACAAATGCAGCTCTTTTAATGGGTTCCTAAATATACAGTGATGTCATATCTCTCACCATAATAAGTTGTCTTTAATGAGTGTCAGAAATGTGGCAGAACACTCACCACACATGAGTTAAGAAAGCCTGAGATGAAACATGAAGCCAATTAAAGTGGCCAGTGACCAGACTAAAACTACTGACATTTTTCAGGGATACTGATGAACTCCACTAATTGTCGGAGTGAATCAGGGACTTTTAATGTCCCATCAAAAAGACAACATCTCCAGCAGAACCATTTCCCCCCCAACTCAGCAGTGAGCTGTTGGTTTCCTAACAGGTCCAGAGGGAAGACCGCCCTCTTCTGGACCACCACTAGCAGCTCCATCATTGTCCTAAGAGGCCTCTTACTCCTGCACTACCCAAGCCCAGCCTATCAAAGCCTATGGCAGGTAGGTAAGGCTACACAGGGCAATGTCTGTGGCAACATATGAAGACAAGAAAAACTGAATGTGCCACGGCTATGCGTGAGATCATGTGGATGGAGCGGAAGTGGACCTTACCCATTTTGCATGGCAGGATCAAACGTTAATGCCATACCAGTCTGAAAAACAGGAAGAAGAAACCGACGTGTTACACAATTACAGTTTTCACACAAAAACACAACTGAATAAAATTCTCACACCGTCTCAAGCACACTCTGGGATTTTTATATGATGAGAACACTCTTTTCTGATGCCAGAAGGTTATATGTTCTGTTCTCTTCTTCTGAGCCATTCTAAAGTACTTTTTTGGACCACATTCCTGGAAAATTGTATTAAAGAAATGTATCATGATAACAACCTGTCCAGGGATTGGATTTGTATGGCAAGCTCAAGTCACAGACTAATACAGAAAGCAGGCTATGTCTTTAATATCATTTTAGAAATCACAGTAATGGAGAGCAGACACTTATCACTACCGCTTGAGTAAGGCTCATTGTTTTCGGTTTTTACCCATTTTCACGGAAAAATACTAAACCGATTTTTTACCCGGATTTTATGTTTCCACACATCAAAAAAGTCGTTCCTGCTTGTGTGACATAATGTAGACAATGTAATCAAAGCTAGTTAGCTACTGTCAGCATTCCTCCAGCCGAGTTGCTGGCGGCTATTAATGACCACAGATCCCCGGCTCCCTTATCTCATACAGACGTCCACAGCAGGGACTCCAGCATGCAGTCCAGGGTTATATTAATGATGTAACGAATTATAAGGAAAATATTAGCGCATAATGTTATCGCTCTTGCTGTAAATGACAGAAGCCTGCAGTTAGTGGAAGGGAGCGGCACTGTCATAACGGGGAACTGTCACAGAACTGTCCGTGCTGGGTAACTAGCTTACAATTTCCTGGAACATAATATTTATAATACATCTTTATGTAATCTATGTGACAGGGAAAATTGGTTGGTCCCTGTGCGTACCTTTTAATCATTTAGTTATTTAGCTTTGGTATACAGGCTAGTACTCCTCTTTTTAGTTACAATCCTCAATGATCTCGAAACGAAATCTTGACAGACTCCGTATTGGACAGTTAGCAACAATTTCTGCATGCACACAAGTGCTCTGATTGGTGATTCACTAGCTTAGAGTGCAACAATTCAAATTGAATGCAACAAACTGCTGATTGCGTGAAATATCAGTTTGGAATTAAAAATTGATTCAAATTTTTCCTGGAGTATTTTGACCAGTGAGTTTCGGTGGATTTTTGCATGAGGCTACTGTTTTGACGGATTTTTACCTTTAAATATTCTTCAAGTATTTTAGTTAAATGCCAATAAATTCCCATTTCTTAAAAACCAAAAACAATTCACGAAACGTGTACGATCAGACTTGATCGTAAACTGTGTGTAAGAATGTTCCCAAGAGCATTCCGGCATTCATAGTTTTTTTCTTATCTGTATTTGTTAATGGCTGTTTCCTTATGCTAATCACATGAACAGGAATTCAGCATTTATCATCTCATACACCTGGGATATGCACAAAAACAAAGGTCAGCACGTGTCATGAATCCCATATTGGTTTTTCTCAGGAACATTTTCAAGAACAAAAGTAAGAAAAATTTAAGAAAAGTTTTGTGAATGAGGCCCAATGAGCCTTACTCTTGAGTCATACATGTTTTCAGAACCATGACTTCACCCCATGAACACACACATTTTTGGGCCACCTTTTTCCGGTTATTGACTTGTCAATGTTATTCTGTGGATTAAATATGCCGCGGGCAGGGATTGGATTCCGTAAATTACACACGTATGTCGCTAACGCTCCGAAATGGCGGTCTGGGTTGTCAGATACATCGGCCTCCTTGTTTAAATATTTGCACGTGGCAGGAAGCCGAGAAGCTCGCAAATAAGGCTAGCGTGCTCCGCCGCATGCAAATGCACTTTCCATCGCGTACGAAGCTCGCATTAATCAGTGCTTCACTATGCAAGGATTTCAACAAATCCAGAGACAGGCCGCTCCGCTGCTTCCAATAACCTGCGCATAGCGGTCTGTCCACTGCATTCTTGCGAGCACTCCCACAGGAGAGATTTCTATCCTTTTACAGAGTTCCTGCAAACGGCAGATTTTGGCTGCAGTGTGCAATATTTCTTGGATGCTGCAGCCGGTGCTCTAGTGCGCCTGTTCTACCTTATTTTGACCTGCCCTCAGTGACTGGGTAAAGCAAAAGTTGGGAGAAATTGAGAGGCTAAGCTATTTCAGGGAAAAAGGAATAGTGTCCCCATTAAGTGGGTCTTATATCTGCACAATTACAAAGTAAAGGCAGATGTAGGTGCAGTGTAGATACTGTACATGTATACTAAAACATGTGAGAAGCTGTTCTCCCTACTGCACTCTTAGCATTAAGTATAATCTCAAGAGCCATTTAATGTGAAGCGTGACAGGAATGGCTGTGCCCACCCAACCAGGTGTCAGGAGGATAGTCTGTCAGCCATTCCAATGGGCAAGTGAAACTGAAGCCTGTGGATATTTCATTCTTGAGCTCCCCTTCAAACACTGGGAAAGTGGCCATCAGCTATAAAAGTGCCTTCCGCCCTATCACCGGGTTTGTAAAACCCGGTATCTGTGAGTGCCTGACTGTGCACAGCTGACCTATGAAATTGTGGGATGGCCTACGGCAGCAAGGCCATTTTAGAACAGCTCCGGAAACAGCGGGAGCTACTTGGGCTATCTACAACATGTTGGGTTTTGTACTTCACAGAACAAACATCTGTCAGACCTCACACTGAGCAGAGTGTCCCGGGTTCCGCATCCACTTCTTTGCAGCTGAAAAAACTAACTATGTTTGTGTGTGTGTGTGTGTGTGTGTGTGTGCGCTTCTGTGTTTGTATGCATGATTCATATTTCAACATTTTGAACCCATCTTTTTGTGCCCTTTTTATGGTGCTATTCAACATTTTAATTTCAATTTCAGTTTTGGGATCATTTTTGCTTGAAAGATTATTGACTGTTTTCAGCTGCTGTTTTGGGGATCAATTCCCATCAGTATTTCAGCTGATTTTATTCTCCGTCTATAGCAGTTTTAGGAGCAGCTTCAGTTCAAAAGAAATTTAGTCATTTTGTATGAAGAATACATTCAGCTGCACAATGGATCATAAATATATTCAGGGCTATTCAGGGCATTGCCATCAGCATCAAATATTCTTCTTTTTATGTTTTTTTTCTGCTTTCACACCAACTGCTTTCATGTTCAACTTACTGATGAATACAAGAAAAAAATAAACTTTGGCGACTAATATCAAAACAAAGATTCCTACTTTTTGTCTAATTCATGACAACTTTTTAATATTCTTTTGTCTGTTCTTTTGAAGGGAAAACATGTCCTGTGGACAACTTGAAGTGTAATATGACTAAAATAATATGACAAAATGGGCTGTGTGTGTCCGTGTGTGGGAGTGTGTGTGCGCGCGTGTGTGTATGTGTTTGGGTGTCGGTGTTTGTACAGTATTAGGGACCATACAGGGCCCAACTCAAACTCAGATATAGAACAGCTACTGTTCATAGGCTTTGTGAAAACCAGCATAAATATACGCAGTCAGCAAGTGAGTCCAATGACTTTACTCGACAAGGCTAACACATAACAAATAAAGTGCTGGATCAGCTAGCGTTCTGCCCCACTTTACTGTGCTGCCAGCCGGCTGGATGGAGGCACTGTGTTCGCAATGAGCGACATTAAAAAGTGTAACATCTCCTGACCCGGCTTTACTGAAGACCTGTGAATGTGGGATTTGCTCCACTGCCAAACAGCTCAAAATCCAATGACATTCCATTCATCGCTGGCTGAAACTAAATAGGCATTATAGCTGTGTGAGGGGATGCTTTATTTTAGTCCTCTCTTTCTTCTTATTTATAGAAGTATCAAAGGTCAAAAGAGGGGCTTTGAAGAGATAGAGATAAATAAATGTGCGGACAGAGCGGGCCTCGGAGGTGAACAGATGTTTATTAAGTCTCGGTTTTGTCACTGCGTGTGAGGGGAAATGAGAAATGGCCGGTAGTTGATAGTGCAGTGGTCCCGCTTCTGTTCAACAGCACAAACCCGAAGTCTTCCCCGCTCCCCACACCCCCTTTGTGCCCCCGTTGGCCGCCATTACCAGGCACCGGCAGCCTCGTCTATCTTTGTGTATTAACTCAGACTGAAAATCGACAAGAAAACCACCTCCCAGAACAGCCCTGCTATTACTGATCTAGGAGACACGTGTACAAGTGTCACTCAGTTCTTAACATCTGCTATCATAACCAATGGGCTTTGATTTTTTTATGTAGTCACCTTCATGCTAAAACACTACATTGCTAGGCATTAATAAGCACTATGCTTTTCTTACCGTTTACAGACTAAGGGGAAAAACCCAGCTCCCCCACCACCACTTTTAAAACCCTATTAGCAGCAGTCTTTCAGGCTATATTTGGATACAAATGGTATTTAGCCCCAAAAGGGCCAAATATGGCGTCTAATGATCCCCACTCGAGGAGATCATTATATCACTGCCTGCTGAGTGGTATTCGCTGCACCCTATGCAATTTCACTGTGGTGCTGTGAGAGGTAATGGCTTGGATTTAACTATTGACAGGCTCATTTGGAGACATAAGTGGAAATTAAGTGCCTGGTTAGAAGACAGCATGTGAACTGAGCTAAAATGTCACATTCTGGACAAAGGCTTCTCTCGCCTCTCCTTCTGTTCTCACCACCTTGGTTTGTGGGAAGCACGGTGTCATGTCAAAGCGCATAGATGTCACAATAGGAAGCCGTACAATACATCAAGCGATGTAGCCACAGAAAAGCAGAAAGCTTCAGGTGATTGGAGCTGTTTGCCGCATGTGTGGTTTTAATCGGGCAATCCAAAGACGGCCGCTCGGGTCCTTGGCTCGCCGCTTGGGAAGTGCAGGTGAGACAGCCCGCTGCACTCACCTCGCCTTCTCTGTGCCACGGCCGTCCGTTCTGCGGGTATTTGCTCTGGCTCTGTCTCTTCTTCTGCCCTCCGTCGGCAAATTTGCACAGCAGTGGTTCGGTGGGGGCTGGGGGGGAGGAGACACACAGGACACAACAAATGCGCTGGGTCAGCCGGTGGGAACAGGCCCAGGAAACAGGGGCCCCTCTGTAGTACTAAGGCCCCTTTGAAGTCAGGTTTGTTTTCTTCCCTCCCCCTCGCTCGAACACTGACGCAATATCTCAGACGCCCTACTCTGCTCTTGGCAGGAACTCCCAACACCAACTCGACATCAAAATCCCCGACTGGCAACCCTTGAAAGTGCATAGCTTGGTATTGTTGAAATAATAATCAGGGTAATCGCTCTCGTAAATAACTTAAAGACGCTAATGTTCCGCGACTCGCTGAGCCAAGACCAGTTTCTTTAAGGCATTCCCTTTTTTGTCTACACAAGTGGGAATTTTTTTGAAACATGAGATTTCTGTCGCGGAGTCGGGAGTTTTTGTTCTTTGACTGCACGTAGCGGTGCTTTTCTCTCCAAGCAAAGCTCAGCGTAATGTGAACTAGGAGCCGTGTTATTGTTCTGACAGTGTCCTCTAGGCCCAGCGTATCGCAGCTCAGAAACATTCCATAAGCAGGGCTATGTTTGGAAGCGCTTTCACATAACTCCGACAGCACAGGTGGCTGTTAGGGATTACAGGGAGTTGCATTATGGGTGGCACAAAAGCTTTCACCAAGTCAGCTGTGTGAAAAGACATAACATAACATTCTCATGATGTTCCTGCAATGCATGTGTTGCTACATTACAGCAAAATTATCAGACTGCTAGCTAGGACACGGTCTGACAGTATCAGCACACAATTCAGCAGGATAATACACAGGCCGGCATACAACCTCTTGCTTTTTCTGTCTGCTTCTCTTCCAGAAGCATACCACAGGAGTCAGAGAATGGCGGCTTGCCTGACTAGTTGGCAATAGATGATAATACTAAATGTAATGTAAAGATGATATATTAAAATCCAAATAACTGCACCAGTATTGCATGTGACCATGGAATGATACCAGAGATCGGAGAGCGGTAATTGCATTGGCATATAGGGCACCTTGTGGATATTGTGGGAAATATATTACATGATGTCACCTGGATGAGAAACGGAAGTACAAAAAATTCCCACATTTCACTATTAAGAGCATTAACTGGATTATTTCTATCCGTGTCTTGGTTCTCAGTCACATGACATAATTGACAAAATTTCAAACATTTTCACTCATTTTCCACGTTCACATCATTGGAGCATTTTTGGACAATCACCTGAAGTCCACGCATTATACTGCCTGGCCTTCATAAATGCAGACAGCCCAGTGGCTAGGCTATACTTTCCCTGGAAATGTAGCTCTTTGCCAGCGCTGACTTTTCATATTTTGATTAACGTCAATCTAATGAGCTGTGTAAGGTACAAGTCTTCCCCTCAAGTAACCTCTCTCAATTTAATCTTTACGGCTGTAACCTCTATGCATGGAATGGAAAATCTGGATCAGTATTCATAGGAAAATGCTTTTTTTCAAGCATTTCTTGGGTAAAACCATAAGCTGTAAAGTCAATGGAGATCCCAGGGCTCCTTGTGAAAGGCGCTCTTTTCAAAGGCTATTCTCCGCCTGCTCTCTTCAGGCAGATGGAAGCCGCGCAAAGACAATGAAAGATGAATTGGGTCTGAAGGAAAACTAAAGGAACGACAGATGTCGGATCGAGCAAACTGCCGAGAGAAGATAGCGCAGGAAGAAAAGTCCAGGCTTGGCGAGCCCTTCGCCGCGGATCATGGGAACAGGAAGCCGTGTCACGGGGGATTTGGCGGCCTTACTGTAGGCTCTTTGTGTCGGCGGGAGCCTGACCGTGGACGTAGCTGACGGAGGATGAAGTTGGGATCAAACGCACCGGGGACTACGTGAGCCGAGCCTTCCTGTCCAAACACCGTCCCACACCTGCAGCTGCAGGTCTGGTGCGGGCCTTGTCATCGCCTCCGCATTAACTGGACCGGCGCCGATGGCCCGATAAAACAAACACAGGGGCGTCGTTGTGCGTTCGACGGAGGACATGGCATTTCATTTCCCCCCCTTCCCTGATCTGTGCAAATTGTCTCTTTGTGATTTTACACTCCCAGATGGCGAACTACAATAGTTCACTGTCTAGTGGGGCAAAAACCTTTTACACGAGACAAGTAAGAACTATACTGTGCTGTGATGGGAAAATATCTTACACCATGTTAGCGGTAATTACTGGGAAAATACAAGATTGAGAAACCGCAAGAATTTAGAGCAGCGAAATGGCTTGGCGATGGGGCTGAGAAAGGTGTAATTGAGTAGGTCTTCACTGATTTATGACTCAGGCAGCCCTCATAACTGAACACAAAAAAAAGAGTTTCGCTTTGAGGTCAAATATCGCTGCTAACCGGACTCTCCGGCAACGCGCGATGAAACAATCTTTATCCGGGTTGCTATGGTGACACGCAGGCACATTTTTGCGAGCCGCATGTGCCTTCAGATGCTATCGTAGCAGATAATATGGTGGAAAGGTTTCGCCTGGATTAAACAAACTGTGTTAAGAATAATGTCAGTGTCACTCAGACAGCCAGAGCTGAGACGGTTTTATGGAAACTATTACATTCCCTCACTGCCTACTCTTCCAGGAATATCACACTTAATTAATCAAAGCCTGCTGTGGTCTAGCTGCCCTGATTGGATAAATATGCACTACATGTTTCAAGCTACAACACAACTAGCATCAAGCTCAAAGAATATCATCTTATCCGGGGAGGAAACGGAGCAGAACATAATAACTTTATATATTCATCGTTCTACATGCTTCAGTGCAATCCAAGACTATTATTTGTTTTGAGTGCCGAAAAAAAAAACAAAGAGTAGATTAGGTTCTTATGTGAGCAACCTAAGTTGGGAAGCTGCAGTGAGAGATTTGCCAATATGTGACCTCACACAAGCTTGAGATGTCTCAAACTAGATCATTTCACAGGAGAGGCGAGCAACATCGCAAAAATCACCGTCCGGTCAAAATTGAGTTGTTTGTTGTTCTGTATTTCTTTTTTAATGTTATCATTTTATTGATTTTCCTTGTGTCTAACATTTTGATGAACGTGGTCTCCCAGAGTGAAATACTTTCTGCGCTTTTGCTCATGGCAGGCCTTGTCTGTATGCTCAGCACAAAGGGGATTCTTTTTAAGACCAAAAAAAAAAACAATCTCAGTTTTTACTTTAAATGCAGCGAACAGCCGTGAAAGGAGAATTGAGAGGTCTGCATTCTATATCAGATATCCCTCTACTTCTTCTCAGTGGATGGGGGAGGGGGTGTTCCAATCAGAGGAGAAGAAAAAACAAAGAAGTAAAGCCTTTGCCCAGTCAAAAAATGAGAAGGGACAGGGAGCTCTAATGATGTGATTGATGGCACCCCTCAGTCTGTCACGCTACTGTATCCTGATGGGAAAGTGACTGAATCTCTGGACCCCCGGCTGATAGGCTGAGAACAGGAGCGGTAAGAGACAGCTGTCAGGCGATAAGCCCGCCCGCTTCTGACACTGCGTATGCACAGTAATCCCTCTTCAGATTTTATTCATAAATACCAGTCAAACCTTTCTGAACAGCTGCCACCTCCTGCTCAGTCCAGGAGAGCAGGAGTATGCATTTCCCTCAAAGAACTTTGAAGAACATCCTTCATAGATGCAGATGGACAAAAGATGACCTCGGTCTCCCCACTCGATATTGCAGATCATAACCGACGGATTTCAACGCATCCTAACCCTGGGTTTATTCGGTAGGACTTTCCATAGCAACAGACATTATTATGGGGTACCGGGAGCCCTCCGGTGAGGAGAGTGAAGGATCAATACGTCAGTGAATCCTTAGTGGAAAATAATGTGCGCCTGAAAGCCACACTCATTCCTTTCTGTGAGAGGCTTTTGAACTGCAGCCGTCAGATTGACAGTCAGTCGGATAACAGGCAGCGAGGCCGCCCGCCGTCTCCATGGGAATACAAGGAGGCTGTTTAGCAAAGCTAGGGAATTCCCATTTGATCATGGAGGGAGAGTAACAGCATGCCATCTCCGTCTAGGGAGAAGAGAGAAGGGGATTCAGTTTTGGGCCATGGGGAATTTTAGCTGGAAAAAAAGTGGCTTGCTGGTTAACTCAGTCCTTAACCATGACCTTTAACCAAACCAATCTGACATTCACCAATATTCTTTGGCACAGTCATAAAGAATATATTTCCAAAAGAGTGTTTGAATGCCTGAAGGTAGTTTCACGATATTAGCTTGGAAGCTCAGAGATTGTACCCCAGTATTTTAACCATAAAGCAAACTGGAGTGATGTCACATGAGCAAGGTCGGTTAATGGGAAAGCACATAGAATCGGCTACAACAACCCCCCTTGCAGGTGGACAAGCTGTGCAATCACAAAGTCACTCATAAATTAAAAGGATTAAGTGCAATTTGCCCGTTTTCTCTTTTCTGTATGGATATTAATGCGGTATGGATATTAATAAAATATGACTGACAGGGTAATAAAGAAGAAAATTCTGCCAGTCCTAATGGACCTCTTTCAATTCCAGACTGTACAATTACATGAGCAGACTGCACTTACCCAGTTATTTCTAAACTGCATATTAGCTGTTTGAGCCCAGTATTACAGAAATTCAGCAGAAAGGAGGTATGGTTTCATAGCATGCTGGCGTCTCCACTGCCTCTTTGTTATCAGCTCATCTCTATCCAAACCCCGCCTCTCTGTTCCCCATATTAATAATGTTGAAAACAGCTGCCATATTAAAATTCAATAAAGAAATCGTTGCTGACAAATGGTCAATAAAGGTACTGCTGCTAATTATTCATCAACAAAGCCATGGTAGATGATCCATGATTACTAATGAAACAGCAATTAAGATCAGTAAAGCCACAATATATATGACCATTCCAGCCATTGTACCTGATTAATGGTCACAGAAGTCTGATAATTCATTCATAATCAGATAAGAACCGATAGCTACTTAATAAAAGAACTGAAGAACATGAGAACTAATTAATGACCAATAAGTCAATCAGAGGTAGGCACTGGACCTTATTTAGGGGAGTTGGCAAATGGTGAGTGGGGGGGGGGGGGGGGTAGGTAACAGACGAAAGTTGTAATTTGCCATGCGCCCCCATGAACCGGATAGTGTACGTTCTGTGATTGTGCTGTTGATGTAACCTTTCAGCCAGTTTGTCCAAGAGGCAGGTGCGGTATCTCTTCACCTTCCCTGCGTCGCCCCGTTTACACCCCCACCCCCTCCAACCCCAACCCCGCCCGTCTGCTGGTGGGTAAACCACACAGCTCCCAATAGAGCCCCTCTTGTTTTGTGACTGAAACTCAGCACTATCTCTGCAGCCAAACCCATTTGCTGCACAGCTATCTTTTCTCGCGGGTGAGAAGAGAAAAATGGAAAATATTTAGCCCCGGCACAGCGGGTATTATTTTTTATTATATTGTATGGGGTATAAAAGTGGAAAAAAGAGAAGAGCACCATCTAAACTGAATGAGCTTGTGATGCCTGAAGTTTCCAGACATAATAGAAGTGTTTCTTCTTTTCCTTTTTTTGCGCTCAGTTCTTTGTTAACCGCTCCCCGTGTTCTGACCCAGGGGCAGATTGAGTGGAGATAATCACGGTTCTCAATTAATTTCTGTGCCGGATGAAGCAGCCGGAGCAGTCGTGTGCTCTCCTGAGTGGGTGGCGGAGTCAGTCCTGCTTAACTAGATGCAACGCACTGGAGCAGGGCAAGGCACCGGCGAGGCACCGAGGATCACAAAGTTAACCAGAGGGGCTGAGGTTCACATCCTGTCTGTGGCTCAGAAGTCATACCCCTGAAGTCATTCACCTGAATTTTTCTATTGAAAACCTGGCTGTGAAAATGGAGCATATGCAGATTAGTTGCTTTTGGCGAGGATGGCAGCTAAACCGTGTTCTTTTTCAGTCCTGGGGACAATTTTTCATTAGCTGAGCTCTTCACTGGACAACATGTGAATAAAAAAACTGTCTTATAGAATTAAACTGTTGGGGATTTTCCATCCTCACCTTTGAATACTAAAGTACCATGGTAGTGTTAGTGTCTGGTCTGCTGGAGCTGGAAGCATGCCTGTCATTGCACTGCATTGGAAGCAATAACAATATAAAAAGTTCTCTCCTCACTGAATTATCCTGCCTATTACTTTAATAATGAGTTGAGCCCTTTTTGGTATGTAAATACTCTTAAAAGCCACAGCAGGGGACATCAGTAATCATGTCTGTTTCTAAGCGAAAGCCTCTTGCTGTACTTAACGGGGATTTAGCCAGTCTTTCTTTTTAAGGCTGAAATATGCATGCAATTAAACTAAGTATCCTTTGTAACAATAGTAGTTTCTTAATGAATCAATCAAATTTATCGCTGAAATGTTTTGCTGAACAGAGAAATCGTGTCTATTTTTGTTCTTGTTTTGGGGTGGGGGGTGGGGGTTGTGGTCTGTACTCCAGCACCATCATGTCTGCTTCCCTTTTAAAATGCCCTTGAAAACAGTCTCCTGATTTTGTGATATTGTCATGTATACTGCAGCCTTTTATATTCAGCTGCTACTTCAGGGATGAAAGCCATTTGAGGTTAAGGGGGGGGGGGGGGTACAGAAGGTATTCACAAGCTGCTTCCATAAACTTGAAAGGGGAAATAGGTTTGGCACTGTTTCAAAAGTGATATTGATAAGATTTAAATTCCAAATTCTAATTAAGAAGCCATTTCTTAGCTACGGGTTGTTAGCAGTGTCGTAGCACTTGGGGACCACTGTAATGTGACCCAGTGACAGTACTCTGCTGAGCTCCGTCCATATATTCTAGTGTGTAAAGCCCTTGACTTTGAAAAGTGTTTGAAACTGAATCAACTGAGTAATGAAAACATGGCATTCTATTTATTTTCAGTCCTGTTCGAAGGTGACCTCTGTTTCCTTACAGAGAATAACCCTGAACAGCAGAACAGGTACATGGGATACTCTATAAGGTCTCTATATTTATAGCATATTGCGCTCATGGTGGAAGGCCATAAGGGTCCTGACTGGAGCATCCAAGTATAGGTCAAGAAGCTGCAAGCCAAGGTAATGATCTGAGGCAATGACCTGGTTGGAATGCTCTTGTCTCCTCATCTTCATGAGAAGGTGCTCATTTTTGTTAGGAATTCTGTTGATGAAATGTCCTTTCCTTGCCTGCAGCTGCTGGTAAAATAAATATTACTCCTTTCAGATAAAGTATACTCTCTTCTGGAGTTAAATGTTTTGAGACATCTTGAGTGGAATATCTTGGAGTTTAAAGGCAAGTTTCCAGACTTTGGACCTCTGTATTTAAATACACACCCCATAAAAATGAAATGAGTATGGAGGAAAACTCCTTATAAGAATAAATACTAATTCCAGAATTCAATCAATTCTCCTATATATTGGCTTAAAATAGATGTGTTAAATTTTTCCTTCAAAAGCGCAGTTTGTTCAGTTCAGTATTTAGCCAATATACTTTGCTGCACTGTTTTCGTGTGAAAAAAAATCACACATATACATTTTATTCCAAGTCAATGTCAAGTAAAAATGTTGATCGAGCCTTCAGTTGTGTTCAGTTACATAGTTCAGAACAGAAAAAATGTTGAATTTGGACAAAACTTTTCAAGGTGTATTTTTTTATTATGTCTATCTGTTTGTTCAAAAATCCTGCTTTTCTAGGTAACAAGATCGTTCACGAGCTGAACACAGGCCCTGCTGCGCTGCTCGTGAGCTAGTGGAGCCTAAACTGATTTTTTCCGTACTGTAATGGCCCGGGCTGAAGACGTGAAGGCGAGTTTTCCTGGATTGGAACATTTGTTGAACGGATAAGCGAGTCCATTCCGGTCTTCTGGTGTATAAACTGTTAGGGATGCAGAGGAAATAAAACCAGCATCCCTGACGGGGCGGTCAGGAGGCGCATTTCCAGCTTTTCCTACGCAAGGAGCAGTCTGAGACGCGGTAATGGGTTGAGGGAGAGGTTTATAATCAATACCACTTAGAGACGTGTTTTATAAGCCTGGAGGACCTCGGAGGATGTTTGCTTCTCGGGCTGAAATCAGATAGCACCGCTCTCTCCGTCTCCTCGTGAATAAGCAATCTGGCAAAAAAAAAAATATCCCGGAGAACTGACCAGAAAATACATGACCAGCTAGAGTCAGCGCAAACCAATTTGTGTGTTTATGTGTATGAGATTACAAAGGCTCCTTTTGCACAATGTCCTTTCTAGGCAGACAATCTGCAGCTCGATGTGATTTGTGCAATGTAATGCTTTATTAAATATTTTCATCAGGAGATTATTTATGTTTGGGAAGGATCCATGGAACACATAAACATGCTTATTCTGTGCTGTGTTGCCCATAGCTGCTTTATCAAGGCTTGGAACTCAGGCTTGCTTATATAGTAGATTTGGAGGAAGATTTGTTTTCATTAACTAATTTGCGTATCTCAATGCAAATCAATCATGCATGTGTGATATAAACCTGGTTGGGGGGATCAAACATCATATCACAATTCAGTTCACAGCATAATGTGCGACACCAGGTTGCTAATCAATGGATTAGGGATGATCTGTTCTAAGTTCTTTGCAGTCTTTATAAGTACTACACAGCCTTTAAGCTGTGTAATCTATACACAGAAACAAAACAAGTCAGTAGGCAATAGGCATTGTACATTGGTGCAGAGGAACAATAATGGCATCATACCTGCTGTAAGACTTAATTCTGCACTGGACCTTATTGACACATTAACAAGTATTTGGTCTCAGCAGTCCATGAGCTGTGCTGACTACTACTATAAAAACTAATTCACCTAATAATAGTCAATTCTATGACTATGGCAACCATACTACTGCTACCTTACTGTGTCTACTTCCACTGAGGCCCTGTTCCTAACAATAATGATGAAAATAATAATATTGGTCGAGTTTTAACTTGTTTTCTTGAAGTGAATTTGAAAAATGGAAAATTACACACAGCATACATCAGATGTCTATTATGTATGAATGTGCTGAATGAGAATGAAAAATGAGGAAAAGAAAAGAAAAAAACAGCCGACTGTTTAAATCATCACCACCAGGGCATATTTCATGGATATAAAGCACAGAGGCAGGAATGAAATATACTGACATATAAACACTGAAAATAATCATCTTTTGTTCTCTTTTTCTGCTTTCCACAAATCAGATTTTCTTGGAAATATGATCTCAGATTCCTCGGGATGGTAATCGTGTCGTGTGTGTGTGTGTGTGTGTGTGTGTGTGTGTGTGTGTGTCAGTAAGTGTCCACCTGTACTTGAAAGAAAGAGCGCAATCTAAGTGAGATCTGAACATGGGCCAGCTCATTCAGCTCTTGACATATTGTCATGTTGCTTTCCATAAATCAATGATACAGACTGCAGAAATCTTGCCTTAAGACCTGCTGAGTTCTACATCAGAAATATGGGACCATCAAAATCCATTCATCTGAAACACACCGATATTGAAAATAATATCATTTGTCATGTAATATTTTTGGTGCACTAAGGCATGCTACAGAGTCTGCATTTATAAATTACTAAAAGGGCAAGACCTGTCTATTGTGTGCCACATGCATCAGATAAAAGCGCAGTAGCATAAATGTAAAATATATAAAATGGAAGTAATGGAAGAAACCTCATAAAACAAATTCAAAAATGAAAAAAAAAACACAACAACTGAAATATGAAACCTTAAGGCAATGCAGGCAAGCCCCTCTGTAATAAATGCTTGAGAGATTTTGTGAAAAGTCATAAACCTGAAATAGAACGCAGACTTTATGGAGCGGTGTGCAGTACACCTGTCGCCATACGTGACAAATAAGCTGCGTGATTGTTTTGTTTGACGCGACGAGAATTCGAAAACTGCGACAATAAAATCCCTTCTTGCTGCTGTCACTCGAGCTGGCCCATCCTACATCCTGTCTGCACCCGGACACATCCAACATTGAATCATGTAGCCGGGAGACCAGTCAGAGAGGCCGCTTAGCCAGACTGAATACTGAGCAGGAAGCACATTCAAGGCATGAATTTCTCGTCTAATTTGATGAATCAGGCACCTAATTATAAAACAGATTACCTGAAGGCCTAAGGCCTGCACTCCTCCAATTAATATAAACTTAAAGCACAAAGCCAGATAAATTATGATATGTAAAACATATGCAAAAAACAAACAAACAAACAAAAAAACAACTTGGTTTTATAGAAGGTTTTTTTTAGAAGGCAGATGACATGTATGTTAGAAATGGGAAATTTGTAATTTCATATTTTATTATTGGGGACTAAATAAATAAAAAGTGTAGTATATAGCTATTGGATTCTACTGGTTGAGGCTCAGCACCTGGTTGTATGAATGGGATACAGGACAAAATGGTAATAGTGGATCACATAGGCAGTTAGAATAGCAGGCTAAAAAAGGCCAAAGCATCTTCAGTGAGTAAATTGTAAATTGTGTACAAAAACAGATGTGCTTGTGATAATATCACAGACACTGTGATAATATCTCTAGAGCTGAGAATTTGTAAAAAAACGTAACTGTAGAACTTCAGGGTCACTGTTTTATAACCTGTTTCTAATCTGACACTGGCATTGACCATCATAAAGGCTACCTAATACCAACCACCGCTGTTCTAGATGAAATTGCTTTCGAAATGAAAATCACTTACAGTACAATAAGACTCAAAGCTGTTTTTTATCCATGATTTTTTAGGATGGAGCAGTTATTCATTTTTGTAAAATAATCATTAAATGCATCGAGTGATGTGTACAGCTCATACTGCAGCAGCATTTTCTACATTCTTCGTAACTGACACAGTTCAGCAGAAAAAAAGCAATGTGCAACAAATCCTGAGCATTGCCTGCTGACATAAAGTGATTCCAGAGAGAAAGGGCTTGAGGAAATTGATTCTTTAAAAAAATGGATCTGATTAACAAGGTCTTTAATAACGTCCTGTTTCATTGCTCTAATAGGACACAGGAAGGACACAAAGCAGACTTAGCCTTTAACAAGAAGTCTCATTAAGATACAAAATCTTCAAATACATTTCACACCCTGCACCAGCATTTAAAAATATGAATAAAATAATCTGAATGCTTTTTGCATTGGTCTTTCAAATACAGAAAAAAAGATTGATGAAAAAAGAAGATATACAACATACAACACGCTGATAACTGACATGTCGAATTGAGGCAAAACTGATTAAATGCTACTTCTGCTTTATTATAAGGGCAATGCACCAATGCTCACACACTTAACACGCACTCAGGCATGCACAGTACAAATGCTCATTCATATACACACGCCACACATCGCACAAAATAGCAGGTTTCAGACATACAAGCATATAATCACACGCATGCAAAAGCATGGCCACATATGTTCACACAAGCACATGCGTACCCACAAGCACACGTACACACCATAGAGTGTACATAAGAACCGGAGAGGGTAGGAGGGGCCTGGCGGTGAAGCCTAGGAAGTAACGGGAAACAGCCTCTACTGCACATGTTGAGTGCAAAAGAGCTACCCTCTGTACATTGAACTCAATGAAGAAAACCAAGGTGATTTAACTACCAAAGAAAACCTCGTCAGTTCATTTTTTAGTTTGTGAAAAAGAAGGTCCAGCAGTTTTGGGAAAATATTTATTAAAATTTACATATTTTATTACACATTAAATATTTTCACAACCTACTTTTCATGGGGGCTTTTTTCCCTCAACATGCGCAGTACAGGCTTACTTCCAGGGCTTCACAAGTATAGGTTAGCTGAAGGTGTGCTTTCCTGTCTAATTACTTATGCATGTCTATGGCGCATACACAAACAGACAAGTGTATGCAAGCACACACACACAAACACACATACATGCATGCATGCGCAAACGTATGTGTGCATGCAAACACACACACACCCACACACATTCTTGAATGCACTCACACACACACACGCATGTGTGCATGCAAGCATACACACACACCCACACACATTCTTGTATGCACTCACACACACACACACACACACGCACACGCACACGCACACGCACACACACACACACAGGGCCAGAACCAGTAAAGTAATGAAATGAAGTAGTGAAATATAACTGAAGTCACACAAACCATCATCTAAGCCACAAAAAAAGCAAGAAAAGGAGAGAAAGAATTAATATGGAGAATAAAAGCATGATTGACAGTTTCAGTAGAGCTTTAACAGTTTACAGAGCAAGATTACAGATTGCCTCTAATTTTGGTTTAGGGTGCTTAAATTTCTCTCATTTCAGTTTATGGAGCTTAAATCCTGGAGGTTGTCTTGGCTGTCTGGGCACCAGCACTTTAGGCTGGGGGCTGGGTGGAGGGTTGGTAGATGTTCAGCTGTGGGCTGTCAAGACTTTTTGTTCTGCTAAGACTGATGGGATTTGTAGTTTAGCCAGTTCAACCACTTACATCAGGAGCTTTAACGTTAGGATCTCGCCACGAATGGCTGAGTGAATTCTATGTGACACTCCATGAGCAAAGCTATGCCAGCTCAAAGATACTGTAAACATCACTCATGAAAGAGTGAAAAAGAAAGAGGACACTGTGCTTGACAGATGAAGTAGTACGCTGAGGGTCCAGAGCAGTCCATCTCTTTCTCCATGCTTTTTACCTTTGCATTACTCTGGTAAAGGTTTAATCTTTGTCTCATATGTCCATAAGACTTAAAAAACTCATCAGGCTCATCTATGTATTTTTGCTGATAATTACTCACTGTTCTGTTCTTGGTGCTGATGAGATGTTAAAATCTGGAAGTACAGCCTCTGTAATTTGCCTCTCTCAGTCCGCTGCTCAGTGTCCTGCGATACTTTCACCCCCAACGTATGGAGATCAATAAGAACACTGGGTCCAAAAGTGACCGACAGAATTGTTTTTACCTTTGGAGTTGATTACTCAGTATTTCTCCCAGATTGTTTCTGATTGGGCCGATTCTCATTGGCAGCTCCAGACAGTCGACTGAATAATTTAAGCTTGAATTCAGCCAAATAGTCAGTCTTTCAAACAACTGTGAATCAATTAGGCACTAAAACAGTAAGCTTTGGAACAAGCTGAAAAATGACCTGAGTGTTCCAGTGAAAGAACATTCAAAAATGCAATGCTGCAGATAATTATTTGTTAAACGCTTGAGTAGCTTTAAAAAATTGACTCAGAGCTTTTGAATGATATTACTTAATCAAAAATGGAAAATTTAACTACACCGTAAGCTGTCACCACATCCCTGTTTAAAAGAAGTCAGATATGACACAACAGGAAATCTCGTACCTCACGGGTTGATTTCCCAATTTCACAGCCTCTCAGTGTAACAGAGGAGAGTAATTTGACAGGTCACCCCCCCACCCTCCCATACCAGCGGCACCCCCCACACCCCCTGGCTGTGAGTAAAATAGCTTGCCTTTATATTTTCCCATGAAGGGGAGTGATGGGACCGCATTGGCTTCTACAGGGGGGATCTTATTGGATGTGTGACCGCCAGCGGCTCGGCGGCCCGTCTGAATCAGCCGGTGATTTTATGATTATGACATTGACGCCGAGTCCTGATGTGGGAACGAGCAGCAGGGAAGCCACGTTTGCTCATATGCATTAGAATTCCACCACACTCAGCACCTTTCAATAACAAGGGAGTTTGCAGCTACTATGGCAAATGTATCAGTAGCTATTGTGATATTCTGACTATAATTGCAGACACTGTATATATATTCCGGTACTGTGATACATGGATATATATATATGCAGGTAAAATGCTGTGATGTGCTGAATATATCTGCAGGTGCTGTGATAGGTTCAGTATACATGCAGGTAATTTACTGGACAGGTAATGTGACTGACTGATTTAGTCTGCAGGCAATATGACTGACTTATTTGTTCTGCAGGTAATGTGCCTGGCTGATGGAGGTAATTTGCAGGTAATGTGGCTGTCTGATATGCTCTATAGGTAATGTATGAGGCTGATAGCCTCTCATTCTCCACTGCAGTAAATTACCTGTAATTTGAGTCCTGCAGAGAATCTCAGCTGGGGGAAAAAAACAAACAAAGTCCAGCAGTCCTGTTTCATTAAGAAAGACATTAAAACAGCTACTGTGACCCGGAAGAAAAATAAAATATCTTTCCGGCTCTCAAAACTTTACTGAATGCCTCCGAATGTCACCTCCAAAGATAGGCCCCCTTTGAACTGTGAATAAAGCAGGGGGCGGAGCCAGGCGTAGACTCCGGCTTCAGAACTGAAGCCAGCAGCAGCAGCAGCAGCAGGAGCCAGGAGAGCTACAGCAGGAAGTGGACCTCAACTGTCCTCTGTGACCAGCACACAATGCTTTCAGCTCCAGACCAGCTCCACAAAGACAACGGTAAGCCACGTCCATTTGGCTGCAGAGCTCCGAACGGCATACAGTATGAATGAGTGTGCGCGAGCAGGACGTCCTACGAGCGGCTGCAGAATGCTCTGGACCGCGCTGGGTGATGGGTAATTGAATTATGGAAGCAGCTTGCCAGTTTCCTCTCTCTCTCTCTCCCCTCTATGATAGTCAAGCTCTGCTTCGTCAGTTAAAAACCTGACCGTAAATTAGAGACCCAATTAACATGGCGGTTATAAACTCGGTGTGCATAAACAATCACTTGCCCCCCTCTCCCCATTTGCGTCTAACTAACAGTACATTTAACTGACAGCTACAGACGCGCTATTAATCAGAAGGGATGCTTTATGGCAGGAGCCCCGTCCACTGATTTGCAGAGGGAGCCACTGGTGGATGAACAGCACATTGACTGCTGCTGGGTGTGAACACACATGATGTTTCACAGCCGGAGTGAGGACTTCACCCAGCGCGCGGTTTCCACTGAACTTCATCTTGAAATCGCAGTTTAAATCGCTCATCGGTGCACCTGCACACGTGATAACGCGTTCAGGCGTTTTCCGATCAGATGCCCACTCCTCAGCCGGGGTAATGGCGAGCTTTGCTTGCGCAGTGTTTCGTTCTCCTGAGCCAGCTGCTTATCTTTTATTGAATGATGAAAAAAGGAAAAAGGTGCCGCTAATGTTAATGGATGAAATGTAATGGCAGAACGGACCACCCGGGGGTCCTGCTGGTAACAAGGTCACGGAGAAGAACGGCTTCATCCATATGAGAGGACATCAAATCTGTTAATAGTACCTATTCATATTATTTGCATCTGAGAAATTGTATACCTAAATCTTCCTCTGAAAGAGGGGAGGGAAGGCATATGGATGAGAAGCACAGCATGCTTATGGAGCGTATGGAGAACTGCTATCTCTATGCGGCTGATGACTGGTGATTCAGTTTACTGCACAGTTCCACTACCCTCATCAAAATCAGGTAGCTATGCACAATAGCCAGACAAAACAAACTGTGTTTACAAGTTCTTTTGCTGCTTGTTCCGAGACAATAGCCAGGTATTGAAGTCAAGTGCGAGATTAACTCGTATGTGTGTGTGCGCTTGAGTGTGTGTGTGTCTGGGTGTATGAACAACTTCCCTCCTTCTCTTAAATAAGTTCCAAATCCTGCAGTAAAATAAACTTTGTGCATTCTAAAACTAATTTGAGTTTAGGTGACCAATGAACTCAAAACAAACTTAAACATGTCAATGAACATCTCCCAGTGAATCACAGCGTCCCTTTCCAACTGTCAAGCTGTACCATACCATACCCCTGTAGTAACACGTGTCCTTCTCTCTGAGCACTAAATGCTGTTCTTATCAGAAGGGATGGCTCTGTTGTGAACAGTGGGGGTGTAAAAGTGGGAGGTGTAATATGGTGTGCTTGCTGTAGGGCAATAAGTGGACACGGCCACCCAGCTTATTGCTGCCTGTGGAGATCTGCGGAAAGTCTGGCCATTTTGGCTCAGCCTAGTTAGCAGTCTGAGCCGTCTGTTTCAGACGGTATGGAGACCGGCGGAAAGAGAGCGGAATTTTTGCTCCCAATAATGCGTCTGTCATGCCGGAAAGGTCAGAGACAGTAGCCGCCTTGAGATTCACTGTTGGGAAGGAGCAGAATAATAAAGGATCACAAAGCACGGAGGATCAGACTGCTACGGAGGAGCCCGGACATATTGAGGAGACGAGACGTTTCAAGTTATCCATTCTGATGACAAACCATTGCAGCGAGTAGCAGAAGCTGTCACGCTCAGCATTCAGCCTGCAAAACCCTGCCTCTCTTTCTCTGACACACACACGTGCGTGCGCACACACCACTCACACTCACACACCACATGCACATACATGTGCACACAAACACACACCTATGCACACACACACACAAACATTCACACACACACACACACACACGTACACACACACGCACAAGCACATACACGCACACACACATGTACACACACGCACAAGCACATACACATACATGCACACACGACAAACACCACACATACATGCATACACACGCACACAAACACACGCAGATACATGTGCACACAAACACACACACACACACGTATGCAGACACACACATACACATACACATACTCATATATACGCGCACACACGCACATGCACATGGATGTACACACACACATGTGCATGCACACATACATACACAACAATGCATGCACAAGCACGCTTTCATCTGGTTTACATTATTACACAGCTGTCATCATTATCTTGGACAGCATCAGCATTCTTGGTTTACCGCACGTGTAATTATGGGAATGGCGGCTGTCTGGCCGCGGTCAGCACGGCCATTAGCCTCCACACATTCACCGGCATCGGCTAAAAGGTTAAAAAAATGTGAAAATCCCGCGAGCCCAAAAGAGCATATGTGGGGCAGACGTCTGCACAGTGCTCAACATTGAGCACACGCAGCCCAGTCAGTCTTTTAGACTCGGTATGCATGTGGCTTTGAAAGCGGTATTGGAAATCTTCATTTCCCTGTCAAACGCACATCAGCCGGTGCACTGCGGTCTGCTCATGTTGCACTGATAGCTGGGACTGGGCTCAGAGACACGTTCATCCAAACAACTCTTTATATCTTATGACAAGAACCTTCAAGAACTTTTTTTCCAGACCATGATCCATCACCTTTTCAAAGCAAAGGGTTGTACTCTATTCTCAATGTACAGTTGCTTACCAAGTGTTCTTTGTCATGCTGTAGTGTCATAGGCACAGCTTAAATCATTTTATTATGATTCACAGAAAACATTTTCTGCATTATGTATTCACCATTAGTAATTCAGCATGGGCGAGTAAACAGACCAGCAACACAGGATGTCACTATTACGTCACTATTCATGCCACTATAATTCAGTATAATCTAAACTCCATCTAAAGAAGCTTCCCGAACAAAGACTGCAAAGTAGGACCTTGAACACTACACACCGCGTCAGGGTCCAGAAGTACCCGCGTAGAAGACACTCCGCAGGGGCAAAGTCATTCTGGTTCCGGTCTATCTGAGACAGAGTTGGCCGCAAAATGTGAGAAATGACATCGCTTCGGCTTGTGCCAACAATGCACCGTGAAAGCATCGGAACACACACAGACAAGAGCGGCCGTGAAGCCCGCCGAAACAGCTGCAGCCATGTGTGGCGCTGAAAGGAAAACACGCAGTTGGGACACGCAGCTTCTTCATGGGAAAAGGACACCGGAGGAACCACTGCCAAATGGCACCACGGTCATAGCGCCACTTACTCACAGATCACAATGGGGTGCTAACAGTAAAACTCACACACACACACACACGCATATGCACGCATACGCACACACACACACGCACATGCAAATACACACAAACACACATACACACACACACGCATATGCAAATACACACACACACACACACACACACACGCATATGCAAATACACACACACACACACACACACAGCATATGCAAATACACACACACACACACACACACACACACACATATGCAAATACACACACACACGCATATGCACACACACACACGCATATGCACGCATATGCAAATACACACAAACACACACGCATATGCAAATACACACAAACACACACGCACACGCATATGCAAATACACACACACACACACACAACCACACACACACACACACACACACACACGCACACGCATATGCAAATACACACAAACACACGTACACACATACACACACACGCACACGCATATGCAAATACACACACACACACACACACACACCACAAACACACACACATCAACACACACACACACACAATATGCAAATACACACACACACACACACGCCTTTAAAAACCAAGGACCAATGACACATTGGGAATCTGAAAAGATACTTGGCTTCTATGTGACTTTGGTGCTTATTTTAAAAACACCAGTTAAAACTGCAGAAACCAAGCATTCTGGAGAATGTGAGTGTCTACATATAGCCGCTGTCTAAGGATTCAGGACATGGGCAGAGATCTGCGAGGGCTTTGGCTGTAGAACAGCCTAGCTGAACACACGGTGAGTGGACAGCAGGGGGCATGTGGAAAGCTGTCGGCACTCACAGATGAAGACACCGCCAGGGCCAACAGGTGGACGTAATGGCGTCTCTGTGACTCCGCTGCCTGGCCAGGCGGTGAGCATTTATAAATATGACTCACATTAGACAGGAGCACAGTTTACCTTGGGCACTTCAGCCTGAAATGTCCTCCCTAAATTGTAGAATCTATAATGACTTCACATATATGCATTTCATCAGCAAAGTGACTGTACCATTCAGGAAAGGAATTATGAAATGATAATAACACGATCAGGAATGGCCAACTTCAGCCCATGGACTTGACCCAAGCCTCCCACTACCAGCTGCCATTTACCAGACCAAGAAGACTTTATTCAATACTACTACTACAACTGACAACAACTACACCACCACCACCAACAAGAACAGAAAGATAAACAGCAACAACAATAACAACAACAACAACAATAATAATAATAATAATAATTATAATATTTAAGCAATAGTAGCAGTATTAGTATGAATTATTATAATGGACGACAGAAAAACTTTACAAGAAAGAGAAGGGATGAAATCCAGCATATGAGTGGTTAACCTTTACAGTAACATTTGTAAGATTGACATTTTTCATTTACAGAATCTGAGTAGAAACTCCGCATGCCCTCCTGGGCCAACTCACAGCTAATAATAAAGACTGGTTCCCCAATCTTTCAAAAACACCGCTGCAGGTTTCAGCTCAAAGCTTTACCAACAGGACTCTTATTGCACTGGAACACCAGGGAATAACTTACATAGCCAGGACATTATTCATGTCTCCTATTGGCTGATGACCACTGTGAGTGTGCAGCACACCAATGAGCTTTGAGTATTATAGCAGTGAAAGACATATTCATGTTATGGACAGAGTTTTTTCCCCCAAAACACATTGGCATTTTTAACAAGAGAAGGAAATGGCTCACAATGCAAAAGGCCCCGTGTTTCTTGAACAGGGGATTAACAGAACTCTTATTGCGATTCAGCTAGCTAAACGTGTCAAATGTGGATTGACGTAAATTGAACGGTGACTTCATCAAGTGAGAGAAGCAGTGAAACAGTAGTTCTAAAAAAACCCAAAACATTTAACAGAAACACAGAGGTGGAGCAGCACATCTTACCTGGAATGCCTGGAGGAGTTTTCAGGTATTTCCCGTTGAAGTGCTGTATCACCACCTCACATTTTTCAGTGGACTCCATCCTAAAATGGGGGAATAGAGCACAGTCACAGTTTGTCTTCAGTAGAGTGGCTAAGAGGCGAAATAGCTCAGGAGGTAAGAGCGGTTGTCTGGCAGTCCGAGGGTTGCCGGCTCGAACCCCGCCCTGGACGTGTCGAAGTATCCCTGAGCAAGACACCTAACCCCTAACTGCTCTGGTGAATGAGAGGCATCAATTGTAAAGCGCTTTGGATAAAAGGGCTATATAAATGCAGTCCATTTACCATTTAAGAGGATAGAGCCAGTCACAGTTTGTTTCTTAGCCAAGTGGCTAATAGAATACAGTTCAGTCATAGTTTGTCTTCAGTAGAGTGGCTAATACATGTAGAATAGAGCCCAGTCACAGTACTTCTTCAGTAGAGTGTCTAATACAACGCTGTGCTCGCCAGCGCTTGACTGGGAGTCGCTCCAGAACTGACCTTCTTCTGCATATCACACCCAGCAGCAGCTAATGCCCGCAGGGCACTCGCAAATGAAAACAAATTGACAGGTACCAAAATGACAATTATTATTCATTCAGGCATCATTTTCGGACAGAAAAATGTTAATTTTGGTGATGCGCAATTACCCGATTAATCTAACAGCATTAAGCTTGCAGCGACCTTCCTCGTTTTCAGCCCTGGACTGTAATATGTTTACAGATATAAAATGGAAAAATTGGTGGGGAATCAACCACTGCTTCCTATTGCTTAATCCTTAATCCTGAAACTGGCCCTGGGAGTGTTGTGGGAAATGACTGGCGGAACAGGAGAGGAAGGGGGCTAGGCTTGGCTGGCAGCATGCCGCTCCTGCAGAGGCCTAATTAGGCAGTCACGGGTGTCCATCCTGCCAGAACTCAGAGGAGAGGGCTGAGCCACCAATTCAGCTGATCATTAATGATGTTAGGTTGTCCTGTCCAAAGTGATTACGCTCCCAGCTGGTGTAAATTGAGTCTGATGGTGGTGATGGGGAATGCAGCAACACTTAGCAAAGTTTATTCTCTCTAATATCCCTCTGTCCCTGAACATCTGTGGATCTGGGGCCCGTTTGCTTTCTGTTATGACCCTTCTTCCAATAACCCGGAAGTGGACAGGTGGCAATGACAGTGGCAGCTCTCGCCAACTGCCAGGTGCACACTGAGCATGTGCAGACCTTTACCCAGCAGAGCATGGCGCCAGAGCAGGTGATGTGAGAGTTTTGAAACGCAGATCGCCAAAACTCCAGGAATCACACACACACACACACACACACACACACAGACGGACCAAGAGGAGAAAGACCTCAAATAGCATTCAAAATGGTCGCTAGTCAAATCAAATCAAAATCTAAACACTGTCGGTACTCCGTAGTATACACTATTTTACACCATACTGTCCTCTTTTGATTGTCTGACCTCTGGACGCAAGAGCAACCCTCTGGGGCAGATTGAGAGGTGGCCACTGAAGCGCAGACTCGGCTAAGGGGAGGGGAGAGGGTGTACCGCACCTGGCAAAGCCCACCCCTCGGCTGACTCCGTTGGCGTCCCTCAGGATCCGCGTGGAGATGACGTGGCCGAAGGGCTTGAGCATGGTCTCCAGCTCCTGCTCGTCCATGGACACCGGCAGGTTGGAGATGTACAGGTTGGTGGGGTCCTGCTCCTGTTGCTGTGGGGAAGAGAAGCAGGAGGTTGGTCTGGCTGAGTGAACGCGCTGCAGCGCCAGTCTACGCCCAAGGACGCAGGCTTCATACAGGCTATTAGAGCAGAGTGCATCGCTGACCCAAGTCAAGTGCTGCTTTTTTCCCCTTCTTCTCACGCAGCTCACAGAAATCCCAGGAGAGCGGAGAGAGCATGACAGCGAACGCACCGCCTGCCTAAACTTTGAAAATGAGTTCCTGAGGACAATAACATCCTCTGTGTTTAAGGACTCTGTTTCAGGCCGGTTTTGTCATCTGGAGAAATTAGCAAAATCCTGCCTGACAGTTCCTGTCAATTTTGTGCACGCAGAATATGCAATCCCGGGCATTAACATCTCAGCAGAATATGTCAGCTGTCAGCCGCACATTGGCAAGGAAACTGGACTTAAATACATACGACATATATACCACTTGCACTATAGGCAGTTTATATGTAATAATTCACTGTGTAAAACAGGGGAAATATTGGCTCTTAATCAGTTGTTCTGACACAACAGTCCAGCATAAAACACCCATGATTTAGGCAGGATTCTACGTACGTATATATCTCCAGCTTCTCAAGAGCAACACTCATTAAAACTAGCACATTCATAATTATTTAGGCTGAAAAGACTGAAATATTTAATCCTTCGTGCGGTACAAGTAGAATGTCCTTCACTGCACAAATAACAGTCAGTGTATTTCACAACATAGCTGGCAGCCTGGTAGCAGATAATTCATTCATTTATGCAGCGATAAAAACGGAATGCAGTGCCGTTGATATAAATGGACTCAAAAGCAGTAGTCAAAAGATCGGATGCAAGTTCTGTGGGCGTTTTTTAAAATCTGAAAGTTGGTTAATTTGATGTACTGAGCGCACATACAGACAACTGCTTACTTACTAATCTTGGTAATGTGTGTCCAACCAATTAGCTCTCCTGGACCAAATAACTTTCCATTGGCTCGCAGAAGCTACCCTGGAGCCTTTCGGTGAGAATCCGCCGAGCTGAATCGCTGGAACGTCATTTATCAGCATTATCACGGATCTGTGCCCCTGGAGTGGATCTGCAGATATCCCAGGGATGACTGCGTCCGTATACATAATCAAGAGTCTCACAGACGGGCCCTTAATGGCGGCTTGACTCAGTTAGCCGGGACCTCCATATCCATCAGACGAAGAGAGGCGGCGGCGACATGGAAGTTACCATGGCACATAAATGTTGTAATTTGAACCTTGCATTATGTGAAAGCTCCCCGTATCTGTAAAATGGGTGCTTGTGAGGTGCTGAGGGAAGGGCACCATTAGGGGATTCCTCTGCACTCCACGACTGTACTGTATAACACCTCATGACATGCGACTGAACCTATGCATGCAAGCATAGACTCTGTGACCACAACACCTTCTTTCGTCAGGTATAGTACCTGTCGACGACATGAAATCAATATGATTGTGTGTACATACGAGCATGAACAATTTTTGTGCGGTTGTTTGCCCGTGTGTTTCCGTGTGTACATGCATGGACATGCTTTTGCGTGTGTGTGTGTGTGTGTGTGTGTGTGTGTGTGTGTGTGTGTGTGTGTGTGTGCGTGTGCGTGTGAGTGTGTGTGTGTGTGTGTGTGTGTGTGTGTGTGTGTGTGTGAGTGTATGTGTGTGTGTGCGTGTGTGTGTGTGCATGTGTTCCTGTGCTGTTGGCCAGAAAGTCGAAACGATCCCGAGCTTGAGAAGGAAGGCTGGAGAGGCGGTGTGAAATGAAGGGCTCGGTGCGGGGGGGAGGGAGGGGGGGGGGGCATGGCTGTGCGCGCGCCCTGGCCGCTGATTTAATTCTGCCTAATACCGGCCCGGCTCGCCGTAAATGAAACGGTAATTGAGAAGCGAGAGCGGGCTAAGGAGCAGCCGCGGCTGATCCCGCGCAGAGGAGCCAGGTTAATGGAAAGCCCGCAGGCCGCCCAGCTCCTAATGATGATAATTCCTCCACTTCCCCACCAGGATGAGAAAGGCCCCCCTCTCTCTCCTCCAGGATGAGAAAGCCCCCCTGTCTCCCCCCCAGGATGAGAAAGGCCCCTCTGTCCCCCCCCCAGGATGAGAAAGGCCCCCCTGTCTCCCGCGCGCTGAGCGATGGCAACCCTCTGAAAGGCTGATGGCCGGAGCCCGTGGCTTCATATTTAAAGTCTGTTCTGTTCGCCTCCCCCAAGCTATGTCAATAAATAAAGAGGTGGGTAGAGGGAGAGAGAGAGTGAGTGAAACAGAGAGAGAGAGAGAGAGAGAGCAGAATTGGGACACTCAATACCCTTTTTTAATACAGTGGTGCTAAAGGTAGGCAGTTGGAAGTCCAGTGCTCTCCCATGGGTGCAGTGCTCTTATTAATTGATATGATAAAAGAGAAACAGATGGGCTTTTACAAGAGTTATATTTCACAGCCCCCCGCCCTCCCTAACTTCCCTGTCTGCTCTGGTGAGGGGGGGGGGCCTTACCGCTGCTATTAAAGTGTGATATTACAGCCCAGTCAGCTCAGAAAGAGGACTTGAAGGGTTATTAAAGCAGCACTGCTAGCCTCCTCTAAAGGACTGTCAAAAGTGCATGGCTGGACTCCAGGCTGGGTGGAGGAGTCTGGTGTGTCTGACTCCAGCATTACCACATCCTCATCCTCCACAATTCTTTGGTTGCAAATGAATGCAATACCATTAGCTTACACTATATTAGCTTCTATTACCTTCTTATACATTAGCTTCTCATTAAGTTTCAGTTATGATTGTACTATGTACAATCTCAAAGACAAGTACCACATTGGTTAATGCCCCACTCGCCCTCAGACACAGACCCTGAGGCGAATGCCAACGACACAGGGAGAGAGGGAGCGAGGGAGCAAGAAAGGGAGTGCGAGAAGGGGGACGTGCGTATCCTCGCTCAACATCAAAAGTGCCTCAGTTTCAAATGTCAAAAGTCTGGGAATTTTTAAAAATCCCACAAAAAAGCACAAAACAAAAGCGACGCACAAAGCGCTGTCAATCAGCGGGCCGCTTTGATGCGCCCCCCGCCCCGGCGATGGGCCTCCCCGGCACCTCCGCGCGGGATCAATCAGTCAGACGCGTCCCCCTGCAGTTCCACCCCCGCGCCACACGGGGCGCTGCGTGATTAACTGCGTTGTGTTTTTAATAACCTTTTCTGCACTCTGAGCCTCTGACCGCCCGAGGCAACGACGAGCGCGCTCCAGTCATGTGACATCCGCAGCCGTGCCGTTGCTATGTCACCCCCCGCGGCCTGAAACTTCAATTCAGACTTTCTGCTGAAAAACACAGACGGTATCAGGTGAGCCCCGAGGATGACTTCAGCTGCATTTGAATATTTGAATAGTGAAACTAAATTAGGACCAAATGGAACTGAAGCGAACACGACTATGACAACATCATAAACTGCTGACTAAAATTTATTTTGCCTTCCGTGTTTCTCCATCTCTCTTTCCAATAAGAAATCTGCATAAAAAGTTACCCAGAATGTGAAGATAGATAAACGTCACGGCCTGTCGTACTTCTAGACTCAATCCGTCAAATCTGTGTGCGGATCGATCCATCACTTGGCTTCCCGACTGAGATCTAGGAAGCTCCCGCAATTGAGCCCTGTATTTGGCTGCGGGACAAAACCATTCTGCCACAGAAAATCCAACCCATAATTCTCAATACAGTGCAAGAAAAAACAGAGGAAAATAATTTTACTCTGGACTGAATATGCAGACAGAAGCTCATAGATCACGCCATTCTGGCTTGCCGAAAGATAGCAAGACATCTCCTATCAATTTTACCACTTTAGTGACTGTTACAGGTTAGGAAGCCACTGCCTGCCAGTTTGTCATTGAATTGCATTCACGCAACGGGAACATTACCAATACGGAATTCCTTATCCTAACACAAAGAGGATTATAAGGTGCAATTAATGTTCTTTATTTTTCAGACAATGGATGAACATGTGTTGTGACCATAGATAGGATATTCCGCAGGATATTCCATGCAGTGTACAAAGCATTGTGATTTATAATTAATCATTTTTGAATGTCACCAGCAAAACAAACATACTTTTGTTTGGAAGAGGCATCCAGCATTTGGCTTAGCTTTCCTTCCTATCCAGTGAAATATTAATTGGGCGGGGAGGGAGACTGCTGGGTGGAATGGCTCAGCTTTGTTGGCGGGGCTCCGGAGTGGGAAAACACGTGCTGTTCATGGCAGAAATAAGGCTTCACACACATAGCTCAGGTCTGCTATTAATTCTCTCAACACACACACACACACGCACGCACAAGTGCACAGAAGCACACATACACACACACATACACACACGCACACACGCACACAGGCACGCATGCATAAGTGCACAGAAGCACACACACACACACACACGCAGGCACGCATGCACAAGTGCACAGAAGCACACATACACGCATGCACGCTGAGCGCAGGCATGCATGCACATACACACAGAAATGAACGCACAATCTCCATTATCATTACCGGTGGACATCCTCTTCTGTCATGCCGTTTATTCGCTGTGAGAAAATCACACTATGTGAACGAGCGTCACCCCAACAGGCCTTGGTAAGGCACACGTAAACGCGACAGGCTCTTGCTGCAGGCCTCTGAGTCCAGGTTCAGAATGAAGACGTGGGGAGCGGTCCGTTTGATGATGCTAACCTTTAGCAAAGCACTGGTCTCCAAAGCCCTCTCAGCCCCGCCCAAGATCAGCAGGAAGGGGTGATGGAAATGCTTTCTCTTCAGTTCTGCTTCCACGAGGCTTCTGCAGAATTTCCTACTCATCTTTTTTTTTTGCCTGTCTTGTATGGATTCGTGCTTTGGTGTTATTGTTTGGTGTGCCTCAGGGCTCCCCTGGGCTTTCGGGCTGAAAGCCTGTACGGCAGGACACAAGAGGCACTGAAGCCTGACATATAAAAGCCATAGAAGATGTGTTCTCCTGGCTGCCGCGGTATGCAGCAGGCCCTGACACATTTATGCCACAGTAGGCCCTGACATATTTATGCCCAGAGGGAATCACATCTGAAGTGCAGTAGTGTGGACGGTGTGACATGCCCTTCCCGCAGGAAACGCACCCCTGTCTCTGGGAAGCCATGGTCTCACTGTGCACAACACAGGTCAATGTACAGGCTGTGCAATTCTGTGCTGACAGTCCAGCAAGGGAGGATGCTGGATAGTCTTAAGAAAAAGGTTTTTAATTAGCACATTTCTAATAGAATCAATGGAATGGAATTTGACATAACAGGTAGAACAATGGCCTCTATTTTTGGCTTTGGTTGTGTGCATTTCAGGCACCTGTAAGAACTTGAAAGTAATGGAAATCAAACGCAATAAAAATCTAGGGTACAGCATCAATGCATATTCTGTACTGCACAGTGCTCATTCTAATTTCAACTTGATGAAATGCAGTTTATCTCTTAAAATATAATTTTGTACAAAAATAAAATGAATACACGGGAAATGAATACAAGTGTGTGCAGCATTCAGAATAACTTCTCTTTATCACGGTATTCTCAGCTAGGCTGTATATTTTCACTGACAGTACTAAACAAATCATTTTGAAAGATTTTGTTGCTTAACGTTTCATTAAAGAAAACAGCCATTACCGGTATGAGCAGCATCAGGTTGATGAGGGACTGCTAATGGCAGATTAGCATAAGTAAATAAAGAGACAAGCACATGTTTTGCTCAATGAGCAGTTTGTCTTATCTAGAGTATGACCTGTGTACTGTAATATAGTGTGCTGGTGTACATGCATACATGAAACATACAGAAATTTGCATATAATCTCAAGCACACATGCGCACACATAAATGCACACACACACACACACACACACAGCACACATGCAGAGCTTAGGCCTTTCTCAAAGAAGTAAAACACCTTTGCAGTATAACTCTCAGCCCTCATGCATTTTGATGACGGGTTAATGCAAATTTAAATGGGTCAATATGTGTTTCACTCGCTTCTTCATCACCTCTGATCTGATTCCATCTCTCCCTCAGTCAGCTAATATTCAAGAAATTAAAATTTTATGCCAGGCTCATATCAAAAATACATTATTAACTCGGAAGATCATTGCTTCCATTTAACCCTGCACAGAAACACAGCCGTGACTTATGCAATCTGACAAATATAAGCAGTGGTTTTCGTATTAGTACATATACGTGGAACCAGCTCCGACAAATTTATACCATTTACAAAGATATTTAAATGAAATGTAAGCTCTTAAAGTCTTTTTTAATTGCATTATTTATTTGGATTATGCTGCTGCCGCTGTGATTCTGAGATCATATTCAGCCGTGTGAAATAATTCATATTGTAATCTTACAGGGCAGAATTTCCTTTAAGATTTCATTTGTGAGAGGTTGGCCAGTTGCAGCTGTCTTAATCAGACCTTCAAACCGCAGATGAACAGCGGGAAGCCTTTTTCTTCACAGAGGGCTGGCGGTTACTCCACGGATAACAGACCATTAACGTTTCAGCACGGTATGCCTGTGCAACCAGGGCCATCCCTGAGCTAATGGCTGGCAAGAAGAAACCATGGGCTGCTTTCCACGCCCCCTCTCCCAGGCCTGAACGGGCCTGCACTGGAGAGGGGTTAAGATATCTCTACTTAAATTAGCGCTGACGCTAAGCTCACCAGAGCCGCACACTGTAGCACCTCCTCACCTGTCCGCTGGCCATAATCAGATCCGACTCTAATTGCGTCTGTGACACGGAGCAGCGATGTGTTTCCCACATCGGCGGAACAGCAGGGGCGTTCCGGCCCAGACGCGAGGGGAAAAACAGCCTCTCCACCAGGGCGATTTCGCGTCGAAAAAAAAGCCTTGCAATTTTTCAGAAAACGCATTTGTCAACAATGCTATGCATGTTCAAAAGCACGCCAAAGAGCACCTGCCAACTGAAAAATGGCTTCTCACATGGATTGTGTCTAATATCAGTGCAAAAAAATCAAATGGGCAAGAACTGTGACAGACAGAGATGCTGGTTCTGCTTGCATGTCCTTCATAACAGGGCAATTTATTAACCCTTTCCACTGACTAGAATCCTTCACAAGCCGAGAAAAAACATGTAAATATATCTCACGAAATCCACGACACAGACTCCATATTTTGCAAGCAGCATAACTTTCTCAAACATATATGCAACCTCATTGGATGATTTTGGCATTTGCAATGATGAAAATGCGAGGTTACTGGTTATCAACAAGTATGATTTTACATACGGTCATGATTGGTCTTCCTAAAACATGCTGGGGCCGCAGTTGGACTGAAGCACTGCAGAAGGAGGCTGCTGGTCCGCGTCCTTGGGGTAACCCACAGTGCGGCCCACGGTTCGGCCCGGAGCCCTCGGAGAGCACCTGTTCTCTGCTAAAAGCTACGACCCTCCGAGGGAATTACGTGCGCAGCTCTAATGGCCTGCGCAGCTCTAATGGCCTGCGCAGCTCTGCGCACCATAAAGATTAGCAGCCCGTATCCTGCCAGCCCACCACTGTATTGACTCAATCAGGCTGCTCTCTCAGAGCAGCACACTCAAGCTTCCCCCACAGATAGGAACAATCCACTGAAGGCACTATTCTACGCTGAGACAACCCCTCACACACACACAGACACACACACACACACAGGCGCACACACAGGCACAGGCGCAGACACGCACACACACACACACAGACACACACACACAGGGTGGGAGGACACACTGAGCAGAGCAATCTTTTGCACTCTTTAACTTCTTTCTGTAAGTGGCGGATACAGTGTCCAGTCATTGTCTGACTGATTTCTCCATTGAGGAGAGCAGAGAAATGTGGAAATAGCCCTGTATACACATTGATGACAGTCTCCAAGGACCATGAAATCACAAAAGAGGGTCTTTTCCCTCCTCACGAAGCACAAAGGGGGAGTACGTAGCACGTTAATTTTCCTGTCCAATTTTCCTATCTGTGTTAAGAAGGTAATAACATGTTTCTGAACAAGGAAAATGTCACTAAGACATTGAACCTAAAAGCAGAGTAATGGTGAGAACAAGTGGGAGGGTAGGAGTTTCAGCCTGTCTAAGCACTCACCTGTAATATAAAATGAGTTTCTCCCTACTGTAGGTTGAATATGCTTTTTAAGAAGAGCAGAGTCTCCACTATGCCTCCTTGCAATTTATTGTTAAGGCCAGTGAGATCAGAGAGTGCTTTATGAAGCACTGCAGAATGCGGCTGATTCAGGATCGGGAGTGAGCGGGTCTCACACCAGGAGAACCCAGAACTGCGCTGTGATTAGTCAGGAAGAGGGAGAGCCCTCCAGCCTCCATTTTGTCAGAGAGCGTACGTGGTCACAAATCAAATCAGCCAAGTGAGTAATTTCCCCCAGAGCTCCAGCGCGATAAAGGATACGTGTGCTGGCTTCATTTAGCTCTGAACGCAGTCCAACACACACCTGCAACGTCCAGGCATTGTCAATCCTTTCCTCATGAGCATTCGAGGGAATTAGCAGCAGATGCGGCGAAGCATTCACAAGCCGCAATTCGTTCGCGGGCCAAAAAAAAAGCACACGGGCAACATGGAGCTGGGAGGACCGACGCGGCCGCGCTCTCCCCGGCTCCGACGCAATCAAGAACAAAGACGTCAGCCGCGGCGTCCCCGAACCATCCGTCAGCGGCCCGCCGTTCATTCTCCAAACGTGTTTACAGGCGGCCAAATGAATTTATGATCCATCGCTTCGCCGTGAATTCTAAACCGGGGAAAACACATTAGGTATTGATGGGGGCTGTTCAGGAACATACAAAGGAAAACAGGGCGCAATTACGCCACGTTTTCGCTCTGCTTGATATTCAGAGGCTTCGCCGCGCTCGCCGGCTCCCAGATTGGAAACAGGCTCCGCCTGGGCAGCCATGACCGCGGCGGCGGCGGCGGCGGCGCACGCGCTCGCGCGCTGCATCGAGAGGAGGCGCCGGAGAACCCCGCTCGCGAGCATCTGAGAGGGCCTCGCTCGCCGAACGGTGAAATATTGAAAAGAGTATCGAAATAGATTTTCAATTTTGCATGTGAACCGAGGGGGTGGGGAGAAGAAGCGAAGAAGCAGACGGCCTGTCCAATCCCACAGAGCTAAAGTTTGTCTTGATTCCGGCTGTGCGGAGGTGAAGGCGAGACTTGGTTGGAAAACCGGCCTCTGACAGAGCTGTTTTAACAACCTGTCTTTACAGCGTGGAGCAGAGGGACTGACAGATAGCATGCTAGCAAATTAGCCCTTATGAATCAGGATGCAAATGAGTCAAACTGATCAAGAAGAATTCACAATTAAAAGTTAATATTTCACTGACAACAGTAGATATTCAATATGCACTGCATCACGAAGACATCCAAAACAAAACAAAAAAAAAAACAAATGAAAAATATGATTGGCCGCACCTTTTCCAGTAATGGCTTGCTCTCAAAGCATCGCAAACTTGATCATAGCTGGATCGAATGCTTATATTGTGTAGGTGAATTTATTGAGCTGGCTTCTCTCTCTCCAGTTCTATCGACTCAACAAAGACTTCCACGAATTTCAGAAGAGCAGAATCCGCCCGTGGCGGTTCCAGTTATTCAGATCAGACTGGTGAGCGCACAGACAGCCGCCTCCTCCGTAGGAGGTTCCATCAGTTAATGTCTGGAGCCCTTCCTCTGTGCATAGGGGAGACATGACAGAGATGACCCAGGCTGGAAGCCAGAGACAGACAGAAACATTCAAAAAGATATCATCGGTCTTCACAGAGAGGGGCCCGCGAACCTTGAACTCTGTAACATGTGTGTTTCACGGTCTCTTATTATTATACAGGGAATAGTACGTTTCTTAAAACTTTTATAAAGCTGGAATTTTATGACTCAACACTACTTCACTCCTACCACAATCTTGTGGCTGTATTTGTCTTCTGATATTCGTACACTCGAAGGCAAAAAAGGCTCTTCTAATTCTAATCTTGTGAACAGCGCAGAATTTGAAGTGTAGGGTTTGTTTGATGAATACGGCTTTGGCGAGAGACGAGACCGACTAATTAATAAGTGTGGACACAAACCGCAGCTCGGAGACGAGAGCGTCTTTTAAGTGAACACAGATCATTAGCTCGCCCGCCCGTCTGGAGTGGCTTCTTGAAGGGGGCCTGTGTTCCGTCCTTTCGTTCCGGCAAAGGGACGCCAGGAGCTGATGTGATAACACGCAGCACAGCCCGGCTGGTAAAGACCAGCTCCAGCAGTGCTCCGCGCTTCATTACGCTGTCAATCACGTTTTCTTCTATTTACTTAAGCGCAGAGCGTGATATTTCAATTAGCTGTGGACCGCGCGCGCTCGGTACGTTGCGTTTTAAGCTGTGGCAGGTTTCAACGATCCTTCCCACAAGTGCAGAAGCCTGAACTTCTGGCTCTCCGGGAGCCCGACGGGACCTCTCTAGGACCTGGGGGACGCAGCGGGGGAGTCGGGTGAGCTCTGGCAGGCCTTGGCCAGGCAGTGCAGCATGTTCCTGGCTGCGCTCCACCAGCAACAAGCCGGAGGGGCGATGACGTGTGGTCTGGCAGAAAGCTGTCGGGCGCTGCGGGCTACAGTTACATGACACAGCACAGGGGTCCACAAATAAGACTTTGTCTGCGTTCTTTTATGTTTTGGTCGTGTGCTGCTTTGGGTTGGGAGACACGTGGATAAAAAAGGCCCTTCTGCAAAGGCAGGACACAAATGGTGTGCCAGTGTAGGCATGTTGACCTTCATTTATCTCAATGCTGCATCTCTCCCTGGGCCAGATCCTGCAACACAGAATCCCACAGGGATTTGTTGCAAAAAAAATGCAGCAAAGGTATGGTTATGGATGTTGCTTCGTAGTTGCTGTTTCTGTAGTTGTGGCTGTAGCTTTTGAACATGTCATTGTGTATGTTGTTACTGTTGTTATGGAGGTGTAGGCTGTTTCTTTTAGTCTTGTATCATTTATCCTGGAAATTGTTATTGTGGTCAGTCTGGATGCTGTGGCTGCGGTTTCTTTCGCCTTCGTCATACCTCTGAGTGTTATTGTGTTTGCTGTAGTATTTCAGTGCTTACTGTAGTATGATCTTGTGGCTATTGCAGTGTTTTGGCTATGGCTGCCATTGCTCTTTCTTTCATGTTGATGCTTTGATGCCCGTTGCTGGACTGTGGAAACCCAGGTCACATGACTGCACAGTTTGCCGTTGATCCCGTCAGCCTCGGCACACAGGCTGGGCCACATTCCCAGTCCCCTGCTGCTATAATTAGAGTGATTGGAATCATACGATGCCAAGTTAATTGGGAAGGAATGCAGACGGGGCTGTGGGCTTTTCCGAACTGGATCAGCTGGAAGAGGAGAACATGAAGACAGACGAGAGAGACAGAGACAGATGGGGGGGCGAGAGAGAGAGAGAGAGAGACAGAGAGAGAGAGAGAGGGAGAGAATGAGAGAGAGAGAGAGAGAGGATCATAGACAGAAAGAAGGGCAGTCACGCATTTCTTTTGCACATGCTTCACTGCACACAGTGGAGAAAAGAATGTGCAGGTGTGTACTGGTTTTGTTGGATGGTGCTGAGATATATACATTTTGAAGAAATTAGTCGCTTTTCAGGCTGTGACAGTATAGTACACTATAGTAAATATACAGGCATAGTAAATAATGCTGCTTCCCATGATTTAATTAAATTTAATCTTAGATATTATTATTATTATTTTCATTACTACTACGAGTAGTAGTACTACTAATATTTGTTATTATAATGTTAAGTACATCTCCTACTAAAATAGGTCTCAAGCTCAGTGTTAATTTTCAAAGGTATTATGTAATAAAAAGTTTGTCACAGCGTGAGTTGCAGTGAATTTTCCAGGCACATTGGTTTCTACTCCCGTTCTGCGATTTACAATGTCAAGAAATCAATGATGATGTCAAGCTGATTATTTCATTCTGGAACACTATATAGTTTGTGGTCTTTTTAGCATGTGTCATGAATCAAAGCGGTTTATATAAAATCCAATTTTGCTATACTGAAAAGATCCAATCTGATACAGAAAAAATATGATTTTGTATCATATTATAGGGGACAGCGGGGAAATAATTAACAGTTTTCGTATTTGGCTCAATTCTGAAAATATTACTGGGGATAGATTAATTTTTTTAAAAATACAAACAACCTACATCTCTTGGCTATGATTACACACTGCAATGAAATGTCTGGGACCAGGAATATGAATATTCAGTGAAATAGGGTTCCAGAAAATATCAGTGCCAACCAACCCCAGTGCCAGCCAGCCACAGTCTCCCCAGGTTGCATCCTCTAGTTCTTTCGGTCAGTTGTGGTATAAACGAAACAATCCTTTAGGTTTAACCCCGCAAGGGGGGTGTCTCCACTTTTGCCTGGCTAGCAATCCCAGCAAGCTAGCACACTATATCAAAACTATGCAACGTGTTAGTCACAAAAATACTGTTTATGGTTACATAAATTTGGATTCCTTGACATACACACACAATGCAGTGGTCAAAAAACACTTTACAAAACAGACTTTTGGCAATATCTCCTGAAATATTTATTGAAATCTGCTGCCGTTCGTTGGCGACATAGAGAGGGTGTTTCTACGTGTTCAAACTTAAATTACTCACTCAAGCTTGATGCATCCACCTAAAAAGTCTTTGTTACATTTTGCCCCCTGTTAGTTTTGACCGTGCTCTTGCCTACATATCTATATACGAGCACACAATTTGCTTAGTAGAGCAATAGGATTTTAGCCAATGACCATGTGATATTTCAGACACGTATCATATTTTCTTCCAGTGCAGACGTAGGGGAATAGTCACCGTCCACCAAATTGAGACATGAACATTCATGTTCCCTGCATCAATCCAAAATGGCCATGATTAACAATCGTGTGCAAAGGAAGAACAGCAGATAAACAATACGAGATGTCAAGCCAGACTACCCCTTGAATTTTAATTGTCTGAAAGTCAGGGCTGGCTCTGGAAGTGATGCCTGGGGTAAGATGAAAGTTCCACTTGAAAGTCAGTCTGATTGTCTTTTGTTTATGCATCTACACCATCAAATTGTTTCCACCTTTAAAACTCTGACAGGAGTTCTTTATTAAAGTGTGACACGAGGAGGCTCGGAGCAGTACTCAGAGTTACGGAACCACAGAGGTTAGAACCCTATAAAATCAAGTCAGTTTCCTTGTCATTACTGACAGGGTACACTGTCTTACTGTTAGGAGGTACTGCAGATGCATTGAGTGTTTTTCCTCACCAAAGTCCTCTCAAAATATTATTAAGTTTTTTTTTTAACTTGTTTTCTAAACAGCATGTCTACGAAGCTGCCATAGAGAACACTTACTGAAACCCATTCCGAAATCTGAGAAAAAATACAAAAAAGAAAAATATAAAGCAATTACTATCCATTACCGTGCCCACTATATCTTTAAAACCTCGGAATATTTGTATATGTGTTGCACTGTTTCCCTACTGCATGAATGTCTTTGTGGTGTTCTTGCAATAATACATCCTCTCTCCTCCTTACAGAATGCAATTAGTGCTGCCGAGGCCTGATCCCCAGCTGACACAGGCTCATTAAATTCCACCGGCATATTTTCGCTTGCTTGCTGGTATTAATCATACTTTCAGAACTTTAATTCTTTGGGAAAATGTTTATTTTTAAAAACAGGAAGCTCTCTCACTCTCTCCATCTCTCTCTCTCCCTCTCTCAAGGTCGGGTCCAGCAGGGGTATTTGCTAATTGGATGCATGGAGGCACTGCCTTCCGAAAAGATCTCAGGTCGATGACACCATCACCTCCCCGATCTCCCACTGGCTCCCAGACATGCCTCATCCTACAGGCATAGGATCCACACACCTTCCATGCTGTGAAATTTACACGCTTCCGACAGCTGGACTTCAACATTATCATCTCTCACAAATTGCTTGGTTTCACTGGACACAGTCTTGCCTCAGTAACACACACACACAGGCACACATAGACACACACATACACATGCACACACATGCCCAAACACACACACACACACACACACACAAACAAAACGGAAATACTATACTATAATACACATTGTGGATGACAATCTGCGTTTCTGAAAGAGATGCCGTTTCTGCTATTCTTCACTCAGTTAAGTGGCCTCAGCAATTATTTGCTTAATTGCACTTAACTGAAGCCATCATTTTCACAGGGTGCATTATTTGCATGTGCTGGTCCAGGTGTGGATGAGATACTGATGTGGAGGTAACTGAAACCTATAGGACACTGGTTCATGAGGACTGGAGTTGCTCATCTCCAGCACACATGAATGCCCACACGCATAACTCACTGTGCTTCTCTAGCCAAAGCAACTGGAGGAACAGCATTCCGGATGAAACGGTCTGTTTCAGACTCTCTGCATGTTAGAATATGACAGGTTCTAAGTGGCCGGTACAAACTGTGGTTGAGGACACAAGGAGGCTCAGGGTTAATACTGGGCGGGGGGTGAGGGAGAAGGGAATTTCACACTTTCTTCCTCTCCCAGGGTGCGGTGCTAAAGTAGTCCCGCAGCCCGATCATAATGACCTGCGCTTCCCGCTGCGTTCGGAGAGGGGGTGTGCGCAGTCAGCATGCTGGGGGACAGCACGCTGGGGGGGGGGGTCAGTACGCTGGGGGGGGCAGCACACTGGGGGTCAGCACACTGGGGGTCAGTACGCTGGGGGGGTCAGTACGCTGGGGTCAGCACGCTGGGGGGTCAGTACGCTGGGGTCAGCACGCTGGGGGTCAGCACACTGGGGGTCAGCACCTGGGGGGGGTCAGCACACTGAGGGGGTCAGCACGCTGGGGGGGGTCAGTACGCTGGGGTCAGCACGCTGGGGGGGGGTCAGTATGCTGGGGTCAGCACACTGGGGGTCAGTCAGCACGCTGCTGCGGCCGCGTGTTGGCAGGACGCCGGGGCGTCGCGCTCCGCTCGGCTGCCAGGCCTCGCCCGGGCTTTAATTGCGATTTGTCCGTCTCTCTCTTCGCCCGGATACCTGCGCGAGCCGCGAGCTCCAGCGGACGGCCAGGAGGACCGGAGCACCTCCCGCGCTTCAGAGGCTCCTGCTATCACCATGCAAACACTGCGGTGAAATCACCTGACCTTTCGCTGGCTCATGCATAATGCAGTCACCTGCTGAATTGTGAAACCGCTCTTTGACACTGTGCTCCGCTGCAGATTTGTCAGCGTGTGATGTACGGCTAGTCATGGTTTCCTTTCTTTCTCCTGTGCGGTTGTTTCACCGCTGTCGGCCGAGGCTTTGCCAGAACAACTGTCGGCACGTCGTGCGCAAGATCGCTTGGAAAGAATGCACGCCACGCCAGTGCAGATATCACGATGCGTATCGCCACATATCAGTTATTCAAGGAATGATTTCTCACAGTCTCAGAAACACATTTACTCTAGAAATGGGTAGACGTGCGTTTCTGTGGAAGCTGGAAGATGAGAAGAGTATATTCTGGATGTCTGAGTTAATATATGCAAAAATACACCAGAAATACAACACAAAACATCCATGCATCCATCCATCCCAAACACACCATTCATTTTTCATAAAGATTATGCATGTAGAACACACATTGTATATAATAAAGCAGAGTGTTAGGGTACTGTATGGGTATGGGTTGTGTCGTAATGTGACAGATGCCTACTGCCTCCTATCTCAATACAGAGATACTGGCACAGATTTCTAAAATACCGCGTCCATGACAACCGATGAGCGGAAACAGTGACCCGGTGACCCCTGGACAGAGCAGCTGTGCTGAAAGAGAGACCCAGCTCCATAATCATCACAAGGGGGCCTTACCGAAAGCTACGCTAGCCTCCTCTGCGGCGCGGGGGCAGATAACGTTCTGAGCGACTGCATCGCTTGAGCCGCGGAGCTGCGGACACGCTAAGACATTGAGCTGATTGGTTCCGCCGCGATGAGAATGAACACCCGCTCTCAGGGTGCGCAAGGCCGAAGGAATAAAACATCCGCAGAAATCTGCTTCTTTTCCCAGTGTGGCGGGCACTCTCATCCATGACCTCTTGCAAACCTGATTTATTTTGGTTGCTTGTTATCTATTTATATATAGCTGGATATTTTCCTATTTTTTTCAAGAGAACAACAGTCCAGCGCCCAGGCATGGAACCTGCACTATGTAGGTTAGAAGTTCGGGTTCTGTAACCGCTATACTAATTGATGCCTCAGATAAAGACAAGCCACTTTGCACGTCTCCATGGTGATATGCAGCCTCGTCTCTGATGGGCTCCCGGGTTCAGACTTTCCAGTAGCGAAACGACAGACGCTGTCTGGGCAGTAATGAGTACACTGTCTAAGACAATGAGAGTACGTCCTGTAGCCCTGTCATGCTAATGACCTGGGAAGCACTTTGAAGCTCTCCTTGCAGTAATGGTGACTATGAAGCACTCTTTTTTTTTCAGGATCCCCTGAGGGATTCATTAATGGAACAAGTGCATGGATAGGAGAACTGAGGAAAGATGGTGCTCCAAAGTGCAAAGCGTCAGAATGCAACTCTACTGGGAAGCGACGTTTAGCTGTCATGTGTGGAGTAGCGGCGAAGCGCTACTTTGACTAAGAGGCTTAACGTATGAAATTTACCAGTGAGAACCCAGTAGAGTAACTGAGCAGAATGCCAATAAGCATGCATGGTAAATGTACTGTGACTGAGGACTAGACTTACATGCAGAAGGTTTCAGGCTCAAACACTGAACGGAGCACTGATGCTATGTTATTGGATAAGGAAGCTGAAGTTCTCTCAAAAACACACTCAGCGTTATAACTGGGAACAAAAGGCGAACATGTGAGGTACAAGTCGCAAGCTGTCCCAGATACTGTTGTCTGATAAGAAAGAAAATACATAATAGGATCATTTAGAAGCCTGTGTGGTGTTATATCAAAGCCTGTGCACTAGATTACATCTTCAAATCTGGGTTCAAAAGTTGAAAATGAAATATGTATTGTTTGCAGCTGCAGTCTGCTGAAAGCTCCCACTTTTACAGCACAGCTCGTAGGCTTCTACTGAGAGCTCTGGTGCCACCACCAGTAACACAGAATGTGATTTCTCATAGACCGGGAGCACAGATATGTTAGACGTGTCAGTTTGACACTAAAACCAGAGATTAAGTGAGATTAAGATTAACCAATTAGTTTACTTATATTTAATGTAGAAACCTGATCGCACGCACAATCGCTATTTTATATGCTTATCCAAATTTATCCATGAACACAAAATGCACGTACAATGATTTTCACATACCTGGATATACACGCATACATGTTTAAAATTTCTACAAGCATGTACACAAGCACCTGCGTGTTGATTTCACATTTTAACAGTCCTGAAGAAAACCAGATTTTGCCAGTTGCTAATACACATGTAAGGTGCAGTAGCTCAACACCAATGTGCGTACTTCTCTGTTGAATGTATTATACATTTTATTTTAAACAAGTACAGTATATATTAGATCATGCAGGAGAAAATAGAAGTGAGAGAGAGACAGAGAAACAGATAGAGGGAGAGAGAAAGTGAGAGAGAGAGCATGACAAAGAGTAACTATCTCACTTCTGAGAGGCTGGCATTCGGTTTTCCATTTTAGAGGGTGAGTAAAATGTCAATGGTATCCTAGCAGCTTCCTCTAACATGGCCACGGTGTCTGTGTGGGTAGTGTTCTCAGTAGCCAACCTGTTAATTGATTAACATAACGTAACTCATTACTAAATGCGTCAAGTCTATTTTAATTAAAGGGAAAAAAAAATCTTTAGGGATGAAGAGAAAGGGAGACTCTAAAGAAAGGCCTGTAATTTGGGCATTTGTTAACGGGGCGATTTTATCACTTAAAAGGCTCCCATTTACATTCCCATAACCCCTCTCCTTTCATGCCCAGGCTGTTTTCAATATCAAAGCTGCCATTTGTTCTCAGAGTCTACACTGGAAAAATAAATAAATAAATAAAAAACTGGGGACATTAGTGAACATAAGCTCTCAAAAACAATGCGTCCGCGGGTACTGTTACACATGTTCCACACTTACACTGAATGCGAGTGCGATTGTGAATCTTTCTGTTCAGTATTGGGAATTGTAAACATGGTGGTCTGAGGTGCAACATGAAGCTTGGATAGAGTATAAAAAATGTCCGCTGTTTTGCTGTAACATGAGAGGGGTGCTCGTGTTTGTACAAGCCACTCTGAGATAAAGACACAGACACGCTATTTACATCACGCCATTCCGATCACGTCGTCGGTTTGATATCGTCACTTTGATATCGTCACTTTGATATCATCAGTTAGACTCTGCGAGGCAGTGACGTTAAAGCCCTCAGCAGATAAGAAACTTTTTCTGAGAATCAACAGTGAGAAAACGAGCTTTTCTATTCATCAAACGTCTTCCTTTTTTAAGACGAAGGGGAGTTTTTTTTTTACAACAGGGTGTATTTCTAATAAATTTGCTGAGGGCGTTCCGGGGATGCTTCCTTGTTATGACACGATTAGCTAGTGACATTTTAGAATAATATTTAGTTGAATTTATCCCCATGCCTCATGTTCTCATTCATTTCATTACTAATGATGCGATTGGGTCTTCATAAAAAACAATGACGGCACTTGTATTTCATGCAAAAAACACACACAATGACATATTATAATAGCATATCAGCTTCAGGCAGCATACCCAACCAGAAATGAAGAAGATATGAAATTTCAAAATCAGAGCATAATCTGATAAAATCAGATATACTCTATATACTCTGAGGGAGGAATTACTGTACACCAGCCACATGCCCTCTGTCCCATACAACACTTCCATTCTCCGTGAACACTGTCGATGCTCTGCATTTCATTCCCACTCACTCGCTCTCGCTGTAAACAACACCCTGCAGGTAGCCGTGAGGACGAGAGAGGGGCCCAGGAGTGTCCTGTGTGGGTGATGTTTGGGCGGGGAGGTGCGCTGGCGTCATGGGCAGACTTCTTCATCATTATCAAAGACACCTGGAGCTCGCGTTTCAGCACCCCTCGGGGGACGGGACGGATTGTTCGAGGAAACCAGGAGGTGCTACTAGAGTGAGGACCTGTTTTGCTTCTGCCATTTTCAGCCAGTGCAGCTAGTGGGGTGGTGGAGGCAGGCTAACTACACAGAGTATCTTGTATTCTATGTTTTTAGGGACACCAGAAATTAGGTCAAAATGGAACATTTTCAACCACAGTACACAATTAGATTGGTTTAGCCAGCAAATTTGACTAACCAACTAAACTAAACTCACTAGGGACTGAGCCATACTCACAGAACAGACAAGATCTTTAAAATAATCAACCCAGATCATAAAACACCTAACACAAACTGACAGCCCAGTATGCCGAGAAAAACTGAAAAGCAAAAATTAGTCTTTATGACAGAGGCATTGAATATGTTAAACCAACCTTATATAATCCAGCCAGTCAAACTCAGTTTCATTTTTATATAGGACACTTCACATCAGGAGGCTGAACTGTTAAAATCATACACAGTATGGTGGATGTGTGCGGAAAAGGTGCAGGTGAAGGCATTTGCTTCCATGTCATCTCTCAGGTTTATGTACTATGGAAGATCCCATAATGAATTCCATTGGCTGAATCATTTTAAATGGCTGTTTGTCATCCCTTGCCTGTGCACCAGTGGTACAGAAAAAAAGCACCAGTATATTATATACGTGTGTGTGTAAATCTGTAAATGAGTTTCACATCACCTGCTGCCACTCATATTACATAGCGCAGTTGACTAAATTGTACATAGAGATATTTACTCAGAGCAGATGGCAGAGTTTCAGACAGAGTGCTAGCATGCGCACTGCGCTAAAGGGATGCCTGTGCCAGGTCATCTCCGCGCTAAGATCCAGACAGCGGCGTTCTCAGTGGAGGTCAAAGGGTGGGCCCGGTGCGCGGTGGTCCTGAGGAGCCCGCGGCGTGGCCTGTGCGCGGTGCAGCATCAGGGAGCGCGCCGCAGGTTAACCTCCCTCCGAGCGCGAGGGAGGCGGGGCTTGTGAGGTTTCAGAGAGGAGCAAGGCCGCGAGCGGGGGAGCGGCGTCCCGGCGGGCGGCGGTCAGCCGCGGTGGAGCCGAGCTGAGCCAGCAAGGTCGATCGGCTCCATCGATCGGCGCGTAAATGGACCTGGATCGATCGGACAGCGCGGCCTTCTGGGCTCGGTGCGGCGAGGTCAGGGCATGTTACCTGTGCGTGCGCTACCGCTACAACCAGAACCGGAGCATGCGGGTCACAGTCATTCACACCCCTGCCTTCAGGGCTTTGTGCTGCCTCCCTTCACAGAGATATCGCTACCGAGTCATCTTCTAATGCGTTTCATGAGATCGGGGAACATATTGGGGGATTGTTATCATTCCTCCAAATATAAGCTTTCAAGATCTTTCAGATCTTTGAGCCTGAGATTGAGTTTGAGATTACTGTATTGAGGAGATTTAATGAAGTTTTTGATTTGTACTGAAGGTACAAATGCGTTACGTATTCTAATTTTTATTTGGCCATTCCTTGAGCACAAGGACCAGACCATCGGAATGGATTATTTAGAATATTCTGGGGTTATTCCATAAAGTTTAAATTCTTTGTTGCTTATACTGCTTCTTCTTGTCTTTTGTTTTGTACCAGCTTTGAATCATATTGTTGATAAGGAATTTACCAGGCAGGTGAACTTTGTTTAATTGAGAAAGTTTATAAATGATCTATGTCAAATGTAGTTCCATAATTTGATGTAAATAACTTGTGTACCTATGGAAAGAGGAGTGGTGCTGTAAATGCACAGCCCCTGAGATAACGGAGCAGCCTTGTTTGTACACAGAGAAGCTCACAGTTTTACAGACTGCATATCAAAGGCTAATGCCGTGCTGTTTTGGCATTCATTTTGTGTACAGTGTCTTGTTTAAGACTCATAAACAACCCTTTGGATTTGGAACTGTTGTCATCTAGTGATCCTGTGCAGGACCTAAACAACTCTGCCACTGAAATGTCACTCTGCCCTTTATAATTTTTGAAAAACCTGTCGTAATGCTAAGAGGAACACTAATTGGTGTTCTTGCGTTTGTATGTGTGCTGGCAGAACACAGCAGTTTGTTTGAAGGTCAAAACATAGCAATAGACTCCCCGAGAGTCAGCAAACAAAATCACACAGAGACTCAAACAAATCACACGCACATGCGCACACACACACACACGCACACAAGCACACACACACACACACACACACATACACACCCACACACATATGCACACACACACATTCACACACACAGGCATTCACACACATACACACCCACACACATACGCACACAAGCACACACACACACACACACACACACACATGCACACACACACACATTCACACACAGGCATTCACACACATACACACCTACACACATACGCACACACACACACACACACACACAAACTGATTTCTCACATACATGCAATAAATACTGATTGAGGAGCTATCAAAAGGCGAAATATGTAGATAATGTGCACTACAATAAAGCACATAGCCATATTTGGCAAATAACAGATCAACACAGTGGGGTTGTGTGTTGAAAATACAAATGTTAAAAGCTGAGCTGATAAGCTGAACATTGGCTCCCCACCCTCAACCAAAGAAAACATTGGCTAATGAAGTGTATATTTATAGCTTTGTTACAGGAGTGGTGCTGGATTTTCCCAATGCTTATGCAAAGCCAGCAGTACAGGGAAAGGCCAGGAGAGTCAAGGCCGACTGTGGATTTAAAAAATAGACAATTACGTAAAAAGTGGAATAACATCAGGTCCTTCCAATGTCCAGGAAAAAAATGCTCAAAAGATCATGAAGTAGGGTTTGTGAGTGCACCCATGGGATAGCGTGCGTGCTAAGACTTGATTGGTCGACCCTTGTGAGCATGCTCAGAGCGTGGCTGTGCAAAGTTAGAGAGGGGTTCTTTAAAACACAAAACAGGAGTGAGTCAGTGGAGAGGCCTGGCGCTGCCTGCTATGTGCTTAATGGGCCTGCACAGGCTGTCCGTGTGTCTGACAAACTCAGGCGTAATTACAGGTCTCCCACATGGCCAGCTGGACATTCCCCAGACAAGGACAAAATGCACATTCAGCCAGGTAATTCCACCATTCTTCCCACATACAAAGGACGTGAATGGCACGCTGTGGTGATGTGCTGGTGACATGCCAGTAGCAGGATGCGGACGGAAGCGATCAGGTCGAGCGCACCGTACGGGTACGGCAGTAGGGTCCTTCCCCGGGTCTGAATACGGAAGCTCCTCCCCCGCTATGCCACATGCTACCCATAGGTGCCCATTACACCAGCGTTTGAATGATGCCTCTCCTCCCCCCGGTTCCTCGGTTTGGTGCGCTATGCGCTACGCCACATGCTACCCATAGGTGCCCATTACACCAGCGTTTGAATGATGCCTCTCCTCCCCCCGGTTCCTCGGTTTGGTGCGCTATGCGCTACCCCACATGCTACCCATAGGTGCCCATTACACCAGCATTTGAATGATGCCTCTCCTCCCCCCGGTTCCTCGGTTTGGTGCGCTATCCGCTACGCCACATGCTACCCATAGGTGCCCATTACACCAGCGTTTGAATGATGCCTCTCCTCCCCCCGGTTCCTCAGTTTGGTGCGCTATCCGCTACGCCACATGCTACCCATAGGTGCCCATTACACCAGCGTTTGAATGATGCCTCTCCTCCCCCCGGTTCCTCAGTTTGGTGCGCTATCCGCTACGCCACATGCTACCCATAGGTGCCCATTACACCAGCGTTTGAATGATGCCTCTCCGCCGGGCGGAGCGGCTGGCCCATCGATTTGCGTTTGCGGCCGTCGCGTCTGCGCTTCCCCGCCCCGCAGCTGCGCCGAACTCTCCCCATTAGGGCACATTTATTCAAATCGATGCATGAGAGCGGGCGCCGCTCCCGCCTGCCATGCTAATGGGGCCGCGCGCTACCGGGGCCGGGCCGCTGGAAGGGCCGGGGAGGGAGACGCACGCGGCGTCCGCGGCCGCCATGATCAATTACACAGCCCTCAGACGCTCACTTTAATAAATGTCAATGCATTCCTCCGTAGATTTCCATTTGCATCGATTTGCTTTAAACGCGGCAGAAGAATTGTATTCTTCGCAGATGTGGAGCGGGGGGGGGGGGGGGGGGGAGACAAATGCAAATGCATTTGCATTTAAATGTGCTCAGATCAAATAATTTATTTGGGATATTTATGTGTAATAATCCAATTTTTTTTTCTAAAGTTAGGTCATTGAAAAGCTGAGGAAATGTGTATGTCTTTATCTGTATAGCTATATATATATATATGTGTGTGTGTGTGTGTGTGTGTGTGTGTGTGCATATGTATATAGCTAAATGTGTGTGTGTTTTTGTGCATATGTGTGTATGTGTCTGTGTGTTTGTATACATATGAGAGCTTTAAAAGATGGGCACTGCTCACTAGAGAGAGAGAGAGAATAAAGACTCAGGCAGAGGAGGGACACAGCTGTGGTAGCGATTACAGCCTTATGTATTAAACATACCTCTGTTGATGCTGTGAAAGAGGGCCCTTGGTTTGGCCACTGTAGTAAGGAGGAACTGACTCAAAGGCTGAGGGTCTAAAAGCACTTTCCCTGCAGCCAATGCCCCCCCCCCCCTCCCCAAAAAGCTTCTGAGGAGGTTTACAGAAGCAGCAGCTTAAGGGCCGATAGGCACACTTACATCGCTAACTTCCATTTAAACACACCTCTCTCTCTCTTGCTCTCTCTCTCACTACACCTCTTTCATTCTCTCTCTCTTTTTCACGACTCTCCCGACACAAACCACCCAGAAGGGTATTTTGTTACCATGCCAATGACACAGCCAGCTCAAAAAAGAAAACCCAGAGCAAAGCCCAAAGCCATGATTGAAAAGGTGAGTTTGATCAAAAGCCCGGGCAGTTGCGAGTTCGATCAATAGGCTGAATCGAGCAATTCAATAAACTGATTTGTTAGTTCATGACAAAACTTTTTCTAGACATGCTCACCACAGCGAAGGAATCGATACAGTCTGACCTTGCCCCCCCTCCCCCTTAGATGTTGCAGACATGGCCCGACTTGCCCCCCAGAATGCTGCTGACAACAAATACACTTTAACATGTCATATATACAATAGCCACTATAATATACTGATATAGTTTGCCATCTAGGTGCTCTCATCTCTGTTTTTAGGGCTTGAGCCGGGTGTGTGGAATGAGGGCTGGATTGCTCCTTCATGGAACGGAATGGTACAGCAGTAAGGCACACTAACATATTTAGCTAGAGCAACTGCATTTTCTTGCTTATAATAGTAACCACCAAATTAAAATTATCCTGTGAATTCTCCTCACCACTCCCTCTGAGATACAAATTAATTTTTTTATGTTTTTCTAAAAAAAAAAAATTTGTGTGAATTCCGACTGAGTAGCAGAGTGGAGTATTCAAAGCTGGAAGAACACCATGCAACATGTAAATGTGTAAATTTCAGCTGGCCAATGAAAAGTCACTGCTGCCAATAATTTCTGGCAAGTGCCCCGCCCTTCCTGGGCGAGGGACAGCAGAGATCGATGGGGGCTTCTGTCTGAACCGCCGTCGTGTGGAAAACACGCTCCCTGTTTATCGCAGATCTGTGGGATTTCCTCCGCGTTGGGGTAATGTTTTTAACCGCGTTATCCTGGCTGTCTGAGCCCTGTCTGAGGCAGAGAGACAGATGCACCTAATTGTGCTCCGTATTTATGGCCCCCATCGATTTCTTGTTTTTGTTCGCCGGCGTCCCCGCAGCCGATTTGCCGCCCGTACGCACGCTGTCCCATCATTCTATTAACCTGCGGAAGGACCCGGGCCAAATCCCCTCTGATCTGGGAGCGGCACCAGGAAAGGCCGGCCAGCTCCGAAGCAAAGCCGCAACGCGCATTCTGCCAGCTCTTGGCAAGGCCGGGGGAGGCAGGACTTTTCCAATAGGAATGAATTTTTTCTGACAGAGGGCAAGCTGTGGAGGCAGCTGCTGTTTCTACAATGAAATGACTTGTGCTAGCCGAGCTACGCGATAACTGGGCAACCATTTTGATGCACAGAATCAGGAGAGAGCGTGGAACGCCACGTTCTGCACGGGACGGTAAATGAGACGTGGTCTGGTGACGTCCTGTTACTTACGTTAAAACATAAAAGCTGTAAAAAAAAAGGAATGTTTACAAGGAGATGGACCATGACCTGAACTGAACATTTTAATTCAAAGAACAAATAAATGAAGCAAGAGCATGGTATCAGCAGACGGGTGTCGTTCCTCAAAGACTGTTTTACACACAGGTTTAAAAATATGTTATATACGTGCAATCATGAACTTTCTTCCACATATAAATACTGTATTGCAGTCAGGGATGCAAGGAATTATGGTTGGACTTCAAACAAAATGTACCTCATAAAGGCTTTATACAGCATATATAATACGTTTATAAACATGACATAATGGCTTCATAGATCATACATAAACAAATGTCATGCTTCATAAAGACCAACATAACACCTTCTTATGCAACAATGTTATAGTATACCATAAGTGTGTTATGCAGCACACTTTTAATACAAGAGACATTTACTGCCTTTGTAACAGGGGTCAAGGGGACTCACTTTCCTTTGGTTAATTTGGATTGCCTTATGACATCATGAGTCAGGCCACAGTTAAACTAGCACGCTACATGAGGATGTTTTATGTCACCCTTTATAATGTTTAGCAGTCAGGTGACATTGGTTATTCTACATTTGGCATACCATGTCACATAAGAAGTTGTTATGTTGCCCTTTATGAAGCATGGCATTTGCTTATGTAAGATTTATGAAGACATAATGTCATGTTTATGAAGGAATTATATATGCTTTTTAGGAAGGAATTATTATATATATGCTAGTATGCTAAGTAAATGGTGTTAAGAAATACACTTCGTCTAAAGTGTGACCGGAATTATTGTAAGAAAATGAAACAAACATACACGCACACACACACACATGCACACACACACAAAATCCCTTATAAAATTTAATGCATGCTTTCCTTTTCACTATTACTGCAATTCGCTAGAGAACTTCAAATTCAGCATTCACTGTCGCAGTTATATGTGAGAGGAGTGATTTCAAACAGTCACCTAACTGTTTGAAATAACAGTAGTGGTGGCAATGTGACAATTATGAACAGCTGAACATGTCATAAGAAAGTTGAATTGAGGACACCTATAACAAATGACATTTGCGTGTCAAAATGAAGGGTATTTATCAGTCAGAGACACGGGATTCGACCCTTCCCCGTACCTCACCAGACCTCCCAGTGAGACCCCAGTACTGAGGGTACCCACTAAAAGCCTGTCTGCTCAGCTGCTAATGCACCGTAAACCAAATCAGCACAGCCTATGGAGGCCTTCAATTACTCACAATGCGACTAGATTAACCAATAATTTGATTGGAGGCACTTTCTCGGTCCTTCTGTTCAGACTCTAACTGTAACCTGTGATGGATGTAGCTTCTCTCTCTCTCTCTCAAATTGAAATTGAAATTCAAAAAAGGTTGGTTGGCATAATAAGCAGAAAGCAACTAATAGGAGATAATGTAAGTAATTATATGAGTAATTAAAACAATGCATTACACAATAATGGGGGTGATGCAGAAAAGTAAAGACAATTCTGCAATAATGGTATAGCCAACAATAATGAGAATGGGAATATGATTCATTTATGTATAAGTGTCGTATTTTTCCAACTTACTGTCCCTCGGTCTGTGTGTCTCTCTCCCACAGTAAGACTAAATGTTTGCTTAGAATGAATTATAAATGAAATTGCTCACTCCTTAGTTGTATAACAACTACATATGTTTTGATTTGAATGCCTTTTCTTGGTAGGAAGTGAACAAAGGCAGTAGACATTTTCTGTAGATCTATCGGCTGCATGCTACTGCATTTACGTCCCCGGGAGGCACTCAGATCTGTCATTTTGATGCAGCCGCTAAATGATGAACGACACGCTGGTGCCTAGTGTCACTGTGCATTCTGAGAAGCTGCTGTGATCCAGGGCACCGACGTGGCAGATGGAATGCTCCCTTCCACAGTGCCAGATGGAGAGATGTGTTAAGCAATGGAGAACTTTAAGGGCTGGTAGCTTAAATACCGTATTTCTGAAGACTTGCTCATACTGCATGTCAACCCAGACTACCTCTGAGGGCCCCAACTTAAATTTCCTATGATCCAGAATTTCCTAGGGAACACACCTATATTACGAGTCACTTTTTCAATTCACACAACCTGGCTTGCTTTAATGTATACATGCACGCAAACAGACACACACACACACACACACACATACACACAACACATAGTTTGCAGTATACCTCTCAACCATTTTTGGGAGCCCACGACTAAAAAAATCACCCATTCATTCTTTAATGACTGCCCTGTTAGTATATCTCATATTAGCATGTGGAGACGTCGTTTAGAGGTTCAGTAGAGGTTCAATGGCACATGCGCAAGAGATTTCTTGTTTTAAGTATCTTGTTTGAAGAATGCATACATATAGATTGCCATCAAAGGTACAACACAAATGCTGATAAATCACAAAAAAATACAATTAGGCATGCCTGTGAAGCAATTAAAAAGAAGAGAGATGTGTATAGTCTATTCTGGAAGGTAATATAAGGGATTTACAGCGGCTCATTTCAGAGAGGGGTACAAAGGGAACAGTTTTTTCAATCGGCCATACAGTGCACCAGGTAAGTGTATGCGATTGCATTTCCCAATGAATAATGTAAAGGAAATATAATTCAGTATGTGAGCCATTTCCCAGCATTAGAAATTCTGCTGGTGCTTAGTGTTTCCCAGAGTCAATGGTAATGCATTTCTTTTCTTTTTTCCCCGTGTTTCCTGCTTTTCAACATCAATTCCTCAGATATCTAGCAACCATAACTGGACATCTGTTTTGAATCAGAGCAGCTTGCACCAAAATAACAACACAGTGCCAACACAGTCACAACACGGAATCAACAGAGAAACAGACAAAACAAAATATGATGCAGACACATCGTAAAAATGACAAACAAACAGACCAACCCTAAACAGAATCAGCACAGGCACAACACTATTTAAAACTAGTGTCAATGCAGTCATAACACAGACGAAATGAAGAAAATGGACCAAACCTATACAACTATTGCACAGTAAAACACAACACAATACAGACAATGTGAATGCCTAACCAATGTACTGTAGAAAAAATACAGAGAGGACGCAAGTTAAAGGGAGCATGACTCAATGCATGCGCGGAAACAATGATTTTACATCACGCCAGGGCAAGATGAAAATTATATCCTCGGAACCGATACCATTTGACAGAAATCCATTTTTAAACAACGGTAGAAAAACCCCATGTGATGTCTGGATTACTGAATGCCACTTTGAGAATTCATCATTTATTTCTATGATTAGAATGAAAGGCTGATCGTAACCGGGAAATATCTAAATGTATGTTTACTGAAATATCAATCAAAAATATCCAGAACCACCAATTATAGCTTCCCAATGGAGTTATATTTTTCAGCCGCATTAGTTATCTGTTTCAGTGCCGTGTCCAAACAAAACAATTTAAAAACGATCTGTGATGAAAGATGAACTCCCACATTTGGCAACCGATGCGGGAGCAAAGTAGCATGAAGACAGTGCCACACACTGCACGCGGGGGTGTTGATTTTACCCCCCGCTGCGGCTGTCCCGTCTCAGACAGACAAACTTCAGCGCAGCGACCGGGTTCCACACAGGGGACCCGGCTGCCAGTCGCTACCACAGCTGCTGCACTGGCCACTGCCACCAACACCCACCCATTTCACCGGATGAGACCTGACACTTGGGTGCGTACGCGGGACTGTGGGGGCACCGAGGCCTACAGTACGCCACTGTGACTGTAATTGCTAAGCTGACCTTGGCTGGGCGTCGGAGGCTGTTAGTACGGCGAGAGAAGCGGCGAGGATTTTCCGACTCAGATGGAGCACGGGACGCGCCCGGATGCGCGTTTCGCTCCCGTTCGTCCGCCTCATTTCTCTCCTCACACGCGGTCGTCACCCCACCAGCGGTGGAGAGTCCCTGCAGCCGGTAAATGCTGCGGTAAGCAGTCACGTGACCTACTGCAGTGAGCGCTCACTGACTTTGGATTCAGGTGAACGATAAGTGAGCGTTTTCACCTGAAAGGTGACTGGAGCACAAGGCTGCCGGTATGAGGCTATGGCTCAGCTTCAGCAGGTTTCTGCTCTTTGGGCAGAGAGCAAGGCTGAGATGAAACGGGTCCCTCATTGAGTCAGTGTTCATTTAAAGTTCAAATTGGTACGATGTGGCATCTAGTTCCCCTATTCCTTCCCATTGTTCTCTCTCCCTCTCTTTGCTTCAGTGCTCTGACTGCTGCACCCATTCTACTTAATAAACACAGTTGATGAGCAATGAGCGGGCCGTACAGCAGAACATAAAATTAGCATTAAATCATAATTATGCTGAAAGTCTTTCTCAGTGCTGGGAAACAAACTCACACAAACTAATCTGATCTTGGAGCACTGGGGAGTCTGCGGATGTTGATTGACACGGTAAGCGTGCCCGTGTGCACAATCACACACTCCACCAAATTCTCAGGGTGTTGCATTGTTGTGCAGATCCTCGCCTGTGTCCTTTAGAAATGTGGCAGCCGTGAGGGCACGCTGAATCTCAAATTAAATTACAGTGTGGTCTTCTGTGTACGGAGACCTCACTGCCAGGCTGCCTAGCGGGAGTTATCTGCTCATGCACATGTAATGTATATGCATGCGTCCACACATGCATGTGGACATGCACATGCACGCATGGACAAAACACAAGTGCAGTTATTCACCTTCTGCACAGAGAAGCTGTGGTCTGGAGTCCTACCATCCTACTACCTACAGTCACTGAAAGAACCTTGATCAAGGATATCAAAGTATCTCTCTTTTTTAACTTGAAGTTAAAAAATCTTTCCATGGCTAACAGTCAAGATACACTTTTTAAAATGAGTTTCAATTTAACTTCAGATCGGCAATCTGCAGCCAATAATTTTTTGTGTAATTGCATCTAACTTAATAGCTTGAATATCTGTACAACACATAAAATTTTTAAATTATATTATGATCCAGAGCTTGGGTTACATTTTCCAATCATTTTGCAGAAAGGAAAGACACATTAGAGTAGTCCTCAATACTCAATCTTTTCGATTTAGTTAAAATGTTCACAGAAGTCACAAAGGTACTGCTGTCACATTAGACACATTTACATGTTTCAACTGTTTCTAGGCTATTTCAATTTGGCACAACCGTTCATTAAAAAGACTAATAAGGGTGTTGAAAAAACAGTTAAAAGACAAGTTTAAAATTTAAGCTCTCAAACCACGAACCACTCCTGATCATTAACCTTCTGGGTTAAGGATCCACTCCTCCAACACGTTACTATTGCTTATGTACATTTTGATTGTAGTAGATACAATAAAAACAAAAGAGCACAAACCTAAAGTCGTGAATACTTTACAATAAGGGCATATTAATTAATATTAGTAAATGCAGTAATCAGCATAGCATAGCCATCATTAACTAATGGTGCGATTGTTGATGACGGAATAAATATATACATAATATAAAATAATTTTTAAAAAATATTAAAGTTACTTAACAATTAGAACACATTTTATGTTTCCTGTTAATGTGTATTGGTGGTCTAAAGGTTAACTCTTGTGGCACAAGCCTGAAAATAACATACCCATATGAAATTGTTACTATTCTGAAACCATTCTGACTACAGGCATAATCCTGGCCTCTTCTGAAAAATAACCCGTAGGAGCTTGCTTTCCAACAGTCTGATTTGCTCTAAATATTACTAAAACAAAGTGACAGAAGCTCAAACAATACGAGTGGAAGTTTTTTCTCACCTGAAAGATCATTATTTTTTGAGTGGAAACAGATGCTTGTGGATGTGCTTGGTGAGCTTTGAAACACAATGGAGCCACAGCAACAATGCTGGACAAATCATGGTTCAGATTTGATGACAATATCACCAAAGATATTCCCCATTGTTTTTTCTAAGCTATGTCTAGACGGGTCTCGCATATGGAGACTCCAAAAGGACACTTGATAACTGAATGATATTACAGGCAAAAAAGTTCTTCAGACTTTATACCTAAAAACATTTTTTTTTTCTTACATCAAAACTTTATTTTGCAAAGTTGTCTTGGATGATATCACTCATCTGAGTGAATATATCTGAGGAGGACAGTGAAAACAGCTATGACTCCACAGTAGAGGTCATTTTCAGTGAAGGACTTGACCCCATTTTATATTGGTGAGCATATAAATATATTCTCAATATTTGTATTATTCAGTACACTTATAAATAAAGAGTAGGCCTGATTTTCAGGAATAAATGTGACGTGAGGGAGGGGGAGAGGTAGGGGGAGGGTGACAGTAGGGGGTAAGTGAGCTAATTTCAGCACACTTATTACACAATCATATAGAGTAGTATACAAAATGTAGTAGGCCTACTTTACACCTCTGAACACCGGTGTGTGATGTTCTCAGTGTGTGTACTGAAAAATGTTTTTTATTTGCGCAGGATAAAAAATGCATGTCCTTTTATGCAAGCCTTACCACCTATATACCATTAGATACATACAGCAGTTTCATTGGCTAAAATGCTCCTCAGTCATCACTTTAATAGCTTGCCATTGGCAGCCTTTGCATGGGCAGAAATTATGCTGTCAAGTCATTAAATACTTACAGCAGGTCCCATTGGCAATACTGAGGGACTGCTTGGCTAGTACTGGTCAAAGCACCTTGTAGGTAGGCTCATCTTGTTCCAGAGAGTCTGCATAAACCGGAAATAGTAACAATGACTATTTACACCATACTCTTGGCGTGTATGCATTGGCGAAACAGACAACAATGATAATTCCTCCAGTGAATTGCTAAGAATCCAATGGATATTCTATCAATGTTTCCTTTTTTACAACAAAAAACTACTTTGGATTTTGTTTTCTGAATGCTTGCTGTGGTAAGGATACCAACTTTACTGTGATTTGTGTCATCTGTGCATTACTAAAACACTGGCATTGCAAAATACTTCATAGAGATAGAACTGTGACTTTTAACACTTTCAAATGGTATATTGTGTGACCAGATTGATAGAAAATTTCACTGTAAAAAATGGAACGAATGCAAATAAATCCACTTGAGCCGGTGCGACTTCAGGGGTTAATTAAGGCATTAATTAATATTATAAAAATAGGTCATTAAAATGCATGCATATTGTGAAGTCTGAAGCTAAGCCAATTAAAAAACTGGAAACCCAGTTATATTTTTTTCATGTTTAAAAATAGTATTAATTGCCAACTTGTCCATCCTCTTATCTGTCACTTTATATTTTTGTAAAGGTGGTGGTCAGTGGACACCCTGTATGGTCTTCATGTAGATGCTTGCTCCTTTGTGTTAATTTAGATGTGTACATGTTTCTTTACGTGTTATTCTATAATTTCTTGTGTATACTGTATTGTATTATTTAACTATAATTGACCACTAACTGATGCTGTTTGTGACCCTTATTGTATGGGTAAAACGTGTCCCTCAAATAACACTTCATAATTGCATAAGAGTCATTAATAGGCATTAACTAACTAATGCACTGTGTGACCCTTATTGTTAAGTAGAAAACATGTATCCCTTAAGTAATACTTCATAAATGTATGAGTGGTTTCCATTATGAAAGAATCACATGTGCTCAAATACATGTCCGAACACGACATGTGAACACCCAGCACGTGAAGAGTACACATGTGAACTATAAATATAATCCCTGTAATAAAATGAGAGAGGGAAATGGTATCCTGTGCTATTTCAAGTCATGTTTTGTTTTCACATGAGGAATTTGTAAAAGTCAGCCAGGTGCGAAAATGCAGAATTTCATGTGATATCATGTAACGTGTTTTGTTTTTTCATGTGAAAATTTTAATTCACATGTGAAAAAAGCCAATCTCATGGCAAAAAGTGATTTTTCTCATGAGGGTAATAAGCATTACTTAAACACAATTAACTATTAGCCTAATTAATTTTTTTTGGGAACCTTATTGAAAAGTTGAAAACATATGTCCCTTCGGTAATATTATCCAACTTCTTTATAAATATTTTCATATTATATACAGTATATACTGTATATATACATGCACACACACCATAGGTAACATGTATGACTGCATTACTGTATTAACTCCTGCAGTCTCGAGATTACTGCACAGCAAGACAGAAGACCATCACAGACAGAAGTATAAATTTCAACAAAGCTTTAATGGGATTGGCTGGTATCCGCTGCTGGGTAGAATGGAGCAATGGGATGCTTGACTTTGACTTAATTGGTATGACTGATGAAGACAAATCGAAACGGGCCACCTGAATCGATGCTCCTAGCGGAAGGCAAAGGGGAAGAGCAGTGAGCATCTGCTGCACGGCCCACCGAGTTATCAGAAAAGAAGAGATCAGAGAGATTTCAGAAAGAGCACATACCGCTAACCCGGGGTGTGTTATTTACCAGGATTGTACCTGACACTGAGAAAAGGAGCACTTCAAGTTCTGAGAACCTACAGTTCGTACTAAATCAATAACCCAGGAGTTACAAAATGCTGGTCTTTTGAAACTGAACGGGCGAGTTGTGTGGTAGAACACTGCAACCAAACTGAATCACTTGCAGCAGGGAAAAGACAAAAATGTACCACACTTGACCGTACTACAATAGACCTACAGAGCCAGGAACAATAGTTTCACATTTATCAAATAACCATAAATGTACAATTATGGGAGCCACTTATAAGACTGCAGGACATGCTGGCTTGTGATTGACTTTTTAGAATAAAAAAAAAAAAAACTTTTTCAATTTTCTCTCACATCCAGATGGCTGAGTTGAAGTGCCTATTTGGCAGAAATGTTCCTGCTTCCATATCAAAAAGGATGGGTTCTTCAAGAGCTGAGTACCCAATCAGTGAGCACATGGTTTGGTGATGCCTACAACATTAAACGTCCTTCACAGAAAATTTCCACAGACGATCCAACTTGACTGGCAGACATTGAAAGGATTGGCAAAAACGTCTGTTATGGGAAACATTAAGTAATAAACTGTAAGGGTTTAACCATGCACTGAAGCTTAGCATCCCATAGAGAAAACTTCTCAGGGATATTCTAAATGTGCCAAGGTACTTGCACCAAACTTTTTAAATATTGTGGTGTGTGCAGTTGGACTCAGTCCAAACTTGGATGAACAAGCGGAGACAGGAATGGACTCTGGATGAAAAACTTGAATTCCTTTAATTTGCTACAACTGCTTTAGGTTGTGCATGCTGGCTAAAATAATAATTCTAGGTTCCAGATATGCGTAGATACTATAGATGAATTAACCTGAAACTCAGACAGCCTGCTAGCATAGCTCAAATTATTATCTGCACCCAAAACCGACTCTGCTATCCCATATTGACCTGCTCTCTCCATCCAGGCTCCACCCAAAAAATCCCTACCAGACCACTAGCAGCCATGCACCCCTTAAAACATAAACATAAACCCCAGGTTCCCCATCTCGAGTCTTCAAATTAACAAGTTTCTCCTATCTCTTTTTATTTTGAATTGTGGAAACTTTATACAGGAGGTAAGGAGGACAATCACAGAACATTACAATATTGCCTTTGTCATATTAATCAGTTTGTGATCTTTAAAAACTTTTTTAAAAGTACACTACATGGCCAGAAGCATGTGGACACCTGATATCCAAAATCTCATCAAAATTATGAGCATTAATATGGAGTTGATCCACGCTTTGCTGCTATAACAACCTCCACTCTTCTGGGAAGGCTTTATGCTAGATGTTGGAGCATTGCTGTAGCGATTTGCATTAGTGAGGTGGGGCACTGATTGGGCGATTAAGGTTTCCCAACTGATCCCAAAGGTGTTAGATGGGATTGAGGTTAGGGCTCTTTGCAGGTCAGTCAAGTTCTTCTGCACTGATCTCGACAAAACCAATTCTATATGGATCTTTCTGTGTGCCTGGGGGCATTGTCATGCTGAAACAGGAAAGGGGCTTCCCCGACCTGTTGTCAGAAAGTTGGAAGCACAGAATTGTTTAGAATGTCATTGCCTTCACTGGAACAAAGAGGCCTAGCCCAAACCGGAAAAAAACAACCCAAGAACACGGTGTCCAGATACTTTTGGTCATACAGGGTATAACCCTCTCTTAACTTTTGATGGCAATCGCTGGAATGCCTTACGGCATGGGTGGGGGTCACTGGTTCAAAGCCAGCTGAAGACCTCTGGTCTAGACCATTAAAAGTTTCCACGGTAATTTCTTTCCATAGAGGAAAAAATGTACCCCATCAATAAGTTTGCAACTTTGTTCATTAGCACAGCCTGTTTTTGCCGAGAAAAAGCGTCAGCTGTGACATTCTGGCTGGCACCTCATTCTCTGACGCATGGCAGCAGTTCTCCTCCAGCAGAGAGCGAACTCCGCAGAATAATTTACCTCACGCCGCGCGCTGCCAGATGATTGAAGTGTAATTAGAATATTAAGACAGTGGAAGCAATCGGAAGTCCCCGCATGGCGACTCAGACGGATCATCTCTGCATCTTTGCCCTTCAAAACTACCCACACTGGGGGAGAAAAACTGCCACGGCAGCTCCACAGAGGAGAACGAGAGGGTGCTCCGCACAGCCAATTGCATATGCATGCGCATTTATATGCATATCTCTCCCTCATGTAGTTAAAACACATCTGCTATATGAAATAAAAAAGGTTAAAAATAAAGTCCTTCAGCTTAGCTGAAGTCTTACAGAAACTTGTAACTGTGGTCTAGCTTCCTGTATACGAAGATGAGATATTCTGATTGATTGACTTACCGTTTATGATTAACTGATTGAATAATCGATTGAGTGATAAAAAGACTGATTAATTAACATGGAATTTCTTGTAATTTGCAATGACACCATATGCTGCTTAACAAAAAATCTCTGGCTGAATTTCTTTCAAGCAGAGGTGGAAAGTCCAGGGTTCAGAAAGCAGAGGTCCTGCCATGTGTTTCTCACAGCCATGAACCTAGCAAGTCAATTTCACTAATTAGTTTTACCTCCTGGCTGCAGAACAGCGCTAATTAGAAAACTGAGACGATTGGAACATAACACTGCGGAGGACTTTTACTCTCTGAACCTGGATTTCCCACCTCTGTTTTTGTGCAGAGCAGCACAGTGAATGGGGAATATTTTTATTTTAAGCAGAGTCACAGGTCTTCAACTGTCATTCATAAGCTTATCAATAAATGTCAGCTGAAATATCAGATCACATTGACAATAGGGTTAATGAAATTATTTAGAGCAGAAGTTAGTATGAAATCTGAAAACAAGTATCAATTTTGCCCCCAGGCTAATAATAAAAATGGGGCCATCCAATACTCAGTAATACTTTATTCAAAGGTATGCTCTAGAGTCTGTCTTGTGAATCACTAAACAATTCTGGCATGGTAAAAAAAAAAGAACATTCTGAGTGTCATGCTAATATTAAATTCTACCAATGGGGCTGTTAAAAATAGCATGCTTTTTGCCTAAGGTACACTGCAACTTGATATAATGTTATATTCTACCTTCAAGGCCATCTAAAACATCGTAAAACCTTGTTGCAGGGCTAACCGATATTACTCCATACCAAATGATACCAAAGTAGTGGTTATAAATAACAGTAAATGCATCAATATTGTTCATCACGTTTAAATGTGCCATTCTCATCACATGGTTGTCCATAAGCTCTAAGCATCATCCTCCTCAGTTGTAATAAAGAAGACATTACCCGGATTAGATATAGGATTTTTCCACTTTCATTGCACTGCATATAAATGAACAATCTGAACACATAAAGAAACCTCTCTGAACAGATCTGTTCCTTTCACTTTTAACATTCTTAAATGTGAATATTCACATTTAATATTCATAGCATGGCGAAGGGGTAATGGTGTTTTAGCGTATTTCTCAACTCTAATGTGGACTCAATACAGAGAGTGAAGGGCAGTCAGACTGTCCGGGTAATGCAGAGGTTACCCGGGCAACTGAGGCCACTGTCCTCCATACAAAACAGGATCTCAGCCTATACATTTCCATAATGTTATGTGTGCTGTATCCGGGGTTTCAAAGACATTTGATATATCAATATTTTCCAGAATAGATTTTCTTTTTTCTGTCAAAAAAAGGTCACTTGTTAGCTGAGCTACGCTGAACCCAACATGAACAAGCTTGTCTCACTAATGGAAGCAACATATTGACACAGCTAACATATTACGACTATCATAACGTGAATATAATATAATGTATTTCCCTAATGTATAGTGATTGATGAAATTGAATTGTAACTAAAAAGCTAATGCATGGTTCCCAGATAGAATCTTATTTTGCAGCCTTGATCGATGAATACTTCCAGCCATGCAAACAGACAATATGTGCCAAAGTAAGCTAGACATGGAGATGGCTGTCTGACAAACAAAAGGTCACTAGTTATTTGATACTTACTTATGTTGATACCTATACACATCTTCTCACATTCCAAGCAGGTAAATCTTTCAGCTACTATAAGATCTAAAATATTGTGTATTTCCTTAAATTGCATGCCTTAGATGCAAAAACAAATGGATTGTCATTTTCAAAGAATGTTGTTTTACTTGGTAAACAATTTCAGCAATACCTGTGAAGTTTTAATGATGTAACAACATCATTAAAAATGCATTTACAAACAACCGCAAACATAAATTGAGAAAATGAAGAAGCACTGGGTGGCCACTTCTGACTACAGATGTAAATTAAAAGGGAAAAATGCAATAGGGAACACTGAGGAAAGGCAGGTTATGAGGGTGGAAGGCCTGGCACAGAGCCTGCATGGTCCTCTGCAGCGCGGAGACCACACCCCTGAGGGGTGCCACACCCCCTCCTGTTCCACCACATGGGTCCTCCACAACATGGAGCTCATCCAAGTCCACAAAGATATTAGAGAAAGTGCATTACATTTAGATATGACGGACTGGGAAATTCATCAAGAGTTCAAGAGCTGATGTCTTTTGAAGGTCTCTTTGCAAATAGTTGGATTATAGCAAGCAGAGCACAGGCAGCTAATGCTGAGGACAAGGCTGCATTGTCTATACAGGTGTCAAAGGTTTTGTGGTACATCAGTGTAAAGCAGGCTAAACTGGAACAGATCTTGCTCCAGAGGCATCGCCTAGTGGAATTGCTCAGGACAGCACTCAAAAAGTTACTATTTGTAGTTTTAAAACAGGACAAATTCTCATTTATCTCCTTAAGACATGCTCATGCTTGTCGTGTACCACATAAAACAAAGGTTAAGCTGTTCAAACAGCGAAAGGATATTCATATCAAATCAAACAACCAGGGCTGGGCTGACCTTTATTAACCATCTCAGAGCAGAGCTCCTCATCTCGAGCCAGGTCGCCCTGGTCCACCCGCTATGAGTTTAAAAGCAAAGCTGATGCTGCAGTAGATCAGCACTCCTACTCTGAGACTTGCTTAATAAGGGCCAAAATGGTAAATTGGGTTCCTGAATGAAGAGCCATCAGGCACAGGCTCAACTACTATAGCTCTGAATCAGTGGCTCTGCAAAGATCTTATTGACTACAGAAGCCTTAGCGAGGAGCCGCAACAATTTGTTTTCAGTCTCCCTCTTCATAAAAATGCACAGCATTTTCTCAGAGTATTAAGATTGTTAAACAGCAACAAGCTGTCTCGTAAAATTCTGGGAAACGGACACTGCAATCAAGACTTGGCACATTGCAATTCATATTGATTGGAGTGAGGAGAAAATGGCAGACAGTTGCAAGGGGAGAGGAGAGGAGAGGAGAAGAGAGGTGGCATTTGACATGTCTGTGACAGCTCTCTGGCATTCACTGGTTGTTTTCCTGTTTTATCTCTCTTTGCTTTGGCAGGTTTTGATCTTCACTGAAGGGGTGGGTGACTGTTGGCTGGGGGGGGAGGAGGGGTTTTTTCAGGCTGCCACAAAGCAGGGGGCCAGTCTGCCGGAAAAATGTCCACACTGTCATTTGCTGTGTGAGAGAGAGCGACACCCCAGGAAGAGTCACAAAGGTGTGGTCCAGCGTGTCCCAGGACAAATGTGCAAGTTCTGTTCTTATCATGAACCAGAGTGAACAGTGAATACAATTGATTTTTTTGAGCTTTTTTGTTTAAAAACGATCCTTAATTTAAAAAAGTAAGGTTTTAATGCAGAAATCGGTATGAGTCAATCACTCAGTTCAAATCAATTTCAATGAGCTCAAAGCCTCTGGCTCTCCTGCGCTTATGGATATTACAGTTCTTGTTGCTGGAGATACATGTTACTGTGTAAGGCCTGGATAAAAGAAAGTTGAGTACTCCAGAGCATGTACCCCTCTAGAGAGGAAAGGAGAGGAAGACTGAAAGAGAGAAGGGGGAAGACAGAAAGGCTTGCATTTGTATATCCGCGCATGTGTGTGCGCACACAAATCATTTTCAGCTATTTCAGAACATAATGTAACTAGTTTTGAGCTGTCAGTTTACGGCACATTGTATGAACACAGAGAATAACATGAGAAGCACAGTTTACAGGGTATCATGTGATTCCTTATAGCACAGCCCAAAAAGAACGGTGACAGGGAAGGAGAAAGGACACCGCAGGAAACGGTGAAATGAGAAAAGCATCAGACTGGCGCCGGCACTGTTGTTCAAAACTGAGATGAAAAGACATGTCAGTGAAGCCATCAACATGGACATTAGGGAAAATAAAACTGTCACTGTCAGTTCATGATAAGATGACCTCTCTCACACATAGGCGCGCATGCGCACACACAGTCATAAAATGTACATACACACACACACACACACACGCACAAACACAGCCATAAAAATGTACACACACACACACACGCACAAACACAGTCATAAAAATGTACACACACAGACAGGCACACTCACACGCACCCAAATCCCGGGATTACAGCTACAGTACCTAACCCATTTGTATTCTGGAAGCATGACATCACATAAATATTGGAGGAAGGACACTTTGAGGAAAGAGTAACTTGATAAATCGCTCATTTCCAAATGCGATGTTTCTCAACACTTACATTAAAGATGACAATCTCCTTCCCCTTCAAGATATCTCCATCAAAATGAATGAGTGCTGACCTCACCAAGATGCATCATCATCATCATCATAATCATCATCATCACCTGAATCTCCATCCTCACTTGTGTGAATCTCATTTTAAAATGTAATGAAACCTCTACAAATCAAAAGGTTTTTATGATGACCCATATGACACTATTCTGCAGATTCCATCTGTCCTGACGATCACAGGATTCACACCACTGCCCTCTACAGGTCACCTCCAGCACACGGGTCGCACAGGCCTCCTTTACTTCACACTGAACAATGGCAGCATCTACTAATTTATCCACATTGGGAAACTGCATCAGGTGCAGGATGCCTTCATGTTTCTTTTTTTTTTTCTAAAGGCATGATAGTGTTTAATTATTACTGGCAAAAAATGTAAGAAAAAGACATAATGTCAACTTTGTCATTGACGTACAGCATGTACAACACAGGATTTTCACCTACCTAATTATGGCATTCCTCCTGCACTATGTCACTAGCAAGTGATTTTTCTCCGTCAACTTTGAATTTGATCATGTGACTAGCTGGTTATTTCCTTTCTTATTGGCCATCACCAGATGGGGGGGGGGTTGTGGGCACAGAGAGAGGATTCTTACCTTAGCCATCTGGGCCTGCACTCCATTGGCCTTGAGTGACGACACTGCTTTTTGTGCAGCTGCTGGGCTGTCGAAATCCACAAAGCCATAACCTGCCAAAGACACGGACAAGAGAGGGAGCAAATGAGTGCTGGGGACTCAGGCAAGGGAAGGGCTCAACCTACAGACCTCAAGGCATTTAAAGCTTTTCCCACAAATGCTGCGGTCACACTGACACCATCATTTACACAAAACTTTTATTGCGTTCTGTTAGTATCAATTATTAAGCAGAAGGCATCTATAAATGTGTCACTGACTTCCCATCCCTGACAAAGTGCCCCTTGCTTTGAGGGAGAAACAAATCTCAACACTCTCCAAACAATTGTCAGATTGCCACACAGCGATTACAGCAACCTTACTGTGTAGAGACAGCAATAGTATGATCATGATACATGCATATAGGCAATATAATGACAACATTCCTGCATACAATGTCTCCCTCCTCTTCTCAGCCTTCTGCCAATAGTTCTGCCATATAAATAAAGGTGTCAGACATCTTTGCAGATTTTTTCTCTCCATATTCTTCCCAGCAACAGCCCCCCTCCCTGAAAGGTGAAAGCTGTATGACTTCTTTTTTTTCAGGAAATCCATCACTCCCTGAAAAGTTCAAAATTAAAACTCCAGCTGTGATTTATGAGTTATTGTTATCCCAGCGTTCCCAGGGATCTATTACTCCGAGGTCACATCGGTGTTAATTAAAATTTTGTCCTGGATTAAAAGCAGTCAATGGTGCCCTCTGATCCACTGATTTAGAAGTAAAATGTAATAAGAAAGGGATAATGTGGAAATGAGCCTTAGCGGGCGCGGCCGAAATCTCCATAGTGATTATGTTCAGTCGCTCTCGCAGGCTGTGGTGAAGGTAAGTGCGAGGAATCGTTAGAATTGACTAACTGGATATTCTCAGTCGAGAGGGACTGATCAGCAACGATGCCAATTATCGCTGAATGCTGATGTACAGTGCGTCTTCTCGTGTGGGAATGGTACCATATGCCCGTCAAACGTAAGAGACAGTTATAATAATACAACACTTCTGGAGTGCTGATTAATTACACAAAGGGCTGGCTGAAGTCGCATCTTAAAGCTGTGCTTTACTATAGCAATTAAGGGAAAAGAACCCAATGGCACGCTACAGCAGCAGAGACCACACCTGAGATGCTCAACCTCAACCGTCAGGCTTAGAACCTTAGCACCACAACTCCACACCGCTGCCCTTCCCTGTAGGAGCAGAACACACCCTCTGTCACTGAACTATTTTTTCATACGAGACGCAGACACGTTACATCACATTCTGATATTTAGCAGATGCGGTTATCCAGAGTGACATTTTTACATTCAGTCCATTTATACAGCTGGATGTTTTACTGAAGCAATTCAGGTTAAGTGGCATTCTCAGGGAAAAAATGGCAGAATCCACTGGAGAATGCAACCCAAGCCCAGTTTACAAACCGTTACAATACACTGCCACCCCATTAAACCAGAGATCTGGTGCGGACTGAAACGAAACAAAGTGCTTGCAAGGAGTGTGTATGTGTGTAAGAGTGTGTATGTGTGTAAGAGTGTGTGTGTGTGTAAGAGTGTGTGTGTCTCCTGTCGTGACGCAGGCTCAGCTGAGGCAAAAGGCATTGAACAGCCTATTTCAAGAGCTTTAAAGGTACTGTCCGTGCCTATATTCACACAATGGACACATTCTGCAGTCTTACGAAACAATTTCCTCCCACACTGAGTTCTCTTCGGAAACTTGACTCCTTGTTCAAAATCAACCCCGGGCTAACTTTATTTTTAAATGGTCACGGACAAATATATATATATATACATGCTATAAGGCCAGATTTCAAGATACTGTATTAACAAAAGTACACATTTATGTATTCTGTCAAATTGAAGTTTTGCTTCTATTTCTATTTCTATTTCAAAAAGCATCAGTTTTTTATTTTTATTTTTGCAGGAAATCAAATTATTTTCATTTGCTTCCTGTCTTCCTGGTTCCTTTAAAGAGGCTGTCATATTTAATGAGCCCTGCCGGTGGCTGGGAGGAAAGCCTTCAGCAGAGTGGATATGTCTGAATGCCAGACCATAGTCCGTTTCAATCTGCACCTCTCATTCTCAGTTCCAACCCAACATGAGAGGAACACATGAAAAAGAAGTACAGTTACTGTATACCAGACCCATGTAGACTGAGCAGGTTTCTCTCATGCCAGATTATATAATCTTTCATCTGGTGATCGAAATGAAGAAAAACTACAAATATGAGGCAAGCTGAGGGAATATGATTTTTTTTTTTTACATAAAAAGGTATATATACTGAATAAACATATCTAAAAATCATCTCCATTTAAAGCAGTAGTGTGTGTGTGGTCATTTACAGTGCATCAGACCTGGCAGATCAGCACAGACAGTACACGAGCTCTCTCTGAGCACCAGCAGCCTGGAGCAGATCAGCACAGACAGTACACGGGCTCTCTCTGAGCACCAGCAGCCTGGAGCAGATCAGCACAGACAGTACACGGGCTCTCTCTCTGTGCACCAGCAGCCTGGAGCAGATCAGCACAGACAGTACACGGGCTCTCTCTGAGCACCAGCAGCCTGGAGCAGATCAGCACAGACAGTACATGGGCTCTCTCTGTGCACCAGCAGCCTGGAGCAGATCAGCACAGACAGTACACGGGCTCTCTCTCTGAGCACCAGCAGCCTGGAGCAGATCAGCACAGACAGTACACGGGCTCTCTCTGAGCACCAGCAGCCTGGAGCAGATCAGCACAGACAGTACACGGGCTCTCTCTGAGCACCAGCAGCCTGGAGCAGATCAGCACAGACAGTACACGGGCTCTCTCTGTGCACCAGCAGCCTGGAGCAGACCTGCCTTGGTCCACAGTGCACTGTAGACCCATCAGACCAACAGCAACAGTCATATCGGCTCGTTCACCCAGAATGAAAAAAAACGAGCAATATGGAGCACAATTTGTTCCGCCAGTGTGCTTTGAACTGTATTTTATTTCTGCCAGTTTCACTGACATATTGTGTAATCCATAATGCTCTAAGCAGTGCATACAGTAGATTTTAAAGACATACTGTAAAATGACAGCAAGCCTGACTGAACCAACGTAAAAAATGAACGCTTATGAAAGATAAAAGGGAAAAATATGTGGCCTGCCTACAAGACAGCTTAACTTAACTGTGTGTGTACTCACATGTGTCACATATTGAGCAGCACCACAAAATTACATATCTCTGTTTAATAGAGGAAGCAGACCTGCAGTAAGAGGCCATTTGTAATCTACCCTATCACATTTGCTAAACTTCCTCACACTGGGCCGTTGCGATAAGGTTGTCGGGCTGTTAGGTAGGGTGAGGGTGCAATATAGCCCAGGGTCTCACATATGCCTCCTCAGTATCTCCATTAAGCACAACATCCTGACAGGAGCTAAGAACTGATTACAGTTTACATATCAGTGCATCTCAGTTCTGTTTGTCCCAACTTATCTTTTCCACTGAGCATACTTTTTTCTGATTGCGTTTGTGTTTTAAAATTTTTTTTTTAATACATGGCGTCTCTAATGATTATATTTATCAGAGAGAAAGTGAGAGAGAAAAAAAAATCAAAAAAAGGAGCATTTTTGGCCCCAAAGAATTTCAAGCAGTTCTTGGCATAGAAACATCAGAGTTCAGTATTCCCACATTCCTCTGGTATGAGTGCCTAAAAAACTCAGAAAAACTTTGTTTGTTGGGAAGGGAACAACAGTTCTTTGCTTCTCAGTTAAGGGTAAGAGAGATCTGCAGAGAGATGCTTGAGACTTAAGCACTTTGTGAATCATTAAAATCAAAATATAAAGAATGAAATCCTATGTTCCTCAGTCCAGCCACTCAAACCAAGAGGAAATAAATTGCCAGGGCTGTGATCAATACAGATTTTCATTTCCCAGGCAACCTCTCCGAAGGGTGAGAATAACTGAGTGAATATACTGCAACACTCAAATGCAAAATTAATGTTTTATGCGCAATGACATTAGAGTGCTTCAGTGTTAGTCTATTTATTGTATACCCAGCTTCATGGACATATGTAATTAATTATATCGAAGGTACCATAGATGAAATCAAAAAAGCTCAAAAGGCTTTTAATCTTACCATGTGACATGCAAAGACATGATTTTCCATGAATAAACACCATTATTGCACACACAAACCATGAAGTACGATGAATTTTCTTCGCAATCTACTGTATTTTTGCAATTACCAGAGAAAGTATCCTATGAGAAGCAAGTTTCAACCAATACACTGGCATTCAACAGTTTACCTAACACAAAAAGCCTAGTAAATTCAAAAAACACCTTACATAAAAGAACTGATGGATGCACTTCATTCAGGAAAAGAAATAAACTCCAGAGTGGAATTCTTTCACACACAGTGACATTAACACTCTGGGTATAATATGATTATCAATGGGAGACAGGATAAATAAAATTTGCCAAGATGGCGTTTAAAAATAAAATCATTCAATGCAGCTATCCCATGCAGGAGACACAGAGAGGCGGGGCTTCATCGGAAAAGTAGCCCCGCCTACAGCAACAGAGCATTGGTCATTGCAGATACATAGAATAAATAGCACGTAACATTCAACCTTTTGATGAACTGTCACTATATTTTTTGGAACTAGTATTGTTTTGTTAGTTAATAATGGCATGCCATTAGTGTATTATTCAAAGAATTGAGTGATCCTCTATTCCACTGTCTCTTCCCCCATCAGAAAATGTATGCACAAATAGAACATTAGATATGTATCAATAAGTGCACAGTGTTGCTATCAGCTGGGAATGGTGGTAAACTGTGACTTTTGAAATGTAATCTTTATCCAAACACATATTACACTTGTGGACGTTTATGGCTTTTGGGTCCTACAGGAAGCACAATCAGAATTCCCTGAATGTGTCAATTTTCATTATTTTTGCATTTCAGGTTTTCCTTAAAATTTTCGCTTTTGACAATATAGAAGGGAGTCTCTGGCCACATTCTGTCAGTCCTCTCAAGAGTGTCTGGATAAGCTTCCTCATGTTATACCCTACAAACTGTGCAATTGTTTCTAGAACTTATTTATTTATTTTTTGGTGCACCATACAGAATACCACAGCATCAGGGCAAGCATCTCCTTTTATCAAGCACCAAATATGAGCTTTATTTTAAACGAAAATTAAAAGGGTTGGAAAATTGTTCCTATCAGCCCAAATGATGCCAGGAGCTTAGATGTCCTTGTTGAAACACTAGGCTTTCTAAAAATATGCTAATTGGATCATCAGACTCTAAGGACTGTTGGTTGAGTGATGAACAAAATATGTTAATGTGCTATATGCAAATTAGAAAATTTTATGGTACATCAGTCACCAAATACCTACATTAACAAAAGATGTGTTCACCTATAAAATTCAGCGACTGCCTGCAAACCTTTGAGGCAATGCAAATTTTTGTTTATTTTCCGAATGAGATTAAATACCAGTGTGTGTGTAAAACAGTTATAATGACATGCAATGGTTCCTTAGCCTCGTTAGATGAGTTACTTATAACCAGAGAAAGGCATCAACTAGAAAACGTGTCAAAATGGCAGATTTCTCAGCCGATATGCAATTTGTATTTTATTTGCCTTTTAAAATGCATTTTGAAATGTACAGTTAAGCTAAACAGAATTATGCCAAGAAGCATAACCACTAAACCACTGAAATGAAATACAGGCTAATCTTTTCTCTGTTTATGCTAAAATCTCCTTACATATCACCAGATGGAATTCCTTTGAAGTGAATTAGGTGTCACAATTTCCATCTTCCCAAAACCACGTGTACAGATTTTTATTTATTTTTTTTGTAGGGAAAAAAATATCTTTTTATTATACAATTCTCACAGAATGTTAAGATTTAGTAGCAATGGCAGTTTCATTTGAATTCTAGGTGTGAAAAAATTTGGACAACTCAATGAATGAGAATTAAAATCTTTTAAAAACAGCTGATCACAAAATGGTGTTGCATAGCTTGATGCTGATACATTTTGGACTATATTTAGTACAAAATGATGTGCCTTCAACATGATATGCCTTCAAAACAAGGTAATTATAGATGGGTATATTTATTAAATAAGGCATTTAATGCTTACTTTTAATTTGGAAAAAATGACCAGGTCCATGCAGGCCTGCTTTTCTTTGTGTTTGTTGTCTGCCTCTGTGTATTTGTGTGTATGTAGAACACTCAGCCGACAGTAGATCGAAAAGGATGGCCATCCTGTCTCTGCTTACAGCCAAATTGAATTTAATGCAACATAATGCTGCCCATAAGGAAGGAATGAAGACATCAGATAGCCATGGAAATTAAACAATGTGATTGTGGGAGCACAATAAGAGCAGCAAGAGGACAGAGAACATGGCACAATGGGTGTGGGGAGGGGGGGGGGGGGGTGAGCAGTAGCACAGCCAACCTCACACTGCCTTATGGGCCTTCTTATCTGGGACCTGATCCCCACCACTGAAAATCAACGAGACAAGCCATACGCAAAGGGTCCAAGTACAACCATTGCTATAGAATGTAAAATAAAAGCATAACCACACATAATCACACAGTAAGTGCATTTTATGTAGACAATAAAATTTAATAAATGGAAAAAATGTTCTGCAACTAGAGGAGTAAAAACTTTAGTATTCATACCAGTGTTGGCATTCTTGATTATGCTCTAATGTTATTTAATCTCAGTGCAAGTAAGGTAACATTATTCTATAAAACAAACAGTTCCAGTCCAGCTTGCATTTAACCAATAACCATTTCACCTGTAAAAAATAGTTATGATATCAGCAACATTGATTTTCCTGAATCATATTTCATATAAGCCTTATCAAGCAATTAGTTGAAAATGCATCTGTAGGATTTGTAAATAAAGCAGTGAGGTTGACGAGAAGTTCATCACTCCTCCACTGGCCTCCTGTCTCCACCCCAAGAAGCCAGGCTTCCAGGCCAGCGCCCCACGGAGAAGCCAGTAAGGAGGAGATTCCTCGCCAAAAACTCCGCAGAAGACTTGCTAAGCAGCCAGCGCACCTCAAATGTACACTAATCACATCTTAGATAGCACATAATTACAGAAAATGGCAAATGTCGGTCTGGATGCTGGAAAGATTATGTCTCTCTGTGGTCACAAATCCAAGAGTTCAGTACACAGTTACTGGCAACCACTTCAAAAATAGAAAACACTGAAATGGCATCTTGACAGCGAAGTAGTGCTGGAACACATGAAACAGACCAGGACCTTAGCAGTAAAAAAGACTCCAGTTCTCAAAGAAAATGGCTTTCTAGTGGCTGTACCTTTAATGTCAAACACCGATACCTAATTAACACAGACTGACTAGCCCCAAGAAACTAAAGTAAAATAATTCTCTATTTAAAAACACATAGCCTATGCCAACTGGTACAGCGTCAAGAAGCAAGAACACACTGGTGACCTCAGCAATCGGAAATAATCTGGTAGACCACAGAAAACCACTGTAGTGGATGATCGAAAAATACTTTCAATTGTGGAGAAAAACTTTTCAGCTGTTAAACAGATCAAGAACACTCTCCAAGATGATAGCATAGATGTGTTAAACACTGAAATAACGACTACACCAGGATAGCCTCAAAGAGTTCTCTGAAAGATCCAAACCACTGCTAAGCCTCAAGAACTGAATGGCCAGGTTAAAGTTTACTAAAAATGTACATTTAAAAAAACAAGACTTCTGGAACAGATGAGATGAGTATTGAACTGAACAAAAGTGATGGAAAGACTGTGGAGAAAGACAGGAAGTGCTCGCCTTTCAAACATGGTGAAGGTTGTGCTATGGCTTGGGCGTGTATGGCTGCCACTGGAACTGGCTCTCTTGTCTTTACTGATGATGTGACTGCTGACAGCAGCAGCAGGATGAATTCTGAAGTGTACAGAAACATCTTATCTGCTCAGATCCAATCAAATTCCTCAAAACTCACTGCATGGTGCTTCACCTTTTAGCAGAATAACGACCTCAAACATGACAATGACAAGTCAATCACACCGACTTAAATCCACATCCAAATGAACATTGCTTTAACTTGCTGAAGACGAGACAAATAACCTTAATCATACATTCCTTGAAAGTATATAGGCCTCCCTACCATTCAGGAGACATAATGGCTACGAGTGAAGAGAAAGAGGAGTGATGGTCTGTACTTGAACAAAAAAGAGAAATCAGCATCTTCAGGCTTCTGTCTACTCAGAGGATAAACTATCAAAGTAAACTGGATCCCTGTGCGGGGTCAAATGGAAGAATGAGAGTTATCTTAACGTCTCTGTGATTAAAAAAACACAACCAACGGCATGGCCATTATGTCAATTAATACTATATACAATATTATGAAATATCTATAAACACATGAGTAACTTATGTGCAAATTGTTTTTTTACAATAATCTTAAATATATATATGTAGTGCGTACCTATTCTTTCATAGATACATTTTCACACCTATTTAATAGGCGTCACCTCCTTCGGAGGACCGGGGTCTGTTCATGATCCATAAATCTGTCCTTAAACATTTTTTTTAAAAGAGTTTTGCTGCACATCTGGACTTCCTGAATGTAAAGAAACTCAGCTAAACCACAAAAAGTCTAAACCACAAAATTCTGAAGCATCCAATCTGACGTTTTGACCTTTAACCGTTCAGCTAAAGGGCCCATTCATGCTGTTCGGTCAAAGGGGAAAACAGAGGGAGCCTTAGCTTTATTTAATAATGAGGTGGCATTGTGGGAGGAAATTCCTTACCCTGTACACTGAGTCGCAACTGGTAATGCACAGTTTGTCAGAGACTGCTATTTACAAACCAGCAGCAAGCATGTGTAAAGTGCAAAGGAATAAAGATCAAATATCGGGCCAGTGCATGCACTGTCCATGTGTGTTTGCATATTGCTGATATCCCATTTGAAAATATGGTCTTCACTGGAGACCTCTGACCACATGGCTTATATCAGTGAAGATGGGAATTCAGAATAGAATTCAGCACACAGACACACATGCACGCATACACACACACACTCAGATACACAGCCATATCCATATACGTATAGTGTGGCGAACTGAAACAACACTATTTAAAATATACATGCACAAAAGAGCCAATCAGACATCACCCACCACTCCCCCCACGCTATACGCCAATCTCCCTGGGAACAAGGATTGATCGACTAAATTAGTCAGAGCAAAGCAGACACCTCATTTGGACTGGCATAGCCTTAAAACTTCTGCGCTGAGCTGCACTATTGTCCTGAGAGGTAACAAACTTGTTTCTTTAAAATGGGTGGGGTGATGTAAACACCCGGCATGCTATGGGATTGGCTGTTTTGTGTGTTCCTCTCGTTTTACTACAGGTGCGCCAATAAAAATGTCTTTGTCTTTGTGCCGCGGTGTCTCTGCGGGCACGGTGCCAGACGGAGAGCCCGAGTGACGTAAAGCTCTCGCCGCAAAGAGGACTCCAATCGCTTTCAAACAATACATTTGTTCACCGAATTCAGCCGCGCTCCCCAGCGCCCATCCGACAACAACAAGACCGGAGACCCCCCATTTCAATATTGCCCATTGTTCACTAACCGCATTGTGGAGAGGCCGCAGAGGCACGAAACTGCCAGGTTGCGGGCCTAAATCTCAAAATTGGACAATGCATTCAGGTGTGTGCTCTTCAGTAAGGCACATACTCAGCCATCTGGAAAGACTGCAGCAGTATATTGAGTTAGATGTTAGATGTACAGTAGTACATTTAGGCACTGACATGATCTGTGCTGCCTATTTTCTGCAAATCACACTGAAACAGAAGGGTAAGGCTTCTTTACGGGCACCATCTATCTTGCTCTTCTGTTTTTATCAGATCCATCGATCCCAGCCTTGCCCAATAACAATGTCTGCCAACACATGGAAAGAGGTGGCTCAAACACATGGAAAGAGGACTTCAGTGAACTCTGCTAGAAATTAAGGGCAATCTATTCATTATACTGTACTCATGGCGTACACAAACTTTAATATTTTTAGTTGTTAGCTTAACAGGTAATCAATCAATATGCATTCATGAAGAAATTAGCTAAATGGAAAACACCTGTTTTTGTGGTCTCCTGGGATCCAATCACTCTTTATTACCAGTATTACCTTTCTATGAGTTCTTCTTTTTAGTTGTACCAGGAAGTTTCATTTATTTGCGACCAAACATATTTCTAAAAACACATTTTATTTAAGCTTGATGTTGCAATAAAAGTGTCGTTGTCCATCACTGAAGCGCTAATGTGACTGCTTTAAGGTTCACAAATAAAGTGTATTCATTTTTAAAGTTCCCAAAGTTTCCGAAAAGACTGGGAATGCAATTTAGCTAATTTAAAGCTTTATTATTTGTGGGAACACATCTTTACGAATAATTAGGTATTTACAGAATACAATATCCATACAAGGACAACTAATTATCAGAGTAGACACACAAAAATAATAAACAGCTAATGATTTGTGTTGTGAGAAAGTCAGCCACATTTCTGTGGCTTCAACTGAGGTATTTTATGATGGCAGCATGCAAATTGCTTGTGTAATTGTAAAGTGTATTGTAACTGTCATACAAGCGTCCTGAGACCAAACATATGCAAATAAACAATTCATAACAGTAACCCAGGTTAATTGTGTTGGTTGGGTAGGAACATTGTTATGCAGAACATTGCAAACAGAAGTAACCTTGTCTCCCGACTGGTGTGTAATTACACTTACCAATCAGCAAGCAGGAGCTAAATTGTCCTGTTAACTTAATAGCATAACTCTGAAATGTTTGAGTTCATCACGTGAAGGACACTTATGGCATAAACATGAAGGATGTTACTACTTCATAGCTCGTTACAGAAATTTGACTGAAACTTGAATAATTTTTCTGTGCAGACCCCCAGAATGCCTTGCTATATACAATTAATGTTTTTACCATTAATTACGTACTGTTTGCATGTATGTATATATATATATATATATATACACACATGCATACATACATATATATACATATATATATATATATATATATATATATATATATACATATTTTGATTGTTCTCATCTTTTACTACTTATGTGTGTTTTCACTGGAATGCACATTTCATATGGTTGTTTCAAAGGCACTTCACATACAAATTTAATTAAATTTCACACTCCAGTTACTACACTGCATTTTCCACACTCACGCGTCCAAACACTTATTTTTATATTTAGGTATAGTGTTAGAGAAACAATCTGCACCACTGCCCAGTGATGTAGATATTAATATCCACAGCTTTCTAGAAGAAAAATACAACACACTAGCAAAGCGAGCACTACATCGTAGGTATCCATTCCTTTAGGCCTATTTTTAAGAGAACAATTAAATGTACCATATGTCCAATATAGAGCTTTACATTCATCTCACCAATGATGAACAATACTGGAGTAATAGTCAAACTGATTACAAAAAAATACATTCTAAGTGAAATTGATCTGCCCTAATGCTAACATCAGCCTGCTCTCCATCAAGGTGTATCAGCACAGATCTGTTACAACTGCTACAGCCCTGTGTATGCCTACTGCACTGCAAACAACATGTGCTCACCACTGGGCTGAAAAACACTGACCCTAAGCTGAGCATCAAGCACCCACTGGACCAACGGCAGGTTTAAACTCCAGCTAAGCACACGGAAACTGACCCACTGCATTTCAGTGAAACGTCACAAAAAACCAATGGTAACCCACTTTTATGGATCAAGCTCAAATGTCTCAAAATGATGGAACTTGTTTCAGGATATGTTCAATTTACATTATATTTACATATTTTTGCAAATATATTTAGGTGGTGTCCACAACACAGTAATGGCGTAACGTAGCTACACCAAAATCAGTATTTGGCAAGCCCATGGCGACTGTAGTCCACTTGAGAAATTGTATTGAGGTTCAAAACTTGCTGTTTAATATTGGAGAGCTGACCAACGCAAACATGCACTGAGCACTACTGCACTCAGTGCAATAGTAAATAGTCAATAGCCAATTTGCACGATAAATAATCAGTGAAATGCTATTGGGAAAAAAGGACAGCTAATAGAAGGCTGTGTGAAATATATCAAAGGAAATTCAGATCAGCTTCCTCAGTGAGTCACAAGCGAGAGCTTCCCCAGATAATCAATCCCTATCTGAGACATGCATCTGCCTGAAATAATTGGGAAACAAACCATAAGTCATAACAACACAGGGCAAGCCTCCTCAGGTCAGACAGGGACATTTCCCTGTCTTGGCAGCCATTGCAGGTATTTTAGGTAAATAATGACTGGTCATATGCCTCTCCCTTCCTGAATACCCCTGGGCAATTAATCAATAGACCCCTTCAGGCTTGATGTGTTCTTAAAATAGAATTTTTTAAAAATAAGAAAAGAACATCTGGGCTGAACTGTCTTAGAAATACTTTTCCTCCCGGCACTGACCCTGAGGTTTCAACAAACAGCGGTCATACCACGGCTCAAGAAGTGGTCAATGGGAAGTATGAGGGAACAAAAGGTCTAAGTTTAGGAATGCAGAGAGGAGACCGAGCACTATTTGATACATGTCCCAGTCAAACACCCGGTTGGCAAAAGGCCAACTTGGATAGCTTGAGCTACTTGGCTAGCAGGAAAATAAAAGAGAAGCACAGTGGTGTGGGAAGCACAGAATGGAGAGGGCAAAAAGTGTTGAGTATGCATACTGGACGTTATTCAATTATCCAGTAATGCTAATTTGAATTATTTTAGAAACAGGAGCAAACATCACCGAAAAGTCTTTCCTTTTGATTCTTAAAGTGTGTGGAGAACCAGCCTTCTTTTAGGAAGTATTTGAGAACATGTGACCTGGGAATGGGTAGAGAAGCAGCTGGGCTCTCTCCACTTGACGTTCTCATCTGCTCACAATTCCCTTTCAAAGGGCACACGTGCCACAGAGAACATCCTAATTGCGCTCGTACAACACTGACAAATGTTTATATCCTCCGTCTCTAATGAGAAGCCAATAATTGAAGCAAATGGTGCTCTCTCTCCTGCCGTCTGATACATGCATGGGACAAAAAGGAGGAGGAAAAAAACGTTGTTTTGAGAACGTTGCACAATGTGAGGCCATTAATCAACGGGGCTTTATGTAATGTGTGTTTGCACACGAGGCTGTTTTCTGTCATGGCAAATGGCAGTAAATCACTGCTTCATATTGGATGCTGCGATGTACAGATGTTTGATATTACAATAAAATAACTTCAAGTGCAAATACGTAAAGATCGTATGTACGCGTAAGTGTGTGTGTACACACATAACATTTTATTTTATTTTTGCATAAGATATATATATATATATATATATACACACACACGCATCATTTAGTACTTTATTTTGACTGCTGCAATCCACATATCTTCGACATTATTGTAAGTTAACTACAGATCTAAGCACTGTTAAATCTGATGTGTGTCTGCGTATGTGCGCACACACGCAGACACACACACACCTGCATGTGCGTGTATGTATGCCGGTGTGTGTGCATGCATGTGTGTGTGAGGGAGAGCACGCATGCTTGCATGTGTATGAATGTCTCACAAATATTTGTACGTCATCCCCTTACCCAACAGCTACCTTTGTCCAGGACAAATGGCCCATGTTTTACATTTTGCTGTGCATTTTCTGAAACAATTCAGGCAAAGCATCTCATACAAGAATACAACAAAAGCACATGACCTGAGATTTGAACTGCAACTCTGGCAGCATGCCCAGTGTCTTTACTGTTGCACGGTGTTGCCATCAATGCATTAGATTTCAGAATCCACAGCAGGGGCCATCTATAAATTCTGAGCACAGTTAGAATGAGAAGACTAAAATCCTGGAAGAAACTCAAACCACTGAAAAAAAGACCATCAGCATTTAAACACACAGAAGGAGGGCTTTGTAAAAAAAATAAAAAATCTGAAGGCTCAGCCTTCACAGTAAATCCAGCAAACTTGTGAAGCAGGATGATGGAAATTCCCACAATGCTCTGCTTCTGTTTATCAGCCAGGTTTGTACATTTGTGTCAAAGCTCATCATGTGTGCAGGAGAAAAACAAACAGCTTCATCCTAAGCTTTGTATCATCAAGGTGTATTTGTCAGTAAAGTTATCAGTTTCCACTGATCCTGGGAAATATGCAGCATGTTAAAGTGTGAGTGATTAATTACTGAACTGAAATGACTGGTGCATTAATAAGGGCTATTGTTACACCTCCCTCCTCATCATAAATTCTGGTGTAAAACAAAGCTTTAGGGACATAACAGTGTCTGCGTTATGTTGAATATCTTTGCACTGCGCACACTGAATAGACAGAATGTCCTCACACCGGAACAGACTTTGGTGTGGTAACACTGTGTGGCCTGACGAGGTCAAGCTTCCGGAGTGTGCTAGTGCTTTAATCCCCAGCTTTGACCAATTTCCACTTTCTTAAAGATGGGCTGGCTTTTCGGAAGAAGGGCAGAGAAAGGAGCCTTTCTGAATGCGTACTGGTCAGCGGAATGACTCAGAGACGGTTAGCCCTCTATGATATGATCGTTTGATGTTCTCATCTAATCTCCCCATCTCCCACAATCCCTGGCAGAGGGCTGATCGGGGGTAGCGAGTCTCGGCTGGGGAGCTATCTCCCATCAGAGGAAATGGATGTCCTTTAAACACTGTAGTCATTTCCGCTGCCTGCAGGGTCGCTGAGGAAAAATGCCCCCTCGGTCAACAATGCCTCATTTCAAATGCCTGTGGTATTGCCTTTAAAAACACTTGAGGGTTTCGCTTTGCTTGGGAAATGTGCGGTTTGCTTTGCCTGTCCACTTGTCCTGCAAAACATATCCTTTTCTGTCTTGCAGTGAGTGACACACACACATACACAGACATGTAATGTAATGTAACATACACACACACACACATATAATATATATGATTAGCAACTGTTGTTATCCCTGGGCAGTACAATTCTCATCATAAAGTCTAAACCTACTGGATGTCCAAAAATCTACCAAAAGGAAAAGCACAGCATACATTTATGTGGGTTGACTTTTTTGGCCAGTTTTACCAACTACATACATTCATTTATTATTGGTTTTGAAAAATAAGTACTTCATATTGAATCAAAACACACATATGCTATGCACTGAATAAATTTTAATTGGCTAAACCTGAAATTTTTACTTCATTGTTACAGCAATATTTTCAGGTTTCTTCAACTGGAATTTCTTAGGTTCATTTAAATTAGCCTAAACATTTTAAATTTAGAAAACCTAAAAAATATAGGTGTAACTAATTGAAGTAAAAATTGAAGTGATTTACCCAACAAAGCATTTTTGCAGTGTAGAGGGGTGTACGATGTGGGACACTGTGAGGGCTTTGGTCATGTGGGTTGCGTTTGTGTTACATTTTCATTCCAAACACTCAGCAGGAACACACAGCAAGCAAGCATGGAAAAGCGGAGTCATACCACATTATAGAGCCTTTTGGCATTAAACTGTGTGCAGTGCGCTATAATGATACTGAAGAGCCAGGAGCCAAGGTTCAAAATTTGAATAGCTGTTAAAACAACAGGGTCATAGAATAAGTTGCTTTAAGCCCAAGGCCTTTTCAGAATTTTAGAATGAAAGAAACTGTGACATTAGGTTTGGCTTTCACCCAGTTTTGTACTGAAGAGAATGGGAAATATGAGTTTCACCTATACAGAAAAGATAAAACATACAGATACATAAAAATAACACGGAATAAAAATGAAGCAATGCACCGGCCTTGGTCAGCGTAAAACGAAAGTGTCTGTGTTCGAAAACAGTGAGCTGTTAAATGATTCGTAATCGTGACAATCAGGGAACGTTTGGGGCCACACTTCAGTGCTAATAGAAGCCACTCTAACAGGACAACTTATTCTCTCACCGGGTGCTGCCTGTCAAGGACAAGGTTCTGGTGAAATGCAGTTTCATACAAGCCCACACGACCATTAGAAAGTGTAACGACAAGAAAAGCCCAGCTTGGATTGCTGTTTGTCTAAAATCAGGAATGAAACTGTTATTCTATTTCCAGGGCTGTACTCTCCTCTCCTCTCCTCTCCTCTCCCTTCCTGCATCCAATGAACAGCTCTGCGAGGCCATGGAGGCCAAACTGTCATTTACGCAGGGAGAAATACGGCCGTGTAGGCATTGCATTGGCATCTTTACGACACAACATTCCAGAAGGATGAGGAATGAGAACAGAGCGCGGAGAAGGCAGCCCTCCACACCACAGCCCGGCCCAGACGCAGAACAGCAGCCACCGTGACCATAACTCACCGTGAGCAGGCCTGGCAACCGGCACGCTGAACGGGCCTGTGTCCCTTTTTCCCTCTCTTTCACCCAACACGAAAAAAATGAAAAGGTGGTACACTTTTTTTTTTCTTTTTCTCTATGCTGGGGTTGCCGTGGGCGACAGAAAGACCCGCCCTTCCATGCGGTAGGGAATGTGGCAAAGCACACATTCAGAGGTAGCTAGGAAAAAAAGGAGCGGGCACGCTCACAGCAGGAGAGGCCAGAGACGAGTCTGCCTTCCTATAGACTGAAGCTGGAAATGATTGTTTTTCAAGTGTGACCCACTGGGCAAGGAAGGCTCAGGAAAATCGATTTGGGTAAAGATGGCCGTTAGGACAGTGTCAGCTCACGGGGCCGTACCGGCAGGAACAAAGGACCCGAAAAGCAATTAATGCTGCTGACAGAGCTTTCACACAAAAGAAGCTGCGCCGCGCAGCTCTTCCACAAGACCAGTACCAAGCCAACGGTCTCGAAAGCTTGGACCTAGATTATCTCTAAGAGCAACTTCCCTCAAAATTCACCAGGTAAAACGTTTTTTTTGTGCTAATGACAATTTGTGTACCTGCTGTTAACACAGTCATCCTGTTACCATTTTTTCCCCTTTTGCTTCCAGTTTTATAATGTCCAAGTTCACTTCATCAGTGCACTTCATGCTCATTGCCATAAGCTCCACAATACAAGCACATGTTCTCCTCTGAAGCGTGTGATGACAAGCCTCTGTTTATTTAACGCAGGAAGAAGACATGACATGGGCACCTTTAACAAGCAGACTGATCAGCCAGAGTCACCGGTGAGCGATGAGACATGGTCTTCCCAGTTCACTGAACCCCTCCCTCTCATAGGCTGAGGCCTATTGTGCACCTATCAAACTGCTGGCCACAGTTGGAACTATCACAGTCCAGTTTTGACAACAGGTCACAAAGCCCAAACATTCATTGGAACGCTCCCATTACAGGATAAGCCACCCGGCAGCCTGACACCATTTTCTTTTTTTCCCCCCATAGACGGGGGTGAGGAAGTTCAGGAAGCGCTGGAGCTCGAGAGTTCAACAGTCTACAGTCCAACGCCCTGCAAGTGCGTCAGACGCCGGCTTGTTTATCGCCATCCTTCCGTCTGTGATACAGTAGCTGCTAAATCACTGATTTTAACTCCAAAGCTTCCTTCACTCCGGTCTATTTATACCGTTTGCTTGGCTTTGCCCCTTGTAACAGGATTTACTGTTGGAGCCTGTGAAGAGGGCATGTCTTTGAAGCGCCTCTGGCTTAGAAACAGTAAGATGTAGTAAATTCACCTCAACTTACCTTTACACTGGTTGGTGTTTTTGTCCAGAATTGCCTTTGTTGACACTATTTTTCCATATCTGCAAAAAGGCAAAAAGGAAAAACATATATTAGTCATTTTAGTAGGTTTATTTGTTACCATGGCTGTGTTGACATCCTTCACACAGACAGATATGATATCCTTTACTCCAGACAACAAACCCCCAGCAGTGTCCCAGCTCCCTCCCATGTGTTTGATATGATTCTGCGGGGTGCTATCAACAACAGTCCCTCCTGCTCTGGGGAAGCTTTGGAGACAAGTGTTGAAAGCTGCAGAGGGAAGCCCCATCAGGTGGTATCTAGTATAAAGGAAGATACCATAAAACGTAGTATACTGTAGAGCTCATGGGGTGGAGTGGTGGTGTGGACAGTGCTGGCTGTACGCTTTTGCCCATTTCTACCTATAGTTACAGGGCATGCTGGGGATTGGGGTTCCAAGGTTTGGATGAGGGTACGTGCGAGCCCAATCTTTAAAAAGATCACCCCATTCAAATCGTGCAGTAGGTACCTACTAACCAGTAGGCTTGGTGGGTTGCCAATCAGATGATTTAATGGGTACCGTATCAGTCTTTAAGAATAAACCCATTCAAATTGTGCACTGCGAGATTTTGCGGGGATGTTTGCAGTCGTATGGGAGGAAGGTAACGTGAAATCTATGCAATTACTATTAAAACTACTATAAATTCTTTCATATTCATATTTCATTTGGGTGTCAAAGGGTGTATCAAAGAATAGAACCTGTTTTCACTTCATCATGAATCTATCGAAAGATTTTCTGGAAATCTATATTTTCGGAATGTTCTCATATGCCTGTACAATTTCTATCTATCTTATCCTTTTGTCTTTATCTATGTCATATTCTCAAATAATGTAAATAAATATGTTTTGATAGATTCCATATGTGTCAGTAGAGGGTTTGGATGGTTAGGGAGGTGGTGTTGAGGAGTAGAGTATCTCGTCTTCAACTTTGTTCAGTTGGCACACCTCATCTGCACCCCACACTCTGTGTAAGACACATTTCTGGTACATTTATTATGTATCCATTTAGTTATGCATCTAAAGATAGAATATTTGTTATGTATTTAATCAGCAAGGAACCCAATCACCTTAGTACATATCCGGGGGGAAGCTGGATGTGTGAAAATGTGAAGCGGTGTCAACCTGGATATGGCTGTATGCTACTGTACATACACTTTAAATTACTGATGGACCTTGATTTTGTGGCATATTGAAATGAGTCACGTGTTTGCTACCAGCCCTTTCATCTGAAAACAGTGATGAGTGGAATATGGGGAGGGGGGGAGGGGGGCGTGTTAAAGTGATTCAGGCAATAGAAAAACTATAAGCACAAGAAAAGGAGCGATTTTACTCGAACAGGTTTAAGGAAAATGGACAGATGAGTACTTACATAAATAAAACCATGTATAAAAGTACCTCCCTACTGGTTAAAGAGTATGATGCTGAAACAGGAGTCTCAGCTTGTGGGCTGCATTCCATATATGGATATATCAATAAACATAACATTTTTGAAAGCTTTGAATAGAATTTGAATTAATTTGCATATAAATATGGCCCGTGCACAGTATGGAAATTATGGGTTATAGTCAAGAACAGTACACCCAGAGGAGAGGCAAATTGGCTAGATATAAAGGACAACAATTCCTCCCAGGAGATCCATGATTTTTAAACTGGCTGCACGTTTTGCTTGAAAATGCATTACGTATTCGTAAAAGTTCAATTTCTTCTGATGCAGCCTGCTTGCAATCACTTTTAAGAATAATATAGGCAGTCAGGCACAAATGTATGTAATGGAATTAATGAACAGCTTATTTACACAGGCTGCTTTTCATCAGCCAGGTGTGGCCGTGCTGTTCTTCAGTTTTCCAGTGAAAAGTCTACCTTCTGTGTGGGAAGAGTAAGCAACACGCAGGCTGGGCTGAAAATGATTAACACTTCAAGTGTAACAGCGGGGGTCTTCAGACTTTGTCTACGATAGTGAATGAAAAAGAAATTTTGGTACTGTTATCCATCTTGTGTATGCATAGCATCTTTATTTATTGCCATTACCCTCAGCTGGGAAAAAAGTCCTAATACATGACGATTCATATTTTACAATGTCATTTTACATGCCATTGCATTTATGCAGCTGGGGGTTTTACAGAAGGAGTACAATGTTAATGGCACCGATGGAAATTTTTTTTTACCAGTTAAAAGCCCTGAGCACTACTTTATTAAAATGTCACCATATGCACTGGGAAACAGGTGCATCACAGTTGTGATTAGAACATGTGGTGTGCGGAATCAGCTTAATGATCACTGAACCTGTGATATGAACCAACGCGAGCGCGCCTGCGTGCGTCTGAGCGCGCACGCACGCGCGTAGGCGCGTCCTCGCCCTTCTGTCTCTGCGCAGGCTGAGCAGCCGCGCTCCTGCAGGTGAGCGCGGTGACCTCCCTGTCCTCGCTCACACGCTCGCTCAGCCGAACTGAGCCAGAGGTGACCGGCTTTCCCCCCGCTCTGATTCCAGACTCCGGCGGGAGAGCGGTGTTGATTAAGCACTCTCCTCTTCGCTGAGCAGGTAAAGGCACGCTCGGGAAGCCAGCCGGAGACGGGCTCGGAGACGCTCGCCAGGTGCGGTTCTCATTAAAAGTTTCGCTGCGGCCCGCTGGGACGTAAGGAAACCGGGGTTCTGAGGAGGCCGGCTCATCGCGGCGTTTCTCACTGAACGCTTTGAGATGCTTCGTCAGTGCATCGTGTTTGCATTCCAAACATAACTTCAAAGGCCGAGAAGGGGAAAAAAATGGATAAGATGTTGGCATATGCTGTTCTAGAGGTTAAAAAAAATAATAGGTAGAGATAGTTTCAATAAATTAAAACAGTGCAATATGCTGATGGCTATTTGGGGATATGGATGACTCTGTGATCTGCCATCCTGTCAGGATTTCAGATTGGATGCGGTGCAATGCCGTGTTAACAGATGTAGTCTCTATTGATTTGTCCTTGGATCCTTCTGCGGCATCCATTCAGCATCCTCCCTGTAGCTGGTGGTCCTGTCTCTCTGAACACCCAGCAGCGGCTCCTCCCACCCCGCCTCTCCTCTCCTCTCCTCTCCCAGTGGTGGAACAGGCTTCCCCAGCGGGTCAGGAAAGCACTTTCATCAGCTCTTCCACATCTGAAAACCCACCTTCTCAGACTACACTTATATAAAAAGCTCTAACTTTAACTGTAACGTTGCCTAATGGTAGCCCTAGTGGTGCTTGCTTTCCATGATAGATGGACATTTTTAGCTTTGCTAGAAGTGTCTGCCAAATGACTAAGCTGTATTACAAGTGCAGTCATTTGAAAGCAGACGCTAACGGCGTACGCTAATGGTGGATCTTGGATTCTTGCTTTGGGACGATCCAGGCGTATTTTATTTCCCCCAGTGCGCAGGGCCAGCAGAGCACACAGCATGGACGTCTCTCACAAGTGCCAGCACGTTTCTCCGGAGACTCTCACAGATGGAATGGCGGGACCACCCAGGGGGGGAGGCACTGCCGGCCGCGGACCCTCAGGACACGGGCCCCGCGTCTGTGACGTGTGGCTTTGATCCCGGCCCTTTGTGTCACTGGATCCGCCAGGCTGTCACTTTCCACTCCGGGTGGGGGGGGAACCCCCCAGTAAGTATGCCCCGGGATCGGCTGACAGTCCCGCAGGCTCGACTCAAGAGCAGAAGCCTTTGAACCCAATAGCGAAAGGAGCCCCCAGGACCCAGATGCGTGCCCCTGCGGAGGGCGCGACTCCTCACCCGTGACACGCCCACGTCTGCCCGGTGGCTTTTGCCACAGGTTCAACGGGTTGGCCGCTCCGTCAACCCCCGCCACGGCCGCTCCATCAACAAAAAAAAGAGTGGGTCCGCCCACTGCCTACACGGGCCTGAGTGAGTGTCAGCAGCACGCACTCGGCCTCAGAGTGAACCCTCAACGGCACCGGAGCACGCTGCAGTGTTTCATCACAACAGAGTCCGGGGGAAGCAGAGATAGAACTGCACCGGACAGCGCTGAGCCTGGCGGAGCCCAGAGGGATCATTACCGAATTAAGAAATCAGCCTTATGCATACAGTGCACTGATAGCTTCAGCAGCCTGACTTGCGTTTGAAAATACCTCTTTACCGGTCATTACAGGGGGAAGGCTCGCGACTTTTTACAGTCAAGGAAACTGAATTTTATGGAACTCATATAGATTTCTTTATTTTAGTTACATTTATTTAAAGATATATCTACTGATCTGTGTAGTTAATCAAGCTTGTGTTCTGTCACTTTACAAAAGTTTGCTGGCACGTAAAAATGTTAATGTGTGTAAAATGTAAAATTATATAACTAAACTCTCTGTTTCATATAGTGTCATCAGTTGTTTTCTGGAGAAAAAAAACATGCAATTCATTTTTGTCTCTTAAAATAGACAAGGGTGGGAACACAGAACTCCACTGAATTGTTATTTATGCTCTCTTTTGATTTGTCTTCAAGCGTATAGCAATACAACTGTTCTATTATAACTGAATGTGGTTATGTACGTAGAACATGCATTCTGGGGTTTCTGGGAAAAAGCTATCAGCCTCATTAGGAGCATTACTTGGAATCCTTGGAAAGCAGCCATTTCTGTGTGACCACACATTGTTTTGTCAGATGTGGTACAAAGAGAGCGCTTGTGTTTAGACTGAACACAAACCGATGCAATGCATTCCACAGGCAGTAACAACGGGGGCACTCAAGGACAAAGTGCATCAAACAGGAAATGAAATCCAAGTAAAATATGTCTCCCAGCACATTCTGAAGGTCAGATGAGCCTTTTTTTGATAGATTTGTTGATGTGGTGCTTGTTGCTGTACACATTCATCAGTTAACTGTATCTTACATCAAGAAACATTGAATACACTCCCTTTTCCTGGATAATTCTGAATATGTTTAACTTCTAATCAGAGCTATGACTGCTGACTTATGAGATCCTTCATAATTCCTGCTTTCACTCATTAAATTCAAGAGATTTGCCTCATCTACAAAGTGAAATGAAGTCCGAGCAGTGTATCTTTTGTAACCAACGTGTAAAATATTTAAAAACTTCTTTAAAATTAATTAATAAGGTGTGAACAAGAAATGTCACATCATTGATAATAATAAATAATAATGATAATAATAATACTCAAATTTGTAGCAAGGAAGATAACATGCAATGTGCTAATATAGTTTTTAATTAATATATTCAAAATGATGCTAAAAGATAAGTTAGAAATAATGGCTAAGCCTTTATATTCTCTGGTAACGATGTTTCGGGACTAATACAAAATGTGGTACAGTTGTTTATGTGGCACACATTCGACAGGTTTAATTGCTGATTTTTTACTGATCCTAAACCACATGTTTGAGAACACATGGGAGATCATTACAAAACTCACAGCTGTAAAAAAAAAAAAAATCTCCCAATAAAACAGAGGTACTGGATGTGCCAACACTGGTCCCCTTGGGAACAAGGATTCCACTCCGCATTTACTTCTGCTACACCCGGATTAATTCATATCACAATGTGGCTCGTCTCCCTTTGCTATGTGCTATTGATTTAAGGCCCAGTTGGTGTTCATTCTTTTGAGAATCACTGAGAGTAAGGAGTTTCGTATTGTGTAAAAGCAGAGAGGACCAGTTGGCTGAGTGAAAGCGGTTCGACAGAGTGGAATGAGACAGAAGCTACAGCGCGGTCAGCTGCCCGATAAACCCAAATAATAGTTACATTCAACGGCAAGGTCAACCGCATCCATGCTTTCCATGCTGCTCTGTCAAAATGTTTGCCTAGACCAAATACTGCTCCTCTGTGTGCCACACAATCTGGTTTATGGAGGGGAAACAGGGCAGCCAACCAAAATCAAATGCAAATGCTTACAAAACTTCAAATATTTACCATAAATTTGAGTTTGCGTATATATTTGTGGAAAACCTTAAAATTAACTTTTATTTCAGTGCAAATTTAATTAGACTATTTCTAAGTAGGAAGAAGGAGTATTTTACAAGGCTGTTTTCGATGAATATGGTTTAAAGAAATCCCCAGTGTATTTCACAATGGTGAGCAGTACATCTTCCGCTTCGGTTAGACAAATCTCTTTTCTTTTGCAATATATAATGCAGACTGAGTCATCAGCTGCACGCACATGCATTCAGACAATATCATTAACTTTGTGGTGAAATGATGGCTCATGACCGATTTAACATTACCAAAGGATGACATTATTTTAGTAAACAGTATCATCTTATTTTACCTTGGCTTATTATGGCTATGCCAATACTAACTCAACATAGCAACCACACTTCAGCACTGGCCATGATAAAGTGAAATGCTCAATACAACTCAAAGCGTGATGAAAATGTGTTTTTTTGTGTTTCAATCACTTTTGAGTGGCACTGCAACTGCTATCCTCCATCATTATAGAAGGCATTGTGCTATGTAATATTACTATAACACACAAAGCACCATTCAAAACTGAGGCAATTAATAATAGCCTTGCAGAGGCCCTCATGCATGATGTACCTTTGTTAGTAAAATAGGAGTATGCATGGATTATGCGGTATGTGGTGTGCATTAAATAAGAGCAGGAAATGCTGTGCTTCATGCAATCAGAGATACAACCGGATAAACTATACTGTAAATTTAGGCTCGTTTTTGTATTTTATAGGTGGGCTTTTTACAGGTTCATTTTTATTTTAGGCTTTATGGGCAGTGTTTTACAACCATACCTCACGGGGCCCTTGAAGTAAAAGATAGAAAAAGAGGTGGTAACATGCATTAGGCAGTTTGTATAAGGCTTCCATTTCTTCATGTTAGATTTACTGAGCTAATTTGGACTAAAATTTGCATAGTTTACAGCTTAATAAAAAGGTTTAATGTCAGGCGCCATTCTAAAATGCATTGACAGGGTGGGCATTTTGAAATATCAGTTGGGCTTCATTTTCAAATGCAATGAGCACACTTCACACATCAATTTCATTTTCAGAATTCTTGCTGGCTGACTACAAAATCAAAGAACTGAGAGACCAATGGCTTATTTCTAAGAGGTTGTAAATTTAACAGAGAAAAACATCTAGCCTAAATCTTGAATTCAAACACATTATCAATTTATGCCAATGTCTTCATAAATGTCCTTAGAATAGCTAAGAAAAAATCTGGGGACAGGTTTGGGGGTGGTAGTGATCCCAGAGTGGGCGGGAGGGGGCCATTATTTGCAGCAGACAGTTAGGTTGTACAGGTTAGGCTATTGGAAATGTAGGGCTATGGAATCAGATGTAAACCGACGGTCACCGAAACGAACACTATCCCAACTAGCTAGGCCAATAGCGTGCTAAGGCCTACACAACACATCAGACCAAAAGAGGCATAATTTGGCATGGCCACAGCTCACATTGTAGTAGGCTAGCAGGTTATGAATACAATGCGTAGACTATGCTATTCATTTACAGATTTCCTTTCTCGATCACTGGGCCTGGGGCTAGCTAAGTAAAGTATTGCTACAGCCAAAAACTGACACAACTGCACCTTACTAACGTTAGTTAGCTAATAGCATAATCAGTGCAAACTGAGGTCACAAAAAACCACCCGTTACTGCCTTGACACTAATAGCAAACTTTGCATAAACTCACAGTAGGTGCAATGCACAAATCAATATGCTAATTTACAATTCCCTCGATCACTGGGCCAGACAGCTAAGAAAGTTGCTACAGCAAACGCAATGTCACATACGTTAAATAGCATAGCTATTAATAGCTAGCTATTATCCTATAGCAGCTAGTTAGTTCATGTGAGATAAAACTTATGACTAATTAAGTATCGCTCCTACTCGATTATGGGAAGACTTTAAAATATAAGCGCTTGTCATCTTAGGCGAACTTAGCAGATATTTAAAAGTGTCGTCTGGCCGGAACTAAGTTTATTAGAAATACAATAAGTTGCAGATGCATTGTTACTGCTTTGGTCTGCACTCCAACAGGTACTGCACCAATTAACACATGCCATAACTTTTTAGTCAATAATCAGAAAGGTCCACCCATTTCATCAGCATGAATGCATACTAAAAGTGGCTAATTTTCATGGTTAGCAATCACAGTATATTCGCTACAATAATTGTTTAGCTACATCATGTACTTATTATGCTAGCAAGCTCCTGGTACAGAATAGCCAAGCTCAATTAGATTTTGTGTGGATAAGCTAGCCATCTGGATGCTTTGAGGCTTAAAGATCAATGAGATTCTAACACTTACTCTTTGCTGATGATGTTTTTCCCTCTGAATTATGAAATTACCTTAGACACACCACCAATCACCAACTTGAAGCACAGAGCCTTTGGTCATTAGTTGTATCAGATGGCTATAGTGCAGGACCTTTAGGGCGACAGTTAAGTAGGACTGTCTTGTAGTATAAGGACAAGTGTTCTTTTCAGGAGCACAAATTTGATCAATTGCATGGTGGGTGATGTTATTGTCCCCTTGAGCAACAATGAACGATATAACATTTCATTCAGGAGTAACTGCACCAGGGTGTGAATGCTACACTGTATTTGCTCCTTTCTCTTCTAACATACTTAGAAGTGTAAGAGACTAACTCATTTTCCAATCTTCCTTCTTCTCAGTGCCAGTTTTTCCATTGTTTTTCTAAATATGTATTTTTAAAGACAGGTTTGAAATATGATATAAATATTGTTATATGTTACAAATATGCATAAATTGCTTAAATATACAAAAAAGAGGAGATAGATATTTTAAATAAAAATGTAGTACATTTAGCCTGAATATGGGAAAAAAGGCTAATTAAGAATTAACCATACAACTTGAACCCCCCCCATCACACACACACACACACACACATGCTACCCAGAATGGACAACAGAGGGCAATGAGGAAGCTCAGCATACAGCATACAAACTGTACATTTGATACATTTTGCTACCCTGTATTGGCTGTCAGGATAACTGCTCAGCAACAGCTGTACATGTGATTCAATAGTCGCACTAAACGAGATGGACCATTTTTATTTATTTTCTTATCTGGAAGGCATTCTCCCTCTCATCTGTGGCTTAACATCACTGAGGGAAACTAAGCTGAATCTGGGGAGCAGGGCCCCTGTCTTTGTGTCAATCTGTCTTCAGGCTCCCGCGTGCATGGCTGTGTTTAATGAAAGAATAAATCTTTCCGACAGCGGGGGCGGATTTTCTGTATGGCGAAAGCTGAGGGCACATCTCTAAAAAATAAACATGGTGTTGTAATATATGCAGCAAGGGGAAAAAAAAAGAAAGAAAGCTAGAGAAAGCAAATCTGAGCAGCTTGCCCCCACGCGGATAATTTTTGGGTCTGACAACCTTTCGGACATTCATCATGTTGGGAGTCGGGTAAAGGGGTGTGGGGTGGGGGGCGGTGGGGGAGTGGCATTCGGCCCCTTGGGGAGCCGCACCTGAAATGGCGCTGTCGATCTGTGAGGAGACCCTTCGAGGAGGTCACTCCGCGGTCAGGGCGAATATTCATTAGCTGATCTCTGAGAGTGTCAGCGTGCCGGAGGAATATTCATGAGCGGGCCCTCGTACGAGCTACCGGGAGTAATATTCATGAGCGGAGATGTCAGCATTATTGAAGTGCAGTTGGGGAAAGGCGCTGAAAGGATTCTGCTGGTTCGCGCAGGAAAAGGGGCACGGCGGCTGATGGGCTCGCGGTGGCTGCAGTTTCTCGCTTCCCGCTGATTGTTCCAGCAGATGGAGAAAGGGCGATTAGCCCGTTCAGGTCCTTTCCACTTTCACCTGACAAAGAGGATCTGAGCCGTTTTCTCTCACCCGTCTAGTTTTACAGAGAAGTGAAACCGGAGTTAGATTAAAAGGAAAGCGTTTGCCTTTTGCCTGCCCTTGCTTTTTTTCCCCCCCTTACTGTGTGTCAGTCTCGGAGGTTATGCTCCTCCATCATGCTGGTTTTGACAGCACCATGGCAAGGCAGGCTTCTGTGGGAAAAGGCCAGAGCTAATTGGCTTGCATGGGCCACTGTGACGGGTGGGTTTTCGAGCGGACAGTTCATGTCTGCTGGCTGGTTGGAAATTAGACAGGGACGGAGATTATTCTTGAATCCTGCCTGTTTCACGAAATGCAGAATGCCTGAGAATCATTAGAATAATTTGACATTTCAGACTGGTCGCGCTTCGTGTTCATGGTTAGTCCAACACAAGGGAATAGTTCTGTTTTTCTTAGATATTTTTTTTTTTTGGGAGGAGGGATGGGGTCGGGTAGGGTTCTGACACATGATGAAGATTTGCTTTGATTTCTGGTCCCTCTGCTTGATCAGAACCAACACACTAGGGAATACTTTCATTGGGATCAGGGGGTACTGTAGCTCAGGGATTCCAGCTTTCTTTATATCCCCAATACTCCAAGAACCAGGGAGTAGAGCTCAGTTGGTTCAATGAAAAAACAATCATTGCACTCGGGCGCTTCGCTGCGGTGAGCGGATGTGGACTGTGGCACTCTGGGAGCAGCTCTTGAGGTAACCCTGGGCTCCAGCAGGCCCACAGGGATTCATGGGCAAAATCCCATTTCAGTTCTTCTTCAGTTCACTGGGCCGCAGATGGGATGTGTGGACCTGAAGCACCTGCGTCTCACGTGGCGTAATGCCTGTTACTTTTTTGAACGGTATTTACGACAACCTCTTTATGGATATGTTAGTTCAGCTCAGCTCACAGAAAATACAAATGCAGAGGGCTGTGATGTTCCCCAGGAGTAGTCACCTGATTTACAATCAGTGATTGTAACATGCCATATTCTCAAAACTGTCAGATATCTGTTTCACAGATAAGCGAGTGTCTGGTCAAATCTTTGAGCATTTCATGGGAACACATGTGACCACCTGGCCTTGAGATAAGAATTGAACTTGGTCAGCTTCAGCAACGAGTGCAAACGAACACGTTTGAAGTTGAAATAACGGAGTCCTCTGAGCCCTGCTAAGCACATCCTCATAACTTCAGAAAATTATGACCAACCTCTCTGATAATTACATTACATTACAGGCATTTAGCAGACGCTCTTATCCAGAGCGACTTACACAACTTTTTACATAGCATTTTACATTGTATCCATTTATACAGCTGGATATATACCGAAGCAATGCAGGTTAAGCACCTTGCTCAAGGGTACAACGACAGTGTCCTTACCCGGGAATCGAACCTGCGACCTTTCGGTTACAAGCCCAGTTCCTTACCCACTTATGATAACCATAAGAATTAAGAAGAAAAATGTCCCCCATATATCCAAATGTCACTGGTCCTCGTAATCTTTTTGTTTATCAGAGGTTAGTCATCACTTTAAATGAGAGAGGACAGCCGGTATTTTATTTTTATTTTTTCACGGTATTGTTTATGGCTCAGGAGTCGAATGATGACAGACGCAGAATTCCAAAGATCATCAGGTCTGCACTCTTAGAAGCCAGATGACCCACTCCATGTGCTACTGTCCATCTTGGCCCACTGCCCTGTACTGGGCTGTCACAACTGCGCCGGATTGTCAGAAAAAGAGTGAGCAGCTACACAAAGGGAGATTAACATACAGGTGGGAACAGGACAGTGGTGGGGGGGCAGGCCAGCAAACATATGAATACATCTGTATGGTGTAAAGTATGAGGAATTTTTTCAAATATGGACAAGCTTTTAAAACATTATGAGTATTTTAAACCACTGATCATACTTATAAGCCTGCTGAAGACATTGTGTTAAATGGTAATGCAACTTGTAATGTAAATATTTAGATTTCTTTGTAGATAAATACTGCGTTGGCGTGCATGCTCTGAAGGTTAATATGTACGTTAAAAAGTACGTAGGTACTTTGAGATGTTCAGAGGTAAAAATAGGGCTCTATAAATACATAAAGGGGTTGGCTCCATTTCACATACAGTAGAATTTCTGTGAAATTAATTCACTGGGAATGGAGGAAAATTCTGAAACTGACATGAAAAATGCACCAATTTAACAAAAATTAAATCTTTTTCCCCCATTGCTTTCTAAATAGGCTGCACTATTTTTGTGCCTATAAAGCTTAATTTGAGTTAATAACCAGTAATCAAAGCAGTGATAACCAGCAAGAAAACCAGCGGCTGCAATTAGAACATCTATTCATTTCTTCTGTTGTCTCTCTTTTCAGTGAACCATGACATGAGTCTTTTATGACCTGACAGTTATCCTCTTTTATCAGATTTTGTTTTAGATCTTATTTACATCAATCACTGAGGACTTTCCAATATGGACCAACATTCTTTTGAAAAAGTGCTGACTTTTTTTTTTTTCTTTTGGCCAAACTGTTTCCATTTAATGCTTCGCTTTATGCATCAGTAATAATGAGGAGTGTGGTAAGCTGTAATTTTGTACACTGCTTCATTGCAGGCACCTTTCATACCTCGTTTGGTTGACTGGTTAGTCCGTAACTCTGAGGGTTGTATTTTTAAGGTTCACCTGCTGCAATGTTGTGGCACATAGTCCCAAAAATGGTCCATACAAACCAGTCTTTTGTTTTGTTAATAATTCTTACTTAAGTACTTACTTACTCTATACTTATCCAGACAACATGGAACAGCTTATTGGCGCTTAATAATTATTTTATGAATTTTTTGGTTGGAATTAAATGTTAAACAAAGCATAGGTATGCTGTGAATGTCTGTATATTTTGGTTTGCATGTGTATGACTATGTGCCTTTTGTATGCTTGTGCTTTTGTGTGTGCACTTTCGTGTATTTATGCCTGCTTACGTGTAGGCTTTTGTGTGTATGTGTGAATATGTGCTTTTGTGCAAATGTGCTTGCATGCATACGTCATAGCCTTTGGTTGTGTGTGAGCTTGTGAGTGTGTGTGCGCGTGTGTGTGTGTGTGTGTGTGTGTGTGTGCATGCGTGTGACACTCACGGTTGGCAGAGCTTGATGAGGTCCTGGTCAGTGGTCCCAGGAGGAAGGCCGCGGATGTACAGGTTGGTTTTACTGAGCTGCTCTGCTCCGCTCTGGCTGCAGCTGTTTGACGTGGGGCTGGGCGGAGCCATGGGGTGAGGGGGTGGAGCATATGACTGCTGCAAAACAAGAGGGTACACATCACACACAAACATACACAACAGCTACAGTACACATCTATTCTCACTTGAAATTATCTTACATAAAGTAATGTAATACACAAAATACATTTTACAACAAACCCTTTGCATGCATCCTAAAATTCAACACAAACAATAATGCAGTATTCCACATAGGAAATGAGAAACAAATGTTCTGCTGTTGAAAACTAATATAAACATAATAATAATAATAGCATGGGACATAGGGCACTAAAGCATTTTCAGCCTCTCTCTCGCTCTTATTCTGTGTTGAATATTTATTTCAGGAGGCAACTAGTAACAGTGTGTGCCTTTTCATGGGCATACAGCAATAACCATTTCTTCTGTATTACTTGGGAGTCCCATTACCAACAGGGACTCTCAGATTGGAGGGAGAGACCTGTATTACACAGAAAAACTGAACTCCCAAACTTATGGTCCATTACAAAAAAAAAACATGGAAAGTACATAATAGAAGAAGCAATACAAAATAAGGACAAATTATAATAAAAAACTCAAATGGTGACTGTATCTTAATGTTGTAAAATGATGAAGATAAGCACACAATGTCAATGTCTGCAGCACATTTGCACACTGGTGAACTCACAAACACAATTGCTTGGATATTGCTATTCGGTGTAATTCCGTCAGTTGAGCGAATGAAGCCTACAGATTGCTTAATCTGCATTTTTTTAAAGGTGCAGCACGGAACAAAGCTTGAGGCACTGCACTCTGGGGCTGTAGGTTTTCTTATAGCTGTTTTCCGCAAGGAAAAAAATTACATCCGCAAAAGACTGTCTATAATATAAAATGGTTGTCATTATATGTTGAACGTTACACGTTGCTTAAGAATGAACTCAGTATTAATGACATACTATTGGAAAACTGCAAAGAGAATTTTCACAACAGGTCCAGATTCTGCAGTTTGTTCAGACTCTCCTCTCTCTGTTTCTTGGTCTGTCCCTGCTTCTCTCTTGCTCTAACACTTCCTCTCCCCTCCCCTTCCTCCCTCCCCCTCTCTCTCTCTCTCTCAGTTTCCCTGTCTCTGGCTGTCATTGCACCTGTTAGTCAGTATTTATCACCTGGAAGTCAGGGCTCCCCGCTGACAGTCCATTAATATCTGTATTAAAGGGACGTTGTGTATTATGACAGTGAGAGAGTTAGGACCTGCAGGCACGAAAGCCCAACAAGATGTCCAGGATGAATGACATCATCAGCTTCACAGACTTAACCTCAAGCTATCCTGAATGGAACGTTTCAAGTACCGGGGTGGCGGGGGTTCTGTCGGACGAAGCGACCAAGGTGAAGTTCTCTCGGTACAGAAACATGCCCCACAGCCTGGAATAAAATTCTGCCCAGTTTGCAGATTCATGCCCGGAGCACTTCCTTCGGCCAGCACGGCTCCTCCCTGCCTGTTCCAGCTACTGAAGTAACGCACTGATGACTCACCACCAGCTTAAAAGACACAAATGCTTTTTACTGGATGCTCCTTTTACTTGATTCAGAGCACGTGTACGCTAGGCTGCACCACCCAAAATTTACCGAGATGTTGGAGCCATGTGGGAATATAAAAATAAAAAGTGGGAGAAAATATCAGACATAAAAATAACAAAGTGCGATAAAAAAAAAAATGGAGGGGGATTCTGGGATACTAAGGCCCTCAGTGCTCAGACACTTTAGTGATAAAACAGACCGCGCTCCCCACCCCCACTTCCTTTCAGTATTACCTTTGCATAATTTACCAGCCTGTGTAGCATAACTGATTCGATCTGCTACTTGCGTATGATCAAGCGGTGTGCCGGCTTTTACGGCCCTGAGACTCAAGTCACCGAGCGAGAATAATGCGGAACCTGCCAATAGGAGGCCAGTTATGACACCGGCCTGACGGGGTCTGACTGCTGCCATGCGCTGGCTTATAAAATGTGTTTCATTCCATTGCTCAATATATAATATCGCCGAAACAAACCTGAAATGGATTAAGTTTTTCAACAATGCATTTTTGTAAATGATGGTTTGTATATAATGTATTCGTATATGGCAGGGTATTTTATGTGTTCACATGGAACACCCATCAGAAATTCCCATTCTCTTGTGGGGATTTGGGCCGGAATCTCGCATATTTCGGGCTCATCTACGGCTATTCTCTCAGAAGGGCTGAACGACATGAAAATGAAATGGAAATAAAGAAAAGTACATTTACTTTCACTCTAATGATCTGTCAACATTCCTCAAGAACAAACGAAAGGATTTCTTTTCTCAAATATTTAACAACTGGAATAATTCCTTAATATCCATGTAATGCCACTGCAACCCTTCCCCACTACCCCCCCCCCCCCCACCACTCACCCACCCCCGCCCCTCTCTCTCTCTCGTTCTCTCTCTCTTTCTCTCTGATTTGTAACAAAATAATATTCCTCCATAATAATGGGAAAAAATATTGCTCTCTACTGCATAGAACAATTCCATCGTAATCCAAGTCACTGTCTGTGTAATAATGTAGACAATTATTAAATATAATTCTACTGTGTGCATTCTTCCAACACATAAAAAGTTCCTCTCCCTCTAAAAATGTATTCAGGTACTCTATATCATGTTATCTACAACAGCAAACTCCAGACTTTTGTCCTTGGGTTGCAGAAATCACATGGTCTACCATTGATTTCCTTTCATTTTTAAGGTCAAAAACCGAAGTCATACACAATAAGGCATTGAGAGTCAAACAACACACATTACTTACAGTGCAAGGGACAGACTTTGGAGGGAGCGTAACCTTTTACACAGAAATCAGGAAAAGGAACACCCTGTGCTTTTGAATCATTACCTTTCACCAATCTGTGCTATCAGCCAATTTGTTCACACCCCCATTTATTTCTCTAGATTTTTAAAATCTGTTTTCTGAAACCGAAGGAGAGAACAGAACAGTCCCTGCATTTTCATTGGTTTTTGGCCAAAGGCTTATATGTATACACTTTTAGGAAGGTGGCTTTTCTGATACAGGTCTAGAGAAATGGGCCTTTTCTCAAATTCAATAAGTTACGATCGGCATCCCAAAACCTTTTAACCCCCCAGGTGGTAAATTAAGAAGCCTTGCTTCTTACAAACTCTCTGGCTCACAAGGACCCACCGGTGAGATGAGCTGAATGTGTGCTCTGCATGTCTCCGTTTATCTGAAAACCAGGCTTCAAGCTGGATTCACCTGTGTGACTGTTCTGCTTCCACGGGGAAACTGGGAAGACTCAGGGAAAACTACATGAAACATTTCAAGAAGCAAAGATAAAGCATTGCGTGAGATAAGAGCATCAATTGCATTCTTATTGCTACCCAAGAGCATGAAGGAGACTGGGGCAAAAGTTGACATCCCAGAATTTCTTGCTTTCTGGTCGTTTCTTCACATCTGATATGCACCCACACTGTCTGCTGTAGAACTGGGAAGGCTGCACTGTGTGTGTGTCTGAGTGCGTGTGTTGTTGATGCAAAAAATCAGAAATTTTTTGTTTTAAGAAAAATAAATATTTAAAAACATTTTAAAAACCATATTTTCCATGAAAAAGTATAGGAAGTGTCTAAGTGTGTGGCTAAGATGATTCCAGTATTTTCAGTCAGAAAAATAGACAGTTAAAACAGCAGAGTTAAAAGGGAGTTTGGGGTTCATGGTTTGAAGGATTCCGACAGAAATTCTCTGCATGCACACACACTTGGTATACTGCATATCAGAAGCACATAGCTTTCACATTTTCGAACAGTTATCTTTATAAAAGAAGATATAAAATTTATTAGCACTCAAGAGCAGGTGAATCACGAGAGGCAAAATAGATAGACAAAGAGTTTATGGGATATTAAAAGAAACAACAAACGCAGAGCACTTTTCCCCCCTCTGAGTGAGATGGAAGCGGGCTGAACACCAGGTTGGTAATTGGGCCTGATTTATGGGAGCCCTGAGTCACTGAGCCACTGGAGGGCTGGCACAGAGCCAGACTGCAATAGTGTCAATATCAGAGCTGCATCCCCTCAAGTGATCCTGCTCAGAGAGAGAGAGCGGTGCTGCTGAGTGTCTGTGTGTGTGTGTGTGTGTCTCTGTGTCAGTGCTGCTGTGTCTGGGTGTGTGTGTGTGTGTGTGTGTGTGTGTGTGTCAGTGCTGCTGAGTGTCTGCGTGTGTGTGAGTGTGTGTCTGTGTGTGCGTTCGTGTGTATGTCAGTGCTGCTGAGAGTCTGCGTGTGTGTGTGTGTGTGTGTGTCAGTGCTGCTGAGTGTCTGTGTGTGAGTGCGTATGTGTCTGTGTGTGTGTATGTATGTCAGTGCTGCTGAGTGTCTGTGTGCGTGTTCATGTGTCTATTAGGGGTGTGCAGAGACATCATTATTTGTATCTGTTCAAACAACAAAATTACCTGTATCTGTATTCGGATAGCAGACCGGAAGTGTGTGTGTTTTATACCGCACGTCACGTTAAATCAGGCAAACGTTGTATTTTCTAACCTAATATTCGTTGGCAATGCAATTGTTGTGCCTTCAAAGCATCAAATTAATTTAATATTGGCATATAATTAATTATGAAATATATTTCCACATCCTCATACTGTACTTTTCATCTCTTTCTCTCTCTCTCTTTTTATTTTTAACTAAACTAAGTTTTATGAACTGTCTGAACCCCCCCCCCCCCCCCCCTTTAACTGGGGGACAATGAACAACCAGAAACTGAAAAAAATGTTTTACAAATTGAAAGATTCTGTTTTGCATTGGAAATAGGAACTATTTTCAGTAAAGATATATAGAAAAATATCCTTCAGTTGAAGGGAATAATCTTAAATTCCAATGATGCTGCGTACGTGTTTCTTGATGTGTTAACCTTACTGCAGTTCGCTAGGGAAACATGAATTACTACTTTACAACAGTAATTACATAACAGTAATACATGAACTTTTTTGCCTGTTTTATTTATTTTATTTTTTTACTGAACTAAGTTTGGATAGACTGCAAACCATCTGATGTCCTCATATTTTCCCTTGGTGGCAACTGTTACCATGAAAATCTGGACTGGATTTTGAAATACAAGGTAAAACGTCGTTTTTTTCAATATTTCGACTGGGTTTTTTTGGGGTTTTTTGGGTTTATTATTTTACCGTTGTCAAGCAAAACTCTGGTTGGTAGTTCTATTTGCACCATTGTTAAGCAAACACTCTGGTTGTTAATTCTATGAAAACAATGATTCTATCAAGAAAAAATAGTTCCTTCTCATTTTATACCATACAATTGGTTTATACCATGTATACCATACATTCTTTGTCATTACATTATTTAATAAAACTGCATGAAACCATAAGCCAATCAAATTAATCTCCCTAGCACTGTCTTGCTTTTTAAATGGTGTGGTCGCGCAGTGTAGACATAACGTCTTTCTAATACCCTCTGAAACGGGTTTTGAATGCCAGCTAGCTTAATGACAGGTTCAACGTCACTTGTCACCTAGCCAATATTAAAATTCTTGGTTTTAGGTCAGAATGGTCTCACAGCATGCTTGTTATCCCGGCTAGCTAGCTAGCTAACTACTGAATTGTATTCAAAACAGCGGTTACTATAAATGCAATCGTTCACAAACATATGGATTAAAATGCGTCCCGTATCCATTCTACTGTCCAAATTAGGGATGATTCCAATTTTCGGGATGGTTGGCAACCGTCAATAAAGCAATTGTGAAACAGGACATTGAAAAGGGGAGGGGATGTAGCCTAACAACAATTCAAAAGCGAAAGAATAATTTTGCTGTTTAAGGGGAGGCACCACCCCTAAATAGGAAAAAGAAATTCCTTTACTCATATCAAAATGAAATTTTACCAGTTGAATAAAGACACAAATACAAGGTTTTTTTTGTATTATGACTTTTCTTTTTTTTATATGCAAATGAGCTATTAGCTCATTAAATATGTGCTAATTTACATATAAGTGTATTCAATATTTAAGCTCAACAGATAAAATCTGAACTGATTTTTTAAATGTGATCAATAACTCAATAGTTAGGGCTTGTCAGAGGCTTTTGTCAAAATATTGTTATTCTTATTAATTATTCAATAAACAATATGAATATGTACATGATGAAAAAAATGTTTTTGACCTATTTTTACAGATAAAAAGCCACATAAAATGAAAATGACAAAACATATCAAAACAGCCTCTGACATGCCCTAGCTATAACATTTAAGCAGTATATAAAATTATGTAGCTGTATCTATTGTTAAAGTTGAGATAAACTGAATACCCTACGGGCAATATAGCCTACAGTTTTGAGAAAATGGCTGTTAAAAGGACCTTTAAACTTGTCTTTCGTCCATCCTCACAGTGACAGCAAAGGAAATAGCCACACATGGTAATTCTAGCAGTACGCTCCAGGAAACAAGCTTTTTAACGATATATGATTTAGAATGCTGGATTTTGTAGCGCATTGATTTTAGAACTGTTAAAAGGCCTAGGTGTCCCTTTACTGAGAAATAACTTGTTGCAAGATAAAAAATAAATAAATAAAAAATTTAAAAAAACCTGGACTGGAAGAAAAAAACTGGATTGGAAGAAAAAAAAAAACCTGGACGGGAAGAAAAAAAAAACTGGACTGAAAGAAAAAAAAAAAACCTGGACTGGAAGAAGAAAAAAAAACCTGGACTGGAAGAAAGAAATACGGAGCCTCCTAAGGGTCATGGTGGGGAATTTTTTTTTTTTTTGCTACTTCTGCGTTCCCTGGCAATGCTTTTGCATTACCTTGCAACGTTTGACATTCACAACAGTTACACGCAGGCTACCTTTCTGTGCAACTCTGGTAATTCATCTTGCCCTGGCTCTACATTTTGGACGGTGTAGTGGCGTGCGCCCTTTTGTAATGTCTAATGTTGATAAAAACGGAATGTCATCGCTTGCAGTGCATTTGTTAACGTCGTTCTGTTAACGGTGTTATGTAAGGAATAAACACGACGGGCTGTCCCGTTATTGGAAATTATACCGTATATAAGGAGTGTGGAAACTCAGAGGGGGGGGAGGGGGTCATCATCCGGCAGGGAAATCCGCTTTCCCGGAGATAAGCCTGGGTTCACCCCGCTGGCAGAGAGCTTCCTGCGAGTAGCGCCGCCAGGAGGAAGTGGTACGCAAACCCGGCCTGACAGACGCTGCCTCCGGACCGTCCGTAAACATGCCGCCTTCCCGGAAACGCAGCCTCTCTGCGCGGGTCTCCGCGGAGACACGCTATTTTTAAACACGCTGAGCAGACTTTCCAAGGAGTCGAGATGGGAAGGATCTTATGGGGAACAAAGCTGGATATGGTCCTCTGTACCAGGACACACACATTATATATACAGACAAGGGTTCATGTACAGAACATGCCTTTAGTGGCTGATAAATGGCACATTTAAAGCAACCTTTAATGTGTATGGGGAGACCACTTATTGTCAGATTCTTCATATTCCTAACAGCTGAAATTAATGTAAAATGAGGAAATGAAGACATGAAGAAAGGTTAGAAGGTATAATTTATTCAACTCAAACCGCGGTGCTGGACTATGCTGGAGATTTCACACGCATAAAGGACAATTAAGCTACCTCAGAAAGTATCTCAATCCAAATATTTAGACTGAGTTTAGCTCAGTGAGGCTCTGAGAGGCAGTCAGCGAGCGGTCTTCGGGTTCAGCAGAGAGAGGAATCCGAACGTCCGTCTCCAGCTGTGACACTTCAGCATGCCTGCACTTTAACTCCTTGTGTGCCGCTACAATAGACGGCTAGATCACCGCCAACCTCCAGCTCGATATGTACACGCAGAATACCCACAACTATTAGAGTATATTATTTGTTCCTATGTTCTGCAGTGTGCATGTGTGTTTGTGTGTGTGTGCCTATAAGCGTGTTCATAAATTTCCATTTAGTTGAACTGACTAAACGGTCCCTGTGTTTTTATTCACTTTCTGTACTGTCATTGAATTTCCTTTTATGGCAATGTGCCCTACAGTTAGATTAGATGGGTAAAACAGATTTCGGCTGTTGGTAGTTTCTCTTAACTGTGCATGACGGGGGACAGGTGGTGCTGCTATTGCCCTCTGCTATGCTAAGATCATTTCTACTTTAGTTTAATTGGGTGCATTCTTCAGGAGCCACTTACATGTCTCATAGGATACACAGGCACAAACATTCCGTGTGTGTGTGTGTGTGTGTGTGTGTGTGTGTGTGTGTGTGTGTATGTGTGAGTGTGTATGTGTGTGTCTGCTTGGCGCATGTTTGTGTTGTCATAAGAGGCACCCATGTCTGACCTCTCACACTGCAAACAGTTATACGCACACATCCTCCCCCACACACACACACACTCACACACCAGCCAATCCGGATGAGTGGCTATTTCCAGCCCTCTGACTGGCCAGCTCTCTGGACTATAAGTTATTGCCCGTGTGCAGGGGAGAGGGCCCTCCCGACAGGCCATTTGTTCCGCTTTTATTCAGTGAAACTAATTTACGTTTCTTTTACTGAAGGTCAACTGCACTCAGATTCATAAATAAGGGTGTAATTGGTGCAGGACGGGCAGTGGAGCCCAAACGACAGGCCTTGGACCGCCCAGAGAAGGGAAGGGAAGGCTGTGCAAGAGTGCAGGGGAGGATGTGTGGCTTTTTAACGGTGGATTTTCACACACATACGTATACACACACACACACACACGTACACTCGCACGCACGCATACACACGCACACAAGCATGCACATAAACACACACACTTACATACACAGACCCATACATACACACACATGCACAAACATGCACACAAACGTGCGTGCACACACAGTCACACACTCACACACACATGCATACACAAGCACACAAAAACGAACACACAAAAACATACATACACAAACAAAAACACATGCAGGCACACACACGTGCGCACATGCACACACAGACACCCTTTTGTCCATATTCACAGTGTCACAAACTCATTCGCATCAGGAACTCATTGTCTCAAAAAGTTGCTTCAGGCAAGAATATCCTCAATAGACCACAGAATGCTCACATGTGAGAAGTGGTGGGACAAGCAAGCAGCTAGATCTGCTGTACTCAGAGTGTGTATGCACAGTACTGTCACAACTGGACAAAATAGCATCCCTCCCATTTAACTGTGCAAGAAAGAATGTTTGTGCATGTGAACATGAACACCTGTGCTCTTGTGTGTGTGTGTATGTATGTGTGTGTGTGCGCATGTGAGAGAGAAACAGAGAGAGAGTAACCTTGAATGCACTTGCTCGGAATAAAATAATGAAAGATAAGAGAAGGCTGTCTGATCTGTCTGTCAGTTATATGCATCAGACTCCTCTGTCAAACTAATTGGGGCGACTCGAGAGGACTAGAAAATCCCAATTCGTGATGCCACATTTGACAGGCTGTGAAAAGATTTTTCATTCCCATAGTCTTGGCCTCAGAGCACCTGTGTTGAATATGCAATCTGTTCAGGTTTGCTTTCTCTGGAAAGGCAGTCTAATATCCACGGCACTTTAATGATTATTTATTTACTTAGCAGAGGCCCTCATCCAGTGCACTGCAAATATTTAGAATGTTATGTCCATGTGTGCAGAATTACTTGTTGAATTCAAATTAAAGTTCTGTAATTTTGGCAAGTGAACGGCTGATACTCCAGTGGGAATCCAACACGCGGACCTCTAGTTACTACACCAGTCGCTGAAGCCATTTTCCAAGCTGCCACTAAACTTTAACCCACTGCATGCCCTTACAATCAGATGTCCGTGGCATGAATTTGACCAAATATTCTCCACAGCTGGGGGAATCGCTGTAGTAACCGCAGTCTCTCCCGCGCACGCTAATGTCGGTGATCAGAGCGCGATCCACCAAGGATCAAGGCTCCGAGGCTGAGGCGGCCCTGGAGGAACGCCGCGCTTCCCCAAGCAGACTCGCTTCCTCCACCGGTGCAGTCCCCGGCAAACGGTGAGGGATGTTCTGCGCTTCGTTAAACCTGAAACACACGCGGAGGCGCCGAGCGTGCCTCGACGGCTGCGTCGCAGGCAGAGGGGGAGCCGTCGGCTTGGCTCACGCACGCGATGGGGACGGCCCCTTTTGATGTGTCATCGAGACAAGGCGAAGCGCCAGGCGCCAGAACGCTTCCTATAAAGATGTTCCGTATGAAGAGAGAAGGCGCACACAGGCGCCCTCACCAGCGGTGCCATGCCAGTGCTGGTAACCGATGACAGATATTTCTTTTCTTTTTTTACAGTTCAGATAAGTTCCCCTGAGCAGTCTTTTGCGAGGATGATTTATCTCCATATTTCTGCAGGTCGCGGCAAGGACAGTCTTTGTTATTTATTTCTTTCCTTATTTTGCCAGCGTGTCAAGCTATATGTGTGTGTGTGTGTGTATGTGTGTGTGTGTGGGGGGGGGGGGGCAGCTGCTATATTTACTGCAGGTCATAACAGGCTGCTGCTACAATAGAAGGGACCCAGGGGATGTTCGAGTGAGTTAGTGTGACAGTGAAACAGTGTGTGAGTATATACATATGTGCGTGTGGGCGTGTGTGTTTGCATATGTGCAGGTGTGCATGAGAATGTGTATGAAGTTGGTGTCACACAAGAAAATTTAGGTTCTGCTCGTCCAGTACTATTATGCTGAGAAGCTGGGGGTTCTAGCAAAAAAAAAAAATTACTCAGGCATAATGCTTCTAATGCAGACCCCTGCCATGAGGACTGGGAATCCCCATAGTAGGAACTACTGCAATGGGATTAACTGGAAAACAGTGCCTTTCATTGGTAATTCTTACTCTCCCAGGAAAAGTCATGGTTGGTCAGGAGATTATTATTTTAATAAAGAACTATTATTTGCTGAAGAGGAAACCAAGAAGCACGGGACATTAACAGATGAGATTCTGGAAGCACAACACTTTCATTTCAGATGAGTTGGTAAACAATGTTTGCCTCTGCGAACAGAAGAGAGGGGCACTGCTACAACTGAGCTGTGGTGATTTGTTTATAAAACATGTTAGCAGTGAAGTAGAATATGCAAGGGTAGTGCTGTAATGTTACTTGCTGCAATAACTCAATAGCTCTGCCATGCTTTGACTAAGAAGAAGTTCATTGGGTGTAAAAAAAGGGAGAATAATAAGGGCTGACAAGCTCAATTTCCTTGTAGAACCATTAATATCATATCTGCCTAGCATACATCAATTACTAGTTTATGCAGAATATCTTATGAGGACCCAGCAAACAGGATGAAATTATCTCCACCAAAAATCACGATGCAAAGAGGCTCTAGCGTGAAACTTATATGACGGATTACCATCGGCAAACGGTGCAATTATCCCCAGGAAGCCAGCACAAATCTTAGAGAAATTGATTGGCTCAAACCAAATGTGTGTGTGTGTGTGTGTGCGTGTGTGAGAGAGAGAGAGTGAGAGAGTGAGAGAGAGAGAGAGAGAGAGAGTGTGTGTGGCGTGGGGGGGGGCGTGGGTGTGTGCTGTGTGGGTGTGTGTGTATGCATGCTTACGTGTGTGTATGATAAAAAATGGTAAATGAATGAATGTATTCTAAAAGCACAGAACCATGGCAGGTTAAAAAAGAGCTGTATGCCCAGCCCTGGCAGCCGTGTATGACAGACACAGAAACGCTGCCGCACGGCACCCGAATCAGAAAATGGGTAGCAGTCAGCACCGTCAGCCGCCACCACTGACGTCAGAGCGTTTTCAGACTTATTCGCCTACCATTGGCCGACTGTGTACGCTCCGCCATAAAATAAACTCCCCCCGAATCTGTGTGATTGAGATACGAGGAAACAACGGGCGATGCCTCCCGGATTAGCACATGAACGGAAAGGGCATCCCTCCCGATGTCAGCGAGCGGCAGTCTATTCACGCCCGGGAGAGGCTCCGCCATTGTTGCGAGAAATAGCCCGATCGCCGCTCCGCAGCGCGTCGGCGCATTAGCATAAAAATGGGCTTTTTTTCCTCCTTTCCGGGCAGAGAATTATGGGAGGCGAAGGTGCTCCGGAGAAAGGAGCGGGGGAAACAACGGCGTCCCCGCACAGCCCGGGCCTGGAAACGCCTTGCTGATCAATTAAAACGGCTTTCGCATTCAACGGGGAGTGGGCCGGCCGACGTGCCCCACATTTACACAGGGTTTGGAGTAGGAGGGACGAGCTAGGCCCGTACCGGCCCCCACACGTGTGAGGCTCCTTTTAATTCTGCACACGCGGAGGCCGGCCTTTAGCGGGCTGCAGCTAGGCACATGTTTCGCCTCGCCGTGGAAATATGAACTCTATAAACGGATCTCTGGAAGTTTAACAGAGTGGAGCCTGTGAAGAATGAGGATGAGGAGGGGAGGGGAGAGCGAGAGAAAGAGAGAGAGCTGCAGCTGGAGAGCAGGTGCACGCATATGCGGACAGCGTTGAAGCTGGGGACACATGCGGACCATGCAGTGGCCATATTTGATTGGCCAGTCGACCGCACGTTATTCAATTTCTGGGACAGCCACAGCATCATATGAAATTATACAGAGATTAGTCAGGGAACATTTTGCACAACTCCTTGTGGTTTCCGTTGTTGAAAATGAAAGGGCGTGCACTCGCATTTTCTTCATATTAAATCCAGGAAATGTGATTCACATTCCAATGAGCACTGATTATTATTTATGATATTTAAACATTATTGTAGTTGTTCGTAATGAAAGGACATCCATTTAGACGTATGCCTCCCATCTCCCCTCTCCATGTTTAATGAAGGAGGATGATCCGTCAGTACCAACCCAATATATACAGCGCCATTTTGGGCCATGCATTGCGCCCAGACAACACACTCAAGTTTAAATGCAGAGAAATAACCCTGTAAACCTAGATGTCATAGAGATTAATACATGGCCAACTGAAAAGAGCCAGACTGGGACTTTGACCAGGATACTGGGGAACTCCCTGCACTTTTCAGTGCCACAGAATTTCACTGGCCAAAGCCAGTCAGGTTCTCTGTGCATTGCCTAATCGAAAATTACATCTCCGAAAGAATGGTATCTGTTTGCTGCGCTGTGGCACTAGCATTGACCTCCAGGGGAAAACTGTCCCCTGCTGGCCCCATTATATCACTAATAGCAGCCACCTGGCTTCCCCTAGATGTGTCATGTCCCAGCTCCTCTACGCTTCCACTGTTTGGACCAAATCTACGGCATTGTGGCAATACGGACAGGATGTTACTTTAGAGCTCTGTTGAGATAAATGTGATTCAATCAATTTTGCAAATTGTGCCTTCAGGACGAAATGATCTTCAGAGGGACATAGAAATTGTGACTGAGATCAGACCATAAATTGATTTGACTTCTGTCTACAGGAGCTCTTACAGTCAATAAGCCAACGGTATGAACCCCCCACAAAAGCCAGCATGAGTATTAGAAAGAATTACCTGCTTTTTTCACAGGGAACTAAAATTAATTCACTATAATGGTTCCACTATGGAAATTCTGCTTCTGTTGCATAGCCATAACCATGAGGGCTGGTGTAAGGAAAACTGAACATTTCAGCTAAACCTCTGTGTTAATGGTGTCACCATTGACTGGTTTAGGCCATAATCCATTAACTATAGACCACAATAAAATCAACACCGTTAATCTGTTCTCAGCCATCTGCTTTTCAACATGTAGCACGAAAGTAGTGCACTACCAAATATTCTGTAAAGAACAATAAAGGGATCATATACATTTGTGTGCCCTTTTTTAGTCCATTTATTTTATTTTTTTTACATATATTTTATGCCCATGACTTTAGATTTTTCTCAAAAAGTAGGCAGTTCCCAGCCAGTTTTTGTTATATTTTTTTTATAACTTTTCACGTCACACCCTTGAACCAGTAGTGCATGACATGCTAATTAAGAGCACAGATGTCTGCCATATTTGCGGTTGGTGAAAGACATATCCTGTGGCTTACACAAACAAAGAATTACAAAGGCAGGTCTGATTGTGCCCATGTGTTAATTATCTACTCGCTAATGTACACACAGAAACAGGCATGTGTACACCAGTACCTCACACCACACCATTATTGGATACACTCAGCTTTATCTCAATTTTATGGTTCTGGTACCAGCATGGAGTACTTTAAGCAGCTGGGTTTGTTTTGTTTTTTTTTTGTTTTTTTTTTACCTTTCTAGCCCAGTAGTATCTGGGGTAGAATCTGCTACCCTCTCATTTTTCTTTATAGGTATATCATTTATATTGCTCAGTGGGATTTAACTTGTGGATAGAAGGATTTAAGTGTACAACTATTCCATGTGACAGAGTGACTGAAGAAAGTAAAAAACCGTTGAGTCCAATTCAGTCCAGTTCTACCACTTGTGATGGGAAAAGTATGGGTAGTAAGAGCAGTGTGGACAAACTACCATACTGTCAATCAGCTCTTTCAGCAACACGGCAATACTGTTTAAAGGTATCAAAGAGACAGACATTTTACTTCTCCATCTCAATGACAAAAGACCATAAAAAATAACAACCGAGTCTTAAAACTCCAACACGGCAATGCACAAATCAGCATCACCTATTAAAACGAATAAATCACTTCTATGAGGAAGACTCGGCTCTTCATGTAAATAATCATTTCTGATCCTTGCTGAGGACCTGTCAGCTGTGCCACATTAGACAGGCAACAGAAATACTCAATTATTTGCACGTAATAACAGTCATGCCATGCAGAGGCAATTTCCCCACACACAGCAATTCCCTCCCACGCACACTGAATTACAAGTGCCAATTACAACCGGGGGATCACATCGGACGGGGCCTGTGTTATGCTGTCACTGTCAGCCCCGTATGAGTTGTGTATGTCATTTGGAGCAGACCTGAGGTTTGGGGCGGATTGTTCTTTATTTGCGTGCCTTTCCCAGCATTGTTCCAGACTAATGTGCTTCACTTCTGGGGCCAGAAATTTGCTGTGGTGGGTTACAAGGGAACACAGTTGCCCTCCACCAGAGCTATTATGTTGTCTGGGAGAGCACATTAATAGGATCCCCAGTGCTGAATAAACAATAATAATAATAATAATAATAATAATAATAATTGTCATCATTATGCGGTTAGTTTTTAATTTTATTGAAACAAGGACCTTTAGTTATCTTGAACATTTTTATTTGTGTCTGGTATTCTCACTGTTCCAAGCAGTATTTACATTTATGATTTAAATGAGATATTTTATTGATGTTTTAAAAATGATATTATAACGAGACGTTAATTTATGGCCACGTGAAATAAGGAAAACAAACCATTGTAACGAAATCCTTGCGATAGAATGTTGCCATAAATTATATTTTATTCAAGGCTCTAATATACTACTTGCTCAATGTGTTGGACAACCACTTAACAAGTGATAATAAGAGTGTAAGTATAATTTTTAATGGCATAGATACTGTACATAAAATGTTAAATAAGTCAACGAGTAAGTATTTGTTCTCATCCACATTCATTCACTATCAACAGAGATGCCATAACAGCCCCCCACCCACCCCCCATTTCATGAGAGGCTCCCTGTTCTCTTTACTGCACTTTATTGGCCCACGTGTGAAACATGGCTTCAGAGAGTGATCTGATTGGCTCTGCACAGGGAGTAAAACAGGGTGCTAATGCCCACGCCTCATCCTCCCCTACCTGTCACTTCACAGCCATGATCGGCCACTCTTAATAATTCATACCTGTGAAAGCGGGAGCCTTTAATTGGAGTCACATCTCGACTCTGGCCACACCGCAGGGGCACACTTAGCTGTCTTTCTCCAGGAGGACTGCCTCACAGCCGACTGAGGGCCGCAGGTCTTCAGGTAAGGGGACGGTTCTACACATTCCTGCTCACTCTCCCACAGGCTGATTAAACTGTCTGGGCGGACCAGGAGGGAGTCGCACTGTGTTTCGAAATAAATACAAATGCACTGTGCTTTTATACACGCGTGTACGCACGTATGTACACGCAGACACACACACGCGCGCGCGCGCGCGCATGCACGTACCTGCAGACACACACACACACGCACGCATGAACCCGCAGACACACACACACACAGATAAGCACATGCGCACACACACACAGACACACACACACACACATATGCACATGCGCACACACAGACACACACACACAGTATATAAAACAGTATATAAAAGCTGTTTTTTCTTGCTTCATTCTAAAGATGTCAGCATCAGCTTGAACGAGAGCAGCCGCCCATAATCTCTATTACTACACATTTTAAGCAGTGAAGCCTCTCACACTCTAGCACAAATCAGCCAACCCTTCAAAGGCAGATAAACCCACATGATAACTGGGATGGCAGATATGCCAGTCTGCCAAGTTATGGCTCGGTGGGGCATGCCCTATACCTATACAGCACCGAGAGTTTGACACCTACAGGAATAAGTAAGAACACTAGCTTCTGTACCTTCTGACCTCATGTAAACACAGAATTCAGATACAACTTCACACACCCACACAATAAAGCCCCAAACTTGGGTTATTTTGCATTTTTCGCCTTCTTTTTCCCACCAATTTGTCATCACAAATGCTTCAGTCCCACAATCAACAATTCTCCCCTTTGATGTGACATAAATCTTGAATGAAATTCTCTTCAGCTGGTAAGATTAGAAAACACAGGGCCAAGTTACATGAAATAATTTAGAAAACACTGGGTAGCATTGCTTTGGAATAGTGCTTAATTTGTGTGAGCTAAGATTGCCAATATTGTTTGTTGTAAATTGGCCTAATTTTCATATCAATATTTTTAATGGCAGGCCTAGATATTTCAAGTTTAATTAATGACTTATAGACAGTGTATGAGTAGCATGGCATTTTTTATACATTGATATAGATATTTGTTGATATAATATATCCATGAGGGCGAGGCAAAGGTTCGGACACCACGCAACTGTCACATCATTCACATCACTCAAGTGTTATTATTTTTTAAATCTCAGGATTCATGTACTCTTCAACCAAAATACATGCACAACAGCCTCTGATGGAGAACATGTCTATCAGTGAAAATAGCTCCATTTGTTACAGGCAAGCCTGCTCATCTCAGAGACCTGTGTAGGAAGGTGTACATTTCCACCAAGATTAGTCTGTGCAGGCTATAAATCATTCCAGAGATTGAGTGAGTGAGAGAGAGAGAGGGTGAGTGAGAGAGAGAGAAAGAGAGAGTGGGAGGGGGAGAGAGAGAGAGAGAGAGAGGGAGGGGGAGAGAGGAGAGAGAGAGAGAGAGAGAGGAGAGAGAGAGAGAGAGGAGAGAGAGAGAGAGAGAGAGGGAGAGAGAGAGAGACGGGGTGGAGCAGGAGAAAATGGTTCCACTTGCAAATTGTGGCAGATCCCTGAGCATGATCCCCTTCACGGAATCCAATTAAGTAAATGCCAGGCAGGACACCTGTGTGGCAGGTTTGATGGATGCCAGGAGCGGGCCGCACGTGAATCCAGGGTGAGCGCAGCGGAAGCGCGGTGGAATCTCAGAGCGGGAGAGGGCCGTGTGGAAACCTAATCATACCGCGCGCGGTATAAGTCACAGCCCTGTCAGGCAAACATGGCCCCCTGTGAACCCGCAGCCAGTCACTGCGTGGCCCCAGGCCTCCATTAATTCTCACCACCACTGAGTAAACACACTTGTGTGTGAATAGAGGGGGTGGGGGGGGGGGGGCATTGCTGGCCTTCAGAGACAACGCAGAGCCTAGCGACGTGCCACAATCGACTGAAGAGCTAAAGTGGTTAAACGGTCTGACTGAGCAATGCAGGTTTAAAGTGGGAAAAAAAAAAGATTCTAGCTATCCCTCCGTACCCTGACTTATTTCAATGACATGCAGTAGCTGTAGCATTAGCACTGATTACCTAGAAACTGTGTACCCCCCCCCCACCCCATACTGCAATATGATCAGCAACTGAGGTATGTTGAAATTGGCCAAAGTAGTCCAATGACCATACTTAAAAGAAGAACCGTCAACCAATAGCTTTCATGAACAAGGGCGGCCTACTAAAATGTGTTTTCTAAAAAACTCATAGTGGGTCTGCTTGTCCAGACATGTGATTGTCGCATTCAAGTTCCTATATCAAAACACCACAGTAGGCTTTGCTTGAAAAAAAGAAAGAAAACTGCCTGTACCACATGATTATGACAAAGAGCAGGTCTTTGCAGTTAGGTTAATTCTAGAGAAATAAATGACAACAAACAATAAATGATGAATAGGTCAATATAATATTTCCCATCCAACCATTTAGAAATTGAAAATTTGAGGTAGATCACTCAATGGGTGAGCTCTCCAGGGCTGACTAACTTTGATTTACTGAAGGTTCATGGTCATTGTATGCAATACGATGTGTCTTAAGAAATACATTTCTTGTCACTGCGTGAAAGATTTTTTTGGTTTTCCCTTAAGGAAGTCAGTTCTATTTGGGGATGAAGAAAATCTTGAGACCAGAAAAGACACAAAGCATCTTTATTACTGTGTCTTTATTAGGCACATTTTTTATATATTATGCACTGCCATATATCAAACATACACAAGAAGGCTTATCCATCTGGAAAAGGTGCTACATGTTTTCCATCACTCCTCAAAAAGGCCACATGATCATGATAACTGACTTTGATATGATTCACCTGCTTGTTTTTCATTGATAATTATCAGACAAATGAACGGTCCCTGCAGGGAGACCCAGGAGCACAAACAAATCAGAAACGGTTTGATGAATGGGAGCTGCTTCAAGGGCCAATACCCACCAAAGCGTGCTGCTAAAATACACACACTGCCTGACAACTAGATTGGTTTCCGCCTCTACCTTAGAGAAGCCACGTTCGGGTCAGTGCTCAATCTACACGGGTCACAGCTGAAGCTATTTTACACCCCGGCTCTGACTCTCTGCATCAGTCTCTCCCTGACCCCGGGGAAACAAGAAAAACAAAACTAATTCCATAACAGCCACAACAAGGTGCTATAAACAGGGCAAGGGAAGATATCCTGCTCTGTGAGGCCATTTCTGTGGGAAAGAAGTATAATCAATCACCCTCCAACTACATTCATTAAATTGTGAAATATTTAATCTAATGCAATCCTGGTGAGTTTGATTAATGAGTTTAATTCATGATTTTGTTCACTATTGAATTCTTATTATCTCATGCATTCCAAGTCCCCTCAAATAAGAACTTAACCTTTTAATACTACCGCTGATACTGCTGCTGTTATTACTACAAGTACTACTACTGCTACTACAACTACTACTACTACTACTACCACTACTAATTATTATTTTGTATTGCCTGCAATTATATAAGTGTAGTGTAGAGGTAGTGCTGCCAGAAAGTCCTTTAGCAAACTAAAAATAGATGAAGCTTTCCGCCTGACTGGCTTGATATTTTTCCCTACTAGAATACATGTGAATAAATCAAGTGTTCCCTCTCTTCGGAAGCCCGGTTTCCTGATTCCAGCAAACAGGAAGAAATGCGTAGAGGGATGTAAAATCAGGGAGGGTCCACAGGAGCTAACGGAATCCTAAAAATAGAGGATGTTTTTAAGTTTGTGCCAATGAAAAAGCCGGAAAGAATGAAGAACAGAAAAGAAGTCGCTTTTTGCAGAACAACAGGGGCGATGCCAGATACAAGTGCACAAAGTTACAGATGGCAGTTTAGATCTACTCTCCTCAAAGCATGCAAAAAATGGTTAAGAAAAAAAAAATTAATGGACTGACAGATCAGTTTGTGTTTGCAAGTAGCAACCACATCAGTTGGGTATTCATTATCTCAAACCCAGAGGACTCATTTCCAAACACAGCAACGTGCCGATCTCCAGAACATGCCTTAGAGCTGAATACCGCTGTAACATAGGTGAAGTGGCCCTGAGAAAGGTGAAGGCCAGTGCTATATGTTGGGAACGGATACCTTAGAATTAAATAAAGCTGGGGGATAGGGGGCTGGTGCAGAGAGGTTTAATAATTCTAAAAAAAGTAAATACATTGTATTCAAGAAGTGTTAGGTCATTCCTGGGGATGTGGACGTTTGAGAGAAGCATTAACAAGTCTGCAGGTGATGTTGGGAACCTGGATGTGAACGCTCCTGGAACGCGATGCGATTCCGTGGAAATTGGGAACGTGGCAGTGAATGTTCCTGGAAAGTGACGTCATTTTGTGGATGCTGGGAACATGGAGGTGAGTGTTCCTGGAACGTGACATAGCGGGGTGGATGTTGGGAAGCTGTAGGAATGTGGAGACACTGGGAAGCTGGCAGGCGAGTCAGGGTGACCTCATGCGTTTGGCAGAAGAAGAGACTATCAGGTTCCATGACCTGGTGCAGACTCCGGCTCCCCTCCTCAGACACTCTCCAGGGTACGCTCAGGAGGCAGACTGCGATTATGCGGTAAACTCTCTGAACTCTGAGCGGCACTCGACCCCCCCACCCACCCAACGCACGGTACACAGTGTTCACCTTAATGAAATGTATCCTGCCCTGCCACTCGGCGATATCACTTCCTCGACCGAGATGTTAAGAATTTGATCCTGGAACTGTTCGAACATCGGCACCTACACAGAAAGTCTGCGGCTTTGTGCAGTGTGTGGGCTAACATGTATGAACACAAAAGTGTGGGAAGTCGTGTGCGTACGTATTAACAAGCATGATTATACTGTATCCGCTTCCTGTGCTTTCCTGTGTGGGCAAGCATGTGTCATTAGGAAATCTCTCCGCTCTGTGATGAACTTGGATGACCTGTAGTTAGTTGTGAAGCTGCTCCAGCCCGTTCTCTGCTGTCCAGTCCACACAACACGTTGCATCGTATTGACACTGCATGCAATGGCCATGACCCTCCAGTAAATCAAAGCCAGTTAGCCCCGGAGAGCTCACCCAATTCAGTGATCTCCCTCATTATTACTCAACCTAACGAGGCTCCTTGAGGGATTTCATATGTGGATTGAACAAAAAAGAAGACGTGCACATAAAGGAGACCTTGCAAGCAGACATACTGTGGCACTTTAAATGGCCGCTGAAGATACTGCAGTGAAATCTGGCTTTTCCACAGAAGGCCACCTTTCTCATAATGGAGAAACGTGTTTTGCGGGCAGAAGGCCCTGCTAAATGACGCTGAAAATCAGCACCTTGCCCGTTAGTCGATCTCTGGGTCGTGATATTTCAGCACGGGTGCAGAGCGCCGTGTATCGGGCTACAGGACGGAAGGCCATTACGTTCTGGTACTCCCAGGAGTGACTTTCAGTTTTGTAAAAAATAAAGTTTTTTGCATTAGAAAAAGTACTAGGAGCACGGTTTCCCTTCTCAAGCGCATCAGTATTCTGCCGCCATTAATAGTTTCCGAGATTTGTGGCGCCAGTGGTCCCAGCAGTGTGCTGGATAGCACCGGCTGCATTAACACTGTTTCTCTTGTATTGTCCCTTGCATAGATATTGAGAAATAATCATCCTTCATCCAATACTGGTGAAAAGGAACAATACAAAAACAAAATAGCTAAGCAAGATATGGCTCCATAAAAAAACACAATTTGTTACATTGGTTTTCTTATATACATGAGAAAATTGCAAACAGCCGTTATTTTGGAAGTACTTGAGAAATGATGACTACAGTGTAGCACTTTTATATGGCTTTTTTCGAACTTTCGAAAAGGTAGAAAAATCGTTGTGCACATGCTTAATAACATTCAAAGCATAATCGAGCAATTAATGCTATCGCCATGCATGACTATTCGCCGTTTCGCAGCAAACCTCATTAACAAGACCAGTGTCCCCTAAAGAAATACAGTAATTGATTTAGAGTAAACATAGGCATGGTGACCCTGAAAAGCAATGAAGCATGGATTTACAATTCTGAGCACTAGAATACATGGATCACCTCAATAATTAATGCAAAGAGAGCAGCTAATTAAATATGTAAAGAGCAGTGCCTTGCTAAGAGGACATGCCCAATGCTAAGTGCTTTTTCTTTTACGGAGTACAGAAGTTATGACACAAATGCAGACCATCATTACAGGGACATTTACCATATAGAGTATAGCATCCAGTCTGCCTGTGCATTATGATAATACATTATCTTGGTGCAGAACAAAGTTACGCAACCAAAGAGTTGCTCCGTCTAAACCTTTCTCTATCAAAGCCATAGTGCTTTACATACACTGGCACACATGGTCCAGTCTTATTAGCCAAAACATTGTCACTTCCAGAAAGAGGAGGAAGTGGAACTAAAGTAGGTACAATATGAAATGCCACATATTGGCCCTCTGAATCGAAAGCATTGCAGACTGTCTGCTCTGATCAACAACAATGCAAACATAGTTTGCAAACAATTAGGAGGGTCGGATGTGTGAATGTACCGAGGTTCTCCAGCAGAAAGATGTATAGGCTCTCTGGGGCTGTGGAGTGTGAAATCTGAGCGGGTTCGCTGCTGTCCAGGCCGGAAGGGCCGGCACGCGGCTTTTATGCGGCGCTGAGGAGGTTCCGTGTACCTGCCGCCCCCAGCGTCAACAGGACACTGATCACAGTCTCCCTGCCCAGCTAATCCTATTGAGGTACTTACCAGGCCTCTATGGCTTAAACAAATACAACCCTGGGAGAAAGAGAATAAGCAGGATCTTTTTTTTCTCTTGTAATTGTAAGTGGACAATGTCCGAGGCAGCCTCAAGAGCATGAAAAGGGGTTTATCCACATGCTTTTCAATGGGCCCGCAACAGGCCTCCCTGCTCTCACCTACACCCATGGTGTCTAAGCCCCATTCACTCTGTGCCCGTCTTCTAACATCACCACCACCTAGTTCAGCTTTTCAATATATAAATAAATAAATAAATAAATAAAGTTTCATCACAGTCAATGGTGTCTTCCATGTTACCCCCACTCATAGTCATTTTCCCCCTTTTGTCTTCCTCACCCAGGGTAACTTGATTTCTGGCATTTTTCTAAATGAAATGCTAAAATTTCTCAAATTCTTAGCATTGTACAGTATTCATTTGGCCAAAAATCTCAGATGTAGCAACTTACAGAGCCATTTTTCTGATAAACTGCATTTCTCCATCTCTGTCCTGACCTGTTGCTTACAACAGGGGTCCTGGATGTGTTTGCTGGGGACCTGGCCTGGAGTCACTCAACTGTCTAAAAAAAACCACCTTGTTTAAGTAGGACTCCAATCAAGTATGGAAATTCAAAAGCACAACACTTTCTGGAGAAGCTTCGGCAAATAAGCAGCAGCAGATAGTTCAATATACCATTGATATAGCATGGGAAAATTATAACAAAGGAACCTAAGGTCGAATAGAATATTAAAAATAGGTCAACATTAATGCATGCACAGGTTGGTATCAATCTGATAGAATCTGAGTCTGTGGAGGAAGGGAGTTCTTAATGACAAAGATATTGATCATAAAATGCATTTTGCAAGAAGCGTAGGTCAGAGAAAATGGAGTCTAGACTACTGGAGGAATCTCAGGGGTTCCTCAGCAGAATGCAAAACGTCAATTAATACACACAGTGCAGTCTGTAAGTGTTTGGAAAGTGACAATGTTTGCTGTTTTGGCTCTGTACTGCAGCACATTAGATTTGAAATGAAACAACGGATATGATGTTAAAGTGCAGACTCTCAGCTTTAATTTGAGGGTGTGAATAACAGTATGAATTGTTTCATTTCAAATGCAATATGCTGGAGTACAGAGCCTAACCAACAAATGTGTGTGCTTATACACAATTTTTGTTGTTTTAGCACTGTACTCCAGTGCATTGAATTGTGTACGTATTCGTGTTAAATTTCCATAAATACTGTTTATATGTTTATTTAACATATTTTACATTTTCAGATGAAAAACCTTCACACATCATGCTGTGATATTTGCATTTAGTCCCTATTCATTCGGTACTAGTTAAATACAAAAATGATATTACATTTAGTTCCATGTAAAGTGGTGTATTTTAGCCACAATTCCCACCTTCAGTGGGTGTTGGACAGTGGTGCCCATATTTTAATGTGGCAAGGGTTCTCAGCCACAGGGAACTCATTTTACGGGGCCTTCAGATAATTAAGAAAATGTCTACCTTCAGAAACCTGGCCTACAGTAACCGCGCATTTCTACCCTCTGATTTTTGGCATGAAGACACCTTGTGACTGACACTCTCAGCCTTGGGACTTGAGTGTATTTGCAGTGGTCTACAGGCTACTTATTCTGATAAAATCAAGAGGGCTGAGCAAATGACTGCAGCTGGAACCTGACAGGGAAGTGTTTACTTACTGTAATCCTAGCTTGCGCAAATGCTCAAGAGCTTAATCTGACTGGCCAAATTGCTACGGATATATCTTTATTTATTTAGCGCCTCATTACAGTTTATTTTGCTGTATCACCACAGGCAGCAGTTCAAACACTAATGACTATTTATTTAGACTCCTTCAAAATATAATAGCCCTTTTTCTCGGGACCGGCTTCCACATTATCCACAGTGCAGTGACTATTCCAGCAAGCACCCTCTTTCTGTTGTGCTGGAGCGAGGATTTTGAGTGCATATCCTCCTGAAACCGTGCAGGGAAAATGTTCATGTAATTAAATTATTATTATTATTTTCACATAAGTGTCTTTGATGACAAAAACATGTTGCAGTGAACATATTTATTTTACTTTTATTGTACGCCCTTTGTAGCGTATGTTTCAGCATAGCACAATATACAGTATGGTTGTGATTAAGACCTGAGATTCATGTCCCTTACTGGGGACAAAAATGAATTGGTGAGTTGTAGGAGGATGCTCAGAATGCATAGATCTAATATACAAGAGATGGCATAATGAATTACTTGAATTATATTACAAAACACAGTAATTGAAATGACTCAATTAGAATTATTAACCCATTTGACTTGCTGTGTTTGTACATGGATAGTTCAAAAAATGATACATAGGAAATGTCTGACCAACATGTGATGCAAACCTTCATCTTTTCAACGGCCGGACAATTGCCAATAGAGGTATTCAACCACATGTATCTTCAGCCTTTCATCAATATGGTGGAAAAACATCTCTAAAAAAACCATGGCCAAACTACAGGTTAATTGGAATAAATAACATCTGTCTTTGCCTTTGCCTAAAAATAATGTTTTTAAATGTTGACGAATGCAATGTTGCCAAAATGTTTATGAGCATTTTCTATTTGAGTGTGGCCGTCTTTATTTTTGTATTCCAGTTCTTTTCAACAGCTCATGCACTGATCTGCTTGTATTTTATTGATCCTTGGCGTTTAACTTCTTGGAATTTGGAACATGTAAACAACATTCTTGAATTAATTATTACTATATATTATAACTATACTTGGATGTAAACCATATGAAAACAACCCATTCAAAATATTTCTGAATACACACATTATCCTCCACAACCAGAATTGTTCTGTATAGATTGTCTGGAAGTCATGGCAAGCCCTTTCAGTCTTAAAAGCAGTCTGCCATTCTTTTAAGTGGCTCATCATTAAAAAATCATGAGAAATAACTCTGGTAGGGTAAGTACTGCTTGAACAGAGAACCAGGCCATTCTAACCCCACTGACCATAAAAGTCATGCTTACAGTAAACACACACACACACACACACACACACACAAACACACAGAGATATCATCATCATCATCTAACAAATATCCACATCATGCATTAAGCATCATGCTCTGTCACACAGCTTGAAATTACAATGTTGAACTTTAATCTTTAATGACCATGATATCCTTGAAAATAAGCATTGATATCCTAATATGACCGAATAAATCAAATCATCAAGTATCACTGAGACTTAAGAACCGTGTGTTGTTTTGGGTTTTGGGACTCTGTTTATGCACTGAAACAAGGCGAATCATGTGGAACAGGTATGCATTAGGTTCTGACTGAAAAATCCATTTTGTTGGAACGACAATTAAAATGAAACGCGTGGGCTTCAAAGGGAAGCTTGATTTTTCAAGTAATGAGTCACTTTACAGAAGCACTAATAGCATCCTAATGTATGAGCGCACTAATGCAAGTGCAGGTTGATGGGATAATCGGGAAGACAAGCTGCTGAGAGCATGACATGAACATGAAATCTGTGCACCTGTACAAATTTTACAGAATCAAAGAATCAAAGATTCATCCCTATTACTAACGGTTCTGGGCAAGTGCATGTGATCATTTTACTCTCAAACTCAGAGTCAGGTATATTTATGATGCAGCCATCCCGCACTGTCACATCCTTTTTTTCCCCAGCATACCAGCATATACCACAGGCATGGAATACACTCCCACAGACGAGGCTATGACCAAGAGATTTTGGATACAATGCACTATTTTTCACTCTCTCTAGATCAAAATAGGTACATTTTGCCAGATTGCAGTTCAGAGAAAGGTTAAAGAACGCGTGATGCTTGTACTTGTCTGCTTGTATTAAAGCCTTTCTTTTGATAGGCATCGTTTAATTCGTTTTTCTGGCATTTTCCACCCAAAGTGTACATTTTTGGTTGAGGAACACTCTTGGCCCAGACTGCAGTCATCTCAACACTCACCACTCAGCACGAGCAGAATAAAGAGCTTGACCCACTTCGCTATGGTCTTCCAGGATAATGATGTCATTAATTGTTCTAATTATCCAAGATACTCCCAGATCAAATGAGCTAATTAACATTTCAATTACATGTGCTGTTTCTGAGTGACTTTCTAACATACAAAGACAAAACACTGATATTCGTGATCAGCTAACAAACTTTCATTTGTTTAGAAGTAATGGTAAATCTGAATTCAGAGCTAATTCTCACATATTTGTGTATGCTGTCAGGTAAACTGAAGAAGGGATGACAAATATGCATTTACGAGTGAAGAAAAAGAGCGCAACATATGCTACATCTCCAACACTGGCTGTCAGCATTTGGCCATGCAGAAAGCATGGGTTTAATTTGCACACGGACAAGCAGACTTAGCCATTCATCAGCATTCAAAATGGGATTTAAACAGTGCCGGTGTTATTTCTGCAGTACAATAGCTCACCCCCAGTAGTGTAACCAAACCCTTTTCCTTGCTTTCATTACCCCCAAACGCACTTCTCTCTCTTCATGGCCCCCCCTCCCTGCCCCAGCACCCCCCTCCCCCCCTCCCCACTCCTCCTCTGAAGAATAACTGACAGGATTAATGGAGCCCCTTGGCTTGAGCAGATATGAGCACATTCCCTGAATGGTCTCCATTGATTTGTGTTTATATTACCCCGCTCCAAATCTATTTCATATCCTCCAGTTCTACGTGTGTTTCCAGGGCCATTCCACACATGTTCCTTCCCACCCCCGCCCCCGCCCCCATCCCCACCCCCCCACACACCCCCACCCCTCCTCTCCCGAGGACGTCTGATCTTCAAAGGGGACTCAAACTGTATGAAGGAGAACAGAAAACACGTGAACCAGCCAGGCGGTCGGAAGGAACCGTAGATGGATATCGAAGTGCAGAGGTAAGACGGTCTCGGGTAGTGGCACGGAACAAAGGAAACTGGAAGTAACAAAAAGAACGTGTTTTTTTTTTTCTTCTGTCCAGGTATTTTGACCTGGACAACAGATTGTGTTTCTGCATGTTTCACTTTAAACTACTACTTGAGGGCCAACTGAATGTTTGACCTAAACACTCTGCAAGACAGATGGCATTAGCTCGTCCACGACTAAGCAGACTTCGCCAAGACGCACCCTCACAAAAATGCGCGTAGTTACGGCTTTTTCAAGCGCAATGCTTGCATTGGAAAATGCATGCGTCTAATCCCTGATAACACTCGTCTCCAGCTGACAGAGGATTCCCCCTTGCTGTCTGTTTCAGCCAGAGGCTGATGTTTTTCTATCTGTAATTGCCAGTATATTGCCGTTTTTAGTGCCTGCATGGATTTTGTAGTTAACTGTGCAAATGAATGAATTGGTGTGCAGTGTACCAGGATGGTACTGTTACACATGGGCACTCAAATCATTTTTTGAGCTTGATATTCCATCAATGAAACAATAATAAGCTCTTATACACATTCCTTCCTCTCACCCTATTATATCAATTATTTTATGGGGGTGGCAATTGATCACTAATTACATAATCAGTCATATGATTGTGATAATCCAATGCCTACAGTGACCCCACAGGGATTCGTTCGGTAATGTCACATGCCCTACGACCAGTGCTACTCAACCCTATTCCTGGAGATCAACCTTCCGGTAGGTTTTCATTTCAACCCTAATTTGGCACACCTGATTCTACTGACTGACAGCCCAACAAGATCTCTAGCTGTTGAGTGAGGTTCACTTTTTCAGGGAGTGTGCTTTTTCTGGAGTGAAAACCTACTCCAAACAGTAGATCAGTAGATCTCCAGGAAGAGGGTTGGGCAGCCCTGCCCTAGATGAACTGGTGCCCTACGCTGGTGAGATCACATATAATATTGTTCTAATTTAATAATTTACAGAAGAAGTTGCCATGACATCCAGAAACAGATACGGCCCTTCAACATCAGGACGTGGGAAAAAGGATAGCTTTAAACATATTCCCATAATAGCGCTGTATTACGAGCTTGCTTGATGAAAACATATCATAAAACAAGTCATAAAAATGCTCTTTCAGAAATCAATGTTTTTCACTTAAAGAGCAGTGTGCTCTCTACTCAACTGTGCTAATCAATAAAAGGACCGATGCTATAGTTCCATTTCATTCTGACCGTGACTCAGTGCCCATCACAACTGTTTGGGGTTAAAAACGCAAAACTGCCAACAAATTCTACTCAGCAAAAAAGGACGCACACGTCGGAAAGCGCTGTCATTAGAATTCTGTCAACCTCGGACATAAAACATGAAATCCCCCACCCCCACCCACTCCTCCCCTTCCCCTTGGGCATATCCTTTTATCATAATATGATCCAGATGCTTCTAATTCCCAGCACACCTGTCAGATAAATATTTTCATTGTGTGCTCAGTGTGTGCGTGCTATGCTATTCAGAAGGGGAGGTGGCCATTTGGCCTCGACCATCCCCCCCCCCCCTTCCCCCCAGCCCTCACTTGTTTCCACCAGTGATTCATTTTCCCTGAAGAAATGAAGCCATTTCGGAGCTTGTCCACATTAAGACGAATAGGAAGACATCTAGCGGAGGGCCCCACGCACGCTTACAAGGCAGTAAAGGCGATTGGCTGAAACGTGATCCTCGGCGTGACCCCGCCAAAAGCTGGCCGTTTCCTTTCCCATGATCCCCCAATCAATAATCATTAGCGGGCTGTTGTGCGGCGCTGGCTGAGATCATTTGAGGAGATGAGTGTGCTTTCGCGTCATTCGTTACACAGCGCGTCCTTTTGGCCGGAGGGCGCGCACGGCGGGGGCGTGCGAATTACGCACAACCAGCACGAAATGCGCTACGCACCCGTGAAAACGCCGCGCGCGCGCTCTACAGCACTCTGACTGCGACAGGATTCAGCGCAGCTCGATAGCGCTCGATAGCGCGTGGCTTCCGCTCGGCCTGGCCTACCCGTGTCCTGAAGGGCCCAGGGTCAAAGGCCTGGCCGAGATGAGTCTGACTGCCTACACCCTGCCATAGATTACAACACTAGTGCAGGGAAGATCCTGCATGAAGCAACCCTGAAGGGGGAGGAGAGGAAGGAGAGGCGAGAGAGAGAGAGAGAGAGAGAGAGAGACAGACAGTGAGAGAATGAATGAAAAATAATTTCAAGTTGTTATTTTTATAATGGCTTTATCATTGAGTTGTAGTAATAGTGGCATTGCACTCTGCAAATGTGTTTAAAAATCATCTAGTAGTAATATTGTAATCACTGCTATTATGAAGTTGTTTGCAGATTAAATGTATTTCTTTTTCTATATATCCGTGGGTAATATTTCTGTTATTGCACTAGTTGTATGTAACACAAATAAAGTATTTTGGATTGACTTCAGAGAAGTGTGTGAGGCAGAAAGGAGGAGAAGGGGAGAGGTAGAAGACAGAGAAAGAGAGAAGCAGTGAAAGAGAAAGAGAAAGAAAAAAGAAGAGGGCGGTTGAAGAACAGCAGAGAGTTCCATGTAGCAACACAAATGCATTGAGCCATAAATCAGGATAAAGGCCAGCACCAGTCCGGTGGGAAAGCCGGTCAAGCTAACGTTACCTAAGAATCACTTGAGAGAGTAAGAGGAGAGAGCCGTGCCCGGTCTGGCCCTGTTTGATGATGCCAGCGTTTTCAGCCCGCTCCCCGCGAGGAGCAGGAGCCGGAGCCCGAGCGCGCGTTTCCCCTCCGCCGCGCGTCGGGGCTAGCGCCGCGAAAGCGGACCAAAGCAAACACCAGCCCCGCTAATGTCAGCGCTTCGTCAGCGCGCCGCGGCGTCGGCCAGCCAGAGGCAAAGTCAGAGCAGAGGAGGAGGAAACTGGGGCTTCCATTCCTCACGGCACCGCTCGCGCCCCGCCGCGGTCAACTTTCCATTTCATACATCACAGAGCGCGCACAAGCCTGCTGATACCCGCCTCACTCACAACACTATAATAACAGAAAAATAACAGAGGACAATAAATCAAAGGCTATTTATTGGGATCCTTCTCTGGTTATACTATGAAATGAGCCCATGACAGTTTCCCTGTAATACAATTAGCGGCACCAGAGAGGAATTCTCACAGACCGCTCAAAGCGAAGGGGCACGCAAACACGAGGACTCGAACCTGTGCACGCTACCTGGACCGCCCATCCATCATCTGCTGCACCTGTCAGTAGGAAAACGGCACGCGGGGGTGAGGGGAACGGGGGGGTGGGGAACGGGGGGGTAAGTTTACAGGTGTAAGCGCATACCTTGGTCTGCAGATAATGAGGGTAGTAGTAGGTGTACTGGGGGTACATTGGTTGCTGTTCCAATCGTTTTCCCATGTAGCTGGAATCGGTATAGCTGTGGCAGGAAACTCGCTGGCAGGGCGTCTGTGCTGCGGGCTCTCCTGGCTCTCAGGAGCGGGCAGACCCCGTCTCGGAGACGGAGGGAGACAAAGAGGAAGTGGCTGTCGGACAGCAGGCCCCCGCGGGAGTCCCTGGATAACGGCGTCTCCTGGAGTTTGACAGTCCCGCGACCTCTGATCACTTCCCAATACTCCCCTCTGAGGCAGATGACCCCCCTCCTCCTCTCTCTCTCTCTCTCTTTGGAAGCTCTGAGAGGAGCGGGTGAGGATGAGGATGGTGACAGTGACAATGATGAAAAGGAGGCGGCGGCGGCGGCTGTGGCGATCCCGGATTCCCCGGTACGGGAGAGGAGAGGACGGAGGGAGAGGGAGGGAAAGGAGGAGGAGGAGGAGGAGGAGGAGGGGGGGAGGGCGAATGGCAGTGTTCACTTCTCCGAAAAAGCCGGCTCTCGCTCGTTTCCCCGCTCTCCTGCTTCAGTTGCTTTCCCTCTCTCTCGCTCTCTCCCGGGCTTGCTCGCCCGCGGTCTGTCCCCTGCCGAGCTTCGCCCGAGCCCCGCTGTCACCGGCGGTTACCCCCGCTGGCGCTCTGACAGACGCTCTGACAGACGCGCTCCGAGAGCCGCACGCCGATCACCTCAGCAATCCAAACTCCGCCGCACAACTTGCAGCAGAACGGCCAAAGAGAGAGAACGAGCAAAACCCTGACTGCAACTGATATTTAAAAAAAGAAGAAAAAAAGAAGCACAATGCAAACTCCAATCAGGGAGCGGTTAATAAAAGCAGCAGAGAAACACAAAGAAAAATTCCTGGTGTCTAAAAATAAATGTGCACCACAAGGGTCTTCCTCTCCTTCCCACTGTGTGTGTGCATGTGCGCGTGTGTGTGTGTGTGCGTCCCCTATTTCTTCTCGCCTGCTTCTTCTCACTCCTCCCAGCCGCCTCTCTTGGCCTGCCCGTTGCCGCCTCCTCCACGCTGTGACACGGTGGACGGGGCTGGTCTTGTGCGGAGCTCAAGCTGCCTCCCTCCCAGCTGATGGGCGGGACTGGACGGATCTCTCTCTCCCTCTCTCTCTCTCCTGCACATGCTCTGGCTCTCTCTCTCTCTCTCTCTCCTCCCACAGAGCCAGGCACAGAACAGAGAGCTGCAGTATTTTCAGGCAGGCGGAGTGGAGGGAGGGGCCAAGCGCACAAGGAGTCGTTTCCCTCTGCCGGCGGCTCGTGGATCTGCCGCTCTCGTCGCCCCTCCTCCAACAGTCTCTCTCTTTTTCATCCTTTCTTTCCCACTCCCTTGTCAGCTATTTCTATCACTCTCGCCCACCTCACTCTTTTTTAGAGGCAGCTCTCACTCTTTCTCTCATTTCAGACAAATTCAGAAGAGTTTTAATACGTACAGTATGAGACACATGTTGTTTAAAATAATATATTACTGACTTTTATTAGAACACTAGTACCCTTACTATTTATAATAAACTATTAAGTAGATGGGCATGTACATCAACAAATGCAATTTATTTGAAATACCATTTATTTGGTTTCGGCTAAGTTGAAGCTATCCATTAGCATCTGGTTAACATATATTTCTTTTGGTGACATCAGTGTTAGATTAACCATTCAAACTTAATCCTTATGTCTGCCTGTTCTGCTCTCCAGATTTCACTATACAGATTCCAGTAAAGGGGGTCATTAATATACACATAATTAATAATCACTACAATGCAGATTCTGAAGAGTTGTGTGTTCATTTATACACCCAGAAACAAACTGGCTATGTGCACCAGACAAAGAGACCGGATGAGACTAAAATATGAAAAAACATTCACTCAAACCTTCAAAAATGATTAAAGATGACACGGAGATACGTCGTTCCTCGTTGTTTAACCTTCTCAAAAATTCCGTAACTTTAATGGGAGAAAAATGGCTGACAGTCCACACAGCTTCCAATGCAATATTTCCCCATAATGAATTACAAAAGCCACCTGCTGCGACTCAGAAATAAAGCAGATCTCACAACATCAAACATCATGCCTGTCAGTGAGAGATTTATCAGCGTAATTGCAAAACAACAGAAGGTCTGTCAGACAAACGCGGCTGACTGGAGATCCCAGCTGTCCATATAAAGCAGGACTCTAGTCACCAGGGCTGGCCGGAATGACGCGGTGGAATCAGCATTACGGTGAGGAGAGGCCAGCGTGTGTGTGGCCGCTGCCACTCACGCAACTCCACACCGCCACTATTAAAGACAGAGACATGGTGAACAGACTGGTGGTACTGTGAGAAAGGTCAGAGGTTAGCAGTGTTGAGCATCCTACTGGATACTATCAAGCCTGATTTCTCAACAGCGCTCGTGTGGAACAGCAGCGGACCAGTCGAAGGCACTGCCACCTTAAACAATACCCGTTTCTAGTGGCTGTCATATAACACACAGCTTTCATTTCATTTCATGTTCATTTTTCATTTTCGTCACTCCTGTAGATTTTGTGGGACCTACAGAGAGTAGATGGCTACATGGCATTTCACTGGGTGTTTCGTGTAAATAATACACGCTTCGCACCTACACAACCAAACAAGCTGCCTGTCGCATTGTGGTCCTCTATTCAGACGTATCGATTCCAAATTCAAATGTATTCAAATTTCACATTTGTCTTTATTCAGTAAACACAGCAACAAAAGGCTTCCAGAACAGACGGAATCGATACCAGTGTATCAGGCCCACATAGGGAGCACGGAGACAAACAGCTGAAAAGGTGCTTCTTTTACAAGGCATGTGGAAGAAAATATCATTATCAGACAGATGCTTTTATCGCAGAACCAGAGATGAGGCAGCTATCGATTGTGGATTAGCAGATTAACAGCACCATGAGGAGAATTGAGAGAAAGACAGACAGACAGTGAGAGGGGGGGGAGAGAGAGTGGGGGGGGGGAAGAGAGAGAGAGCCTGCGTACTGGCACATAAGACCTTGGGCAATGTCTTCTATTTCTGGCTAATTCCCTTCCCAGTCATTCATTACACTGACAATATACCTGTGCAATCGCAGTACACTCTAGTTAAACAATGACCACGTAAATTCAAGCCAGAAATGTGCTAAAGCTACAGTAAACAAGCACACTGGTAACACTTTCATACTTATAATTAAACACAAAAGTCTAAGCTGTTCATATACCTTATGTAATCTACTGAGAGAGAAAAAATCCTGTAGAATTCAATAAAATGAAATCAGGTAGGAAAATCTTGAAATTAATTTTATTCACCTTATCTTGTACACCTTCTTACAGTACACAACTTGCTGATGATGAAATATTGATTTCATATTTCAGTTCATAGTTAAGTATGGAGAGGATTGTTAGTATCTGTAATGGGACTTTGTGGCACAAAGTAGTGGCACAAATAACTCAAATGGCTTCATTTCTAGACCATTTCAAAACTCAAAATAAGTTGTCCTTTCACTGCATGTCCCTGGTTGGGAATGTCCTCGTCTAAAATGAATGTTTGTGCTGAAATAACAGGGGAGGAAGGCATTAAGAAAGATGCTTTTTAAAATGGAAATGCTCTAGCTTTACAGTACTTTCACCCATGTCACTGAAATCAAACTGTGAGCTCTTCACATTGTGCATATGCTTTACGTATATGTACTTCCATTTGCAATTTTTCTAACGCGTAACCGCTATTTTGGGAGCCCGCTAATCATTTAGCTGTGCGGTTTTTGAGTACTCACAGCAAATCCAAAGGTAAAGCTGAGATTGTAACAGGAATGTGGTTCCATTACTAGTATTTTTAGTCAAAATAAAGTTTGTGTACACAGTAGGCTAACGTTTTGTGGAATTAACTGAGTTTGCTACCACAGCCAATCAGACAGTGGGAAATTACTTCCCTCCAGGAAACGGTTTTTTTAAATAGTTATATTTACCTGTCTGAAAATACCACTGTATGCTTGAGAGCAAAAATTTTGATTTTGCATGAGGAGGGTGACCTCTGGGTTCAACGTATCTACGGATCTCTGGGTTCATTAAAAAACAAGCACACACACACCATAAATGAAGGAAGGTTTAAAGTTCACCACAGCTAAAGTTGCACAGCTGTCGCACAATAGTAGGACTGCAGCTACATAAAGCAGGTGAACTGCCATATACAAAAGGCTGTGCCGTAGCCCATTCCGTTACAGGGCCTAAAATAAAAATGTACAAACCCCATGCCTGTTTGGGACCCTCAAACAGCAGGTGGGTTCACGCAGTGCGCTGCATGTCTCACTCTCTCCAGGGGGACCCAGAAAGCTGCTTCCATGCATCTATCGCTATCATGCCATCTATGTCAAAGTCATATTTCAGTGGGTTTGAAAATATATGTATGCACATTTCATTATAGTCAAAGGGTTTTACACATTGGCTCCAACTGCCACCATGCAATTTTTCCCTCGAGTGCATTCACTCATCTTGATCAGATTTCTGTTATTTCACAATTAGGTTGCTGTTAAGTTATATATTTGTATTATGATAATTTACCTTACAATTCCATCAAGAACCTTGTATAAATACTAATGGACTACTACTACTGCAAGTACAGTCTGCAATTTTAAGCAAATTACACAATTTTTTAATAAATCCAACAATTTGTTTTCAGTACTTATTTTGCATGCAACCACTATCCAGCATTTTTTTTAGTTTTATAGCATGCTATAAAGCTACTAGCTTAATTAGCCTACATTTTCCTGTACCATGTGTGTCGTTTTAACTATTTCCAAAATCAAGTACAATTGTAGACCTGCCTGTATTGGCATAAAAGTAAAACTGTTGGACCAGTGTCATATCTGGACAAACGCAAATTGACCATACCACAAAAAGTGACGTGACCATACCACAAAATCTTCAGTGCACAACCTTACATACATCATGATTGGGCATGCTTAATGTAAGCAAAGTTTGCAACAGCAGCAGGTCGGCCTCATTTCATGTCAAGCGAGTGTACCTGTCTGTCAGACAGAAGCGGCAGGGAAAAGGGATGAAAAACTTTTAACTCGATCTACCAGCATGGCCTCTGCTATCGACATATTGGATACCCCTGGTGTATACAGTATAATCCATTAAAAACACTTATCATAATCCATTTAAAAATATGATGAGCACTTTCATCTATTGATAACTCGTGGAAAAGGAAAAATGACTGAATCACGCCTATGTGTTTCTTTCAGCTACAACGTATGTGTGTTTGCATGTATGTACTGTATGAGTATGCATGTCACTCTCATACATTTATATGCATCATAACTATCAGTTACTCATAACAAGCACAGAATAAGATATATTTCAATAAAAACACATTTTCAGGGGGCCTCTAGTGGAGCAGCCCGTAGAGCGATATCCCAAATCTCAATGCGAGCCCTGACGTCGGCGGTTCGAATCTGAGCGCCGACCTTTGTCGCACGTCTCTCCCTCTCTCTCCTCCTGATTCTTCCTGTCTCTCTACACTGTTCTATCAAATAAAGCCCAAAAATATATATATAAAAAAAGTTATTCACACATACAAAACACAGTCTATAGTTCATTAATTAAAACTTGCTAAATCTAGGCTTGCCAATAAAAGGACTGATACCAAAATGAGGCCAAGTTACAACAAACAATACTGTTGTATTATCTTACCTCACACAAATGAAACAAGCTATATTCTAAAGCAATGCTACCCAACCGTTCCTCATTTATTTCTTGTAACTTGGCCCTGCGTTTTTTCATCTTACAGTACCATCACTGCGTTATTGAGACCCCGCTCAATCCGCTGCGCTCCCTGTCTGGAGGGCGGAGACGAGGACCCGCCGCCGCTTTCCTCCCAGACGCACGAGGTGCGCCCTCGCTGACGCCTGCCGCTTTGGAAACGCTTACCTTTCGGGCTCCGTGGTAAACGGGAGGCCGCCGTCGCTGCGAGACGCCTCCGTGATTGACGCCCGCGCAGACCCCGCCCCCTCCGACCCCGGACGCGTCCTCGCTGGCTCCGGCGCGACGGACGGGCTCAGCGAGCATATGGGAGCGCAGCTCGAAATGTGATCCGCGTGAAGGGCCCACTTAAAAAAGAAAAAGAAAAAAGCTGCTTGCGTTCCTGCCGATGGGTCCCCCGAGACGCCGGAGGCATGATTAAAGCTGCCTGGTGCACCGCCAGACAAACCAGACACATCTGAAATATCCCACTGAAATGTGTCTCACAGCACAAACACGTTCTGAAGAACGCTGTCGGCCAATCTGCAATAAGGCCACATCATTAAGAGACTGCAAAGGGACAATAAAAACATACGTTTCGCTCCCCTCATTTACAGACACCATCAATATAAATTACATGAATTTATAGTAGCACTTAATTAGGCCAACCAAAACATTTATTAAAAAATAAAATAATAATAAATAAAAAATAAATAAATAATAATAATAATAATACATTTAGGAGGAAAAAGCTCATTCATGCTTTTAAAAGTCTTTTCAGGGGCTTGCCAGCAGTGTCGTGATCCAGTATGGAGACAGACAGTAGCTTCTCAAGGTCTGGTCGCTCATTCAGGCACTGATTCTGCTCACCGGGGGGAACGGGCCGAACAAACAGGTTCATTTCAGCGCCGTTCCCCGCAGGCTGCAGCCCCGCGGAGAAGGAGAGCGCTCCGAGCCAAGGCCTCGGACCGCTCGATTACCTCCCCGATGCCAGCCCGCTCGCGCCCCACATCAGCCCGCGTCAGTAAAACTGAAACGGCCAGCTCCTTTGCCTCGGACTCTTAAAAACGGCCCTCTTTTGCCATCCCCCGCCGTTTCTGAGGAACGCTCCTCCTGGAGCAGACCGCGTTAAACGTCTTAGGTATTTACAGACTCCAACTTCACCCAGTAAATTATGAAGGGCGCTGTCTGGGAAAACGCTATGGCGAAAGTGAAATTTTCCAGCTGTGCAATATTCAGCGTCAGTGTGCAGCGCATTAAAAATACATAATAAATGAAAAGAATAACAAGAATGCTGCAATAAAAAAAATAGGCCTTGTGCGTTGTGACTAATACGGTAGCAGGAATGGCAATTAAGTCATGATTACAACGACTACCAAGAATTCCCAGAGCAGGTTATGCTTATTATCTACTGTATTCATTTGATCAATTTGCTACGTTCGTAATATCTCAAGTGGCCCACGGTGTCTTGTAATGGACACTCAAATTGGAGTGTTGTTTTATTGTGCTCTATCCCATCTATCCCCGATGAATCAATGATGTGGTGCTTGTCCATCGCTCTGGCCCTAAGCGCTGTCTGGCATTGAGGCATTAGCATTGCACGGGGCTGTTTTCCCCGGCCCCTCCCCCCCCTCGCCGATCTCCGCTGGTTTTAATAGGGGTGGCCGTGACGACGGGCCCCCGCCCGCCCGTGAGAACGGCCTTCTGGAGAAGGACCCCGCGATCAGGTTCCCCGCTCGCCTCGCGGGGCGGCGGCTCGCCCTTCCTGGAACTGAGCGAGCGCTCCGAGTTCTGGGAGGAGCGGAGGCGCGCCGGCGGGGAGAGGGGGAGAGAGAGAGAGAGAGAGAGAGAGGGAGAGGGAGAGAGAACGCAGCAGGCCCCGGTTCCTGGAAGAGGGGGAGGCACCGCTGACAGCAGAGCGAGAGCCGGCAGTGAAGGATCAGCGCAGATGCATGGTCCCATGTGTGAGGCTCATTTTTACACGTCTTATTCCCTCAGCAAACTCACTGCGGGGGCTGTAACGCTGCACTTACAGCAGATCACCAGGCCTTTCCACTTTCATACTCCTTATTGCATTTCATTATGAAATCATCTGACTAATTATAAATGATTTTCATGTTCAAGCCCTTAAGAATCTTTCTGTGCTGAATATGAGTGGAGTTTGACACGCCAGTCTACAATTCTGTGGATGGAACACAAATTTACCAGATTCACTGATTTATCTAAGTTAATGTGGGGAAAAAAACAGTTTGGCATGAAAAGGTTTGACATGAAACAGCTTATGTTTTCATCAGGTGCGATGTCTGACTTCCCTAATGAGGGGCAGGAGGAGAGCTACAAGTGCTTCAGCTGCAGGGGCTCCTATTTCAACCAACGGTAAATCTCTTTACTGAAGTGCATTTCATTTGCCATTAACGATTAACTACCACTTAATCAACTCTTTACAATACAATCAAGTATAGTTTATAGGCCACGAGTTCACAGTATCAAAGAGCAGACATTTTTATTACCTTTGGTGAAGGTCACCAATCAACTAATGAATTTAGCCCAATGAGACCAAATTGATTGCCAATATGCAGTATTCACTAGCACGTTTATCAATAGCTGCTTCATGGTAAATGCCCTGAAAGCGTATATTCTAAATTGCTTTTTTGAGGTTTTCATAAAGCTCTTCTCCTCAAAGTGGACAGCCGAGCATCATCACTTCCTTTTATTTTATGCAGGCCATTCTCATGACACTGCATTGCGGCATGATGAGAATGCCAGAAAGTACGGAAGAGATAAAAAACCGAGAAACAGTTAATTAAGTGATGCACATTTATATGTAAAATAAATTCCCAGTTTATGGGTTGCATATACTACAGCGCTGATGACATGTTTGTGAGAACATTCCTCCATTTATTTACTTCCAGTGAACAGGCATGCTGCTCCTATGACAACCCGTACACAACCCGTAGCGACTGTGACTTGATTAATAACAGCACATGTGGGGATCTCAAGGGAGGGGAACGCAGCCTGCCATTGGCCGAGAGGCTGAGGGGAACGCAGCCCGCCATTGGCCGAGGGGCAGCTGCAGCGGGAGGCTGGTGAGATGCCGCAGAACTCCACAGGCCTTTGGCTCATTCGAGCCATGAAAGCCAGTGGCGTGGCCATGGAGGGATGGCGGGTACCAAACCCCTGGATGGCAAGCAGAGCTGCAGAGAGGACTGGTTCTCCTTTCAGGTCCCTTCCAGGACGGGTGCCAGTCCGTGCCAGCGAGTCCAACACGGAGGCCTCATCAGTCTCTCCCCGGAGTCATAAAAGCACCATTATAAAATAAGCCCGACGTGCTCTTATCCAAGCCCCAAAAATAGCTTTGGAATAAGACGGATGGTTGTAGTTAAATACATCACTTTAATTGCAACACAAACATCACCCACTGCAGCACTCTCCATCATCTGCCTGAGCGACATTTTCCGACCATCGTGGAACTATTCTGAGAAGAGCGCACACATTAGCGGTGGGGGCCACATGTCACACGCAGCGGTTTTTGTGTCGTCCACCTGATTCGTCTGTCTTTTATTGGTCAAGTTCCCCCGCGGCGTGCCATTTGGGGCTGACCAAATATTTTCTTTAGCTAAACAAGCAAAAGTGTTTGTTTTTGTCTTTTCGAATGACATTAGGTAAGGTGACATTAGCTGCGATGCTAATAACATTTAAAAACATTGGCGCGTCTGATTTTTTAACAAATCCCTAAACTAAAATCGTTGCTTGTTTTCTCAACAAATTGCTCATTTTCAAATCTGAAGTGATTCAAGTTTTTGGGAAAACCATAAATGTGTAATACCAACAGGGAAACTTTTTTCCCCACAAGTCAACTTTTCCTGCCAATCCTGTAGGATTGTTGGACATTTTAGGGTAATATGGTGATATCAGATGCTATACTCAGATAACTTTATTTGTTTTTTGTGTGTGTGTGTGCGTGTGTGTGTGTGTGTGTATGTGCGCGCGCGTGTGCGTGTGTGTGGTGGGCCAGCTGGGGGGGTCTGAACACTTGTAAAATGAGTCTGATATGGTGACCTCATAATTATTGTGCCCATAGTCATCAAAGCAAGCCTTTTAAATGGAGCAGAAAGAGTTCTGTGCAATGAACACGTATGCTCTGGAGAACGGTTCAAACGGTTGCTATGAGATAAAAAGGAAATGTCCTGAACATTATCACAATTACAACACAGCTGGAGGGCCCGCATGCTGAACCCCAAAGGTCCCCTTTCTGCACCCCATCTCACAATCTCCAGATTCCAAAGGTTACAGATTCCACACATACTGCTACTCTGGAAAAAAGGAATCTATTTTAAAAAAATAATTAAGTGTGTTTCATCATAAGTAGTTGCAAAGCCAGATTAAATTTGGTCAGAGACCATTGCAACCAGTTATGCCCTCCCCCCACCACCACAAAAAACACAAATAAATTATTATTATTATTATTATTATGTATCTTATGGCACACTGCACAACTGTACACTATATTGATCAATCCTATACTGTCATGTCTCTCACTATAGAAATGTTTATGGATGAGGACTGGCTGGAGCTGGACTCTTTACATGAGTAAATCAAAGAACAACTGAACGTGTAGCTAAGTCACATGGGTGGAATGCCATATCGCAAAGACAATGTTGAGCAACATTTTTATATATATTAACATGCTCATGATTTCACTGTACAGCATCTACTAGTAGACCATTATTTTGGTCTACTGCAAATTGGTAGCCTATGGAGAAAGCCAAACAATACAATTAGTACAGTGATTTATGTGTGAGCATACAATTTTATTTAGAATTGTTATGACAACTAAGTACAGCTAAGCTAAGAGAACAAAATGAACTATTGTAATGAAGATATTTAGTGCTTCAGACATGTGTCTGGTGTGTAAACTTTAGTTGGCTACAGTGCATCACGCTTTTGGCAGAAATAACAAGGGAAATAGCAAATTAACAAACACTCCTAGCCATGCTCAATTCAAAGCCTCTCCTCCAAATGGCATTACTCAGCCTACTTAAAAGCTAAATGGCCTGTTATGAACATCCAATACTGACATGTGCATGTAGCTGTAATCTATGAATACACTCGGACCTTTGTATACATTTAAGGATACAGCTCACAGAGGAATTATAGTTTCTTTGGTAACCTTTATGAGCAGGGAGGGAGGTGAAAAAAATAATTACTTAATTAAAATTCCTGAAAATAAAATATGCAACAGTTGTTGAATGTATCGAGAGTGAAAGTGTCATACTTTAATTAATATTGGACTTGATTGTGCATGATATGGCATGACTAGTGCTCATCGTGTTTATGGAAACACTGACTGTTGCCTGCTATTAATATGACAGCATTTATTTAATATTAAGCGCAAAGCTGTCAAAAGGGAATGTTTGCACAATTCAGAAAGAGTATCTTCTCAGAAAAAAAAACAAAAACAGGAACAAGCCAAAGGAAATTCACAAGCCCATAATTTAGTCTGTACTTGAAATCATAAACAGCAAGCAGTTGAGAATATTAATTTCAAGAATGTTGAATTTTGCAAAAAGACTTAAGAAGAGTTTAAGATTTAAATATACATAGTTCAACCAGTGGACCATCTCTCATAAACTGGGGACTCATATCCCTGCCTTCTCACCCAAAAAGAAACAGACTGTGTTTGAGACAATGATGAAGTATTCTGTACAGATTCACTAATACTTATAGTGTGGGGACCAGCTGATACAAAAGATACAATTCAAGGGAAAAGCCGTTTGAAAGATATCGGCCTACAGATCAGAGTATCTACATACAAGTTTGGGCAGCATTATACCATAGAACTCATCCAGGACACTTGACACCAAATAGACTTGACTCTTACTGATACATCAATCCAGAACACATTCATCTCAAATCCCAGTCAAATAACACGCCAGCCAGAACACTTAAATTCCTTTCATATTATATATTACATTACATTACATTAAAGTATATTCCCGGGCTCCACTGCCTTTACAGAGAACACACACAAGAGAAATTGATTCATTTTTGTCGTTTGATGATTCTGTTAACAATGTATGTGTGTGTGTGGTCATTATTTCAGATGGTGTCAGCCCCCCCAGGGAGTAGCTAGTAGTTCTCCTGTTCCTGGAGCTACCCAAGACACAACCAGTGCCATGCTGAGGACCATCCAGGAACAATGTTGCTGGATACACTTTGCTGGAGGCCAGCTGAGCTCTACAGACGTGAGGATACAGTGACTCAGTGCTACTGAAGGGTGTGGGGGCCTTTTGGGCAGAAAGCAGGTTCACTAACAGAGACCGCTCATTAATTTATCCCGGGCCATTGATGCATCCATCCTGCCCAGTACCTTATTACAGGTAACATATTTTGAACATTTTGTTTCCTGAATACACATTCAGTTTCCTCTAGGTTCTCTTACTGAAAGAGTACTAACATCACACAGCATTATCTCCTTCATCTAGAATAGCACGCACTCACATGAATGTAGAAAAAGCATTTGCTTCTGGTCACAAACTCACCTCTTCCGAACACTGCAGAACGGTGCTGCTGTGTTTGGAAGGCACAGTGAACAGACCGGCTGTCCAATCACTATTTACAGTCACACATTATTTAACACTTTTTGGAAATAAAATAAAAATTTCCTTGCTTGTCTTGTCCTAATACCATACTGCATTGTCATCTCCATGAATTACATTCAGTCATCACCTTTATCATCTCTATGAATTAGCCTTACATACGCATTCTGCTAACCACCACAGACTAGCAATAAAGCAAAGGCTGACAGACTAGAGGAAACTGCAGTCAGGAGACCAGGATGATGGAATGTCTGGGTCTCACCGCAGGTTTAAGGGGGCTCAGTGTCTGATTGCCATGAATGTCACCATTAAGCCACACACGGATATGCCTTTAAGGCAGATTTCACACTCACCTCGTCAGAACACGCCTCAAAGAAATGATTCAGAGGGATTTCACAGTTCTGCTCATTTACCACATTAAAGCCCAATCCGGAACAGCTGATGCAGCATCACCAAGGACCTCGGAATTAACGCTTACTAAGGGATATTATTACATATCTAAGCCAAGATATGAGAAATGTAATGCAATAAAATGCATAAGACAAACACAGGAAGCAGCTCAAGTCGTCAGAAAAATTAACATTAAAGAGTGACAAGCTGTAGACACTGTGACATCAGTGTTGTAACCCTAAGCAATACCCTTAGTTCGATCTACTCATCTAGCCACATGAATGGATAATATGTAAGCTGTGTGAATCAGCTCTCACATTGATTTACAGGAGGAGACCGGGTTTTTGCACGGGGAGCTTATTAGTAGGGTAATAACTTGCATAGCACTTGGATTTAAGGTTTTTCTCAGGCAATGCAGAGCCAAGAAACAATCGTTGCTGTGAATATTATTTGTCGATCTCAACAATTGATACAACGACCTTGAACCTCCATGGCTGCGGAATTTTTAAGAGGTGTAGTGAGGTTCTTGTGCGCGTTAGCATGTAATTACTGTCAAAGTGAGTTTTGACTGTAATTACATGCTAACACACGTTGCCAACTATACATTTTTGTTTCTTCGAAGAGTAGAAATGTGATAAAACCATTCAAAATGGTCAAAAACCCTTCTGCATAATGTCCTATTAGCATATAGCTAGTATACAACTGGTATTAAAGTACTTGCAGCATATAGTATGCTACTGATATTAAATTTTAAAAATTACTTTATTTGAAAGGCAGATGAACCAACGGATTATAAGGTTAAGAAAAAATTTGAGAGAGAAATATGGTAACATTTGTTATTACATGCTATTTTCATTCAGCGGGAACATCAATGGTTTCCATCTGAAATGATGTAGCAACAAACATTTCATTCTTAATGGTTTATATTCACATTGCTTTATTTAAAAAAGAGAACATTCCAAAAATATAATCACCTGTTTTCTTTTCGATCAATTTTGTATGCATTTCAACCATGACAACAAAAAAGGTCAAAAATCTATAAAACGAGTAATTGTAAATTATATGCTTGCAAATAACTGAAACCACCTTATAAGTAAACAAACCCTTAAATTGAACTGGATGATTGAATTTACCTGCATTAATATAAAAAGTGTGTAAAATAATCTTTTTCTAATATGTCAAGGAGGGTGAGTTATGGAATATGGCATAGAGGCTGCTCACAAGCCCAATGTAAATGCTCGAAACTATTTAAACGACTCTGGAATTTTTACGGTCGGTCACAGTTGAACAGGTTTGAGGCCATTAAAATGAACTCTGCTGCTAAGCCCACTGGCTCACATTTAATTGTTCAGCGCTTTCTCTGAGGAAATGGCAGTCTAAAGGGGGAGAACTATCAGAGCCTGTCCATACAATGACAAAGGCCACCGCTACAACTATGCCTTTTTCCATGACTGCATGGGAGGTCACTTTTCATCTGCCTGGATCTTTCTTATGGGTTCCAGGCACACACCTGAACTCATTCGTTACTCACCGTGAAAGTACAGCAGCAGCAGCAGCATGTGGCAGAGCTGGGAGAAATAGGGGCTTGGACATACACAGGCTTCTGCCCCAGAGCTTAATTGCAAGAATTAAGTCCTAAGGTCATGTCATGTGATGAATTACAGAACAAGAACTAGCCTTCGAGGTTCGGAGCTGCCTACCATTGGCACGTGCTCTACCGCGCAACAGTGTATGCAGCACTTACAAAAGTAGGGTCTCCTTTGAGTGAATAAATCAAAACGCTATAGTATTCGAGAAGGGTGAATGTTCTATAATTATACTTTTATGATCATCATCCGTTATGTTTCCGTCTGAATGCATGGACAGTATTATAGCACAGATTAATACAGAGTGATTACTGGCAACAGTATGTGCCGGAATGTCCAGCCAAATAATAACGTCCAGAGACTTAAAGCAGGTTGTTATTTTCAAAAATATATGCGAGGGGAAAAAAGGAATGTTTTTAGAGAGCAGCGACAAATACAAATGCTTGCGGCGTAGCTCTAAGGGGGAGAGTGAGGCAATAGTCCTCCTCTCCCACAGGAATCAAGCCTTTCTGCTTGGCAGTACAACTGAAACAGGACCCAGCCTGAGCCCCATGAGAGGAGAAGCCCCTGAAAGAGAGGAGAAACATGGCTGCTTTTCAGCAGACCAGACACCACTCCACTGTGTCACAGATACCGTAGATGTTCCACCACAGGCCCGGCCAACAGGACCACAGGAGATCAGACGTAGAAGCAGGAGTTTTTCAAGACAGAAAACGCACACATACTCTATCAACATTTTCCGGAACTAGGTTTAAATGCAGTCACCACGAAGAATGCGGGAGATGTATGATTGTTTGACAGACTGTCTAAAGAAATTCTTTGGAGTTGACAATGCATATCAAAGACCAATGGGTAAACAATATTACTAAAACTGCGAGAAAGATATTAATAAACACATCCGTATTTAGAAGGGCTGAGTCCCATGGCCTCCAAATAACATGTCACAACTCTATGAACAAGTGTTGATAAGCTCTATATATACACGTACGCTCTTATAACAGTCTGTATGGGCTATGCGACTCGGAGTACATATGTTGTCCCCAGTGGCAGTCATTACAGATTGTGCATAATTCAGAAATGCAATAAACCCTCAGAAACTTCGCAGACAGGCCCTCATAAAAGGAATGGGGAGAGCGAGCGAGAGGGACCGAGGGAGAAAAGGGAAGGAAACGAGAGACAAAGATTTAGTGTGAGTGAGTAAAACGGAGTGGGGGAAGGGGGGTGGGGGTGGACGTGCAGATGATGCAGGGAGTTTATCAGAAAAGCAGCTGTGATTATAATCACCGTGGCAGGCAGTGAGGAAGGCAGCACTTCCCTGCCGTACCTTTAAATGGAGCTCTCGCTGCCGTGCTCACATCAGAGTGCATCTACCGAGCACAAAAACGAACGCTCAACCGCTTAAAACGCTCACCTAACAGACGCAAGAAACGCACCAAATAACAGTGTATTCACGTGTCCAGTAACATGATGCAGCTATATCAGTAACGAATAAATGGACAAATTATGGATTATGTCATAATGGTATATGAGTAGTAATTGTGATATGGAAAGCTTGGCACTACGCACACAAACACATGCGCGCACACACACACACACGCACGCACACACATGTATATATATTATAAGACCATTAAAAATTGAGTGCCTCATAAATTTCTACAAACAACCAGCACCATGTAATGTGATGCATAGAAAGTCACCGGTGATTGGAAGGTTGTTCTCTGGAAATAAATAGCTCTATTACTCTGTCCCTGGGGAGTACAGACATGAAAACCATGTGGCTGACATCCTACACTGGAGGGAAATGGAGCGATCCATGCACCTCTAACACCAGTCATGTATCAACCCACTGACCCACATCTGAAATCACTTCCTCCTCATACATTTAGGTAAAAAAAAACATGTCCGTCGTAAACACCTTGTCGCAGGACGAGTTCGGTTTGGGGAGTCAAATTACTGCGCCTTTCAAATGCCCTTGGGCGGCGCTGTGGATGTTTGCTCTGGATACACAACAGCTGGGTTTGCCTGGCTTGTGTATGCTCCAATTTGTGCCAAGTGCTTTGTCAGTGCATCCACTGTGTGAGTAATAGAGCTTGTTTATCCATAAAGGGCATCAATGAATAATGAGACGTGCCTCTGTTCCACTCAGCAAAATGCATCAGAAAAAAAAACACTTACACAAGCTGTGCAAGTGAAGGAAAGTGAAGATGGCAAACCTGGAGCGTGACTGTGCTTCCGTTAGGGCTTCGAGTAATGTCGGTTGCAAATGAGAGCAAGCATGTGATACCTGGGGCTTCCCTCACAGGGGAACTAACACCTCCATCTGTCCAATAGGACTGCAGCACTCTACCTGGACACTTGGGTGCTTATCACACATCACATACTGTACCACACACTGCACTTTGGCGGGAAAAAAATGTGTGGGGAAAAAATCCACACCTTCTGGAAACATATTTTAAGGTATTAATTGTAATACCAAAATCTATAATGACAAGCACACAGTTAATAGCAAATCTTTAACTGGCTATGATATTTGCAATTAATTGCGCATTTAGAAGTTCTGGCATTTAGGGTATTCTCTTTGGCTTTGATCAAGTGTAGTTTGGTGTCATGTATTTTTTATGACTACTCTAGGTGTTTTTTTTTTCTGTTTACAAAACATGATTGCTCTTCTTTTGAATTGTTTACATTGATCGTGTTTGTTTCTACCTTAGAAAATAATGTTACATTTAATTAACTGAAGCCGTAATACTGAGCTTGTCCCTGCATACTGTGTAATGAGAACTAGAGTATGGCTGAAAAACACTTCTATAAAACTGTAGAAAATTGGTGCAGATGATTTGCATAAAATTGTAGTAACTGTAGCATAGTCGTATCATCAATAGAAAATATTTATTTTAGTAGAAGCTGTGGCCAAGCCTGAAGAATAGGCCCAAATGCCACTTACCCAGGTTTGAAATGTTTTTTTCCCATTTGGTAGCTGATACTAGAGCTTTAAAGACAAGCAGGCTGAATAAGATTTTGTATATTTTTTTATTTATCAGTTCATTCATTTAATTATTTGATTAAGAAGGATCATATACACTCCCATGTTGTTTTTTGTGTATGAACAGACAGTATGTTTTTATGAATCTACAGTATTTTTATATTATTGGTCTTTTGTTGAGAGGTCATGATGAGGAATTGTAATGTATTCATTACAAATGGCAGATAAACTTGAACTTTCAGACAGAAAATATACTGAATGCTCAACAGTGAATGAAAATGCTTAAAATTCCCTGTTAACGGTCCTACACCAACAGAAGTCATTGCATTTGCTCAGCAGAGATCAACCCTCTCTCCTTTCCGATTTGGTTATCATCCAACATGTCCCGAGGGACATACTTGTCATATTAAGAGAGGAAATATATCTGCCTCCATTGTAATTATAAAATCACTTGAGGCAGAAGCAATGCATCTTAGATGGGTCTTAGTCCTTCAGTTCTCCTATCTAAAATATAACACATTTTTACTGTTTCGAAGGCACAGTCAGATCTATGTGTTTTCCTAGGATTATACCACCACTTGCCTAGAAAAAAAACTATAAAAATAATATTTTAAGCACAAATAAAGCATGGGCAAAAAAGGCAAGTTATTTATGAAAGCATTTCGCAAATGGGGTGGGAGCGGGGGGCAGATTGCAGTATTTGTTTCAACCAAGAGTAAGATAGTATACAATTTACACGTACATGAATTCATGAAGTGCCTGTGAAAATACATAGGCTACATAGAAGATCCCTGCATTTTTATTAGCTTTACCTGTATTGCATACACAGTTCGGGGTTTTGTGAAATGCCTAGAAAAAAAGGGACTAAAGGGAGTAAACAAATTTTAAAAAAATACCAGGACAAAAAAAATGATCAAATAAAACACCTGAATTCCTGCACATTAAACCTTGTGTGCCTTTCTGTCAGTGTGTTATGCATTCACACCAAAACAAAGCTGTTTGTTTGGTATAGCATTGCTGGATCCTTTGAATATAGATTATGAAGGTGAATTTGTACTGTTCAGTATAATTTTTGAAGAAGTGAATATATATATTAGGGGGGAGGGAGATGGCACTGTATCTGTATTTGTTCAACCAACAAAAAGCAAATAATACAAAAAATTTTGTATTTGGATAAAACCCAGAAGTGGGTGTGGTGTAAACCGGAAGTGTGTGGAGTTCAACATGGTAGCTGTATAAAATGGCAGATTTGTACCATTACAATCACTGGCACTGCTATTGTTGAGATATTAAAGCATTAAAGTCATGGTCTTACAATGACATGATATCAATAATAATCCAGTTTAACAATAGGTCATTTGCTTTTTAAAGCTGTATTTAACAAACAATTACCTATATGTTATATAGGCATAACATGCTTTATAACAGAGGTAAACAAACAGTCAAATCAAGTTTCAAACATAGGCACAAGGGTTTTATACAGCCCCACTTTACTTGTATGTTTGATTTTCATAAGCTTGGGTAAATTAATGAAACATCGAAAAGCTTCCCTGGGTGGAATGCATCTTCAGCAATTATGCTTCTACTCAAACATCCCCAAGTTGTCTGGAGCAATGGGAAGACACAACATCCACTTGGATGTAAATCTCATTGAGGGGGCAGGTCAGATATCTTACTGCCACATGAAGCAATTCTGGGTGTAAGATTCAAAACACCCCCCCTCACCCCTCATCTGTGAAACATGGTGGTGAGGGTGTTATGCTTTAGACATGTATGACTGACACAGGTTATAGCTCACCTCATTAGTATAGTATCCACTGATAATGTAAATGCTGACAGCAGCAGCAGCAGAATTAATCCTGAAGTGTACAGGAGCATCTTATCTTCTCAAGTTCAAGCAAATGCCTCCAAATGCTTTGGAAAGCGCTTCCTCCTACAGCAAGACAATGATCCCAAACATACTGCTGGAGCAACAAAGGAGTTTTTCCAAAGAAAAAAACAGGTAGATTAAACCCCGTCACTTCTTGTTTCGCCGTTTGTTTTGATGATGAGAAGAGAGGTTGAAGAGCCTTTCTAACTGTAAATGAGGAGTTATTTTAATACAAAGTTTCTAAACACACTTTTGGAGTAAACCAAGTTGTATGAAGTGATGACCGGTCTTTCCCAGGGGAACAACAAGTAACGTTACACAGGTTGAGCTACGCTATGCTTGCTAATTATGCTAGATAGCAGTGTTGATAACAGAGATTGTCCAAAGGAGCTGTCTGCCAACAAAGATATTGTTTCAGAGAACAGACTTATTCACAAAATGGATCACCATTCAACGTTGCTGAAGACTCTTGTGACAGATAAGTACTTATGATTACTTTCCCTAACCATTCCCTAGACGCATTTTGCTACGTATTTTTTTAGTTAACGCATATATACGGACGGAGTGTGGCACAGTGGGTAAGGAACTGCGCTTGTAACCGAAAGGTCGCAGGTTCGATTCCCGGGTAAGGACACTGCCGTTGTACCCTTGAGCAAGGTACTTAACCTGCATTGCTTCAGTATATATCCAGCTGTATAAATGGATACAATGTAAAGTGCTATGTAAAAAAGTTGTGTAAGTCGCTCTGGATAAGAGCGTCTGCTAAATGCCTGTAATGTAATGTAATATACAGCTCTTTATACGGCTCTGGATTTGGACATTTAATGCAGAGAAATTGCAGGAATTTTGCAAAATTGCAAGCCCCCACAAATATTGCAGAGTTTGATTAATTGTTGCAATTGCAAGATCGCGATTTCCTGGAGGGACTAATAAAAACACAGAATTTTAAAAAATGAAATAAATTCCCTTTTTAGTTTCCTCACTGTGGTCCCAGATACCTAGGAATTTTACTTATTTCGACAGTACGTTACTTTCAGGAAGATAGAGGTAGGCAATTAGCTATTGTTGTTTAAATTCAAAATAATAGCCGGATATTAATGCCATTGTCTGCATGCAATGTCAGCCAGGAACACGGCAGGAAGGCCTCACCTGAAACCACTCCAAGCCTAGGAGGCTCAAAGCCTCGCAACTTGAGTTATAACCACCAAGTCAATTTCAACTGTGCCAAGATGAAAGCCAGGGGAGCTGGGAAGGACCACCAAAGCTGCGCCCCAGAAAAACAGCTTTCTTTTCACAACACGTTCCCTTTTACAACACAAAAAGGAACAACCATCATTATTGACAATTATATAATAGACACATTATCTCATCAGCTGGCAGAAAATAATGGAGCGGAGTTGGAGTAAAATCAGATCTAATATCTGATCATTTCAAGAACTTGGACTGACACAATCTAAGAAAAACACAACCTGGACCTCAGCCCACTTCTCTCTACTCCCTAAGCACCAGTGTTGTAAGTTAATTTGGAATTTAGAAATATTCATTCCTGGAATTGGGAATGTTCCCTGTCTCTGTGCTGACCCCAGCAGCAGTTGCGTAACTCAAGGTCTCAGTCACGGTCTGCGAGTGTTCTTTCCAGAGAAACGTAGTGATTGAATTGATAAGATGCCCAGGATTAAGATTTCTCAGCTTTCACCCGTTTTGAATTGGTATGTTGACGCAAACGTAGGAACGGATCTAAGAAACTAAATGCAAATAGCCTGAGAGTTTTAAGCCCCACTTGAACCACCCAGATGGGGTTACCTCGGGGCTGCCATTGTCTCTGTGGCAAAGTGAATGGGAGAATGACAGGGATCAGGAAGGTCAATAAAAATAAACCCCCAAAACTCAAAAACTAATCAGATCCACTTCCTGTGTTACCTTTCATCTGATTTCAAAATCTTGACAGTATTTTTTCATTAACATTTTGTGGTTAGAACAACTGAAGAGAAAGAATGAGTCTCTTTTTGGAAATATGTTACGCTATTAATATCAGGAATCTTTAACACCAAAAAATAAAAAATAAGTGACAACTATCGACCACAAAAGAAAAAACACCAACGACAAAAACAAATTCACAACTGAAGGTCAAGTTCACAGCACTAACCATTCAATTGTATTCAATGTTATTCAACTTGGACTGTGCATCCTTGTCTCCTACTTCTCCATAACTGAAATATGTGATCTTTGTTTCTGTTTCTAGCCATTTCCCCTGCTACAAACTTCAGGAGACTGCTCATATATTGTTAATATATTGGCCAGACTAAGTATATTTATATGAATATGAATGAAAAAATAAAAAACAAAAATCACGTGGCTTTCCTGCTCTTATTTCTATCAATACATTTCCCAGATGCCACAGGTAATTCCACCAGCAGACAGCTAGCATAAGTAAAAAGGTCATCACACCAATCTGGCCACAAATCTGCAGAATCTCTGTTCCACTGCGGTGCATTGAAGACGGCACAGGGGGCCTAAAAATGTAACTTAACCGCTTTAATAAAAGGCATCTGTCCATTGTTTGCCAGATGGACCATCTTGCACTGTGCTGCAGGTGAGGCTTTGTAGGTGAAGCTCCAGTGCAAGAAGGGGTAATCCCCCAGGGTCCTAGAAGCAAAGGGAAGTGCCCTGGGGGGTGGGAAAGAGGTCTTATCCCCAACCCATAATTCACTGCAGGAGCAGAGCTGCTGGTCCAGGCTAATGCAGGGGGCCTGGGGCCTGGGAGGCCCAGCCCATACTGAGCCATGTGGAGCTTTCAGCAGCGTGTCAGAGTCTCGCATAACACGCATATCTCCGCAGTTAACGTGAGAGCAGGGCGGCTCCGGTTACCCGGGGCTTTCCTGTTTGGAGGACGTGCTCAGCGTGGAGCTGGACAGATGTTTGGGGCACCCAAACCTACGGGCTTTCCTGGAAATAAAACGATGACTTTAATCTCAGCGTGATCACTCGACGTGCGTCTACTTCCAGCTTGAAATGCGATATCTCCTGAAAGTGAATACGCCTAAAGAATTTTCCAGCGTAAATTTTTACCGCGAGGCACATTTCCAGGAGTATAATTAATTTTGAGCACTGCTGGGAAAAGTGTATATTTTGTATATCTTTTGATAGGAGTCATTTGTTTCCAGGAACAATCAAAGGTATGCAGCCTATTCACATATGTTACAGCACCACTATTATTTGAGCTACAAAAGCACAGCCTCCACAGGGTGAGTCAGAGCGGATGAACCCATCACCCAAACAAATGAAAAACAGGAAAGGAAAAAACAATCACATCGGCTTTAAATTATTTACTTTAGGTGGGGCTGAGTGAACAGAGATCTCTCACTAACACCTGAAACTGTACACAAGGACACAGGAAGAGCTCAAAACACGACCTTGGAAAATGTGAAATAAGCAGGGGACAAATCTAGTCAAATAAGATCATACTATGGTAGCAAACCTGGGATGAGTTTACACTGCAGACATGAGCGTGGGGTGGAATTTTTTATTGAATGTGCTGGTGTATATATGTTTTATTGATGTGTGCTGGTGTGCTCTCTTAACCGATGACCTGAGACGGGGTGACAGCAGTCCACGTATCGCTTTGGCTGTTCTGTAGAATGCAGGGCTTGAAAACGAAAACAGAAACAAACACAAACTAAAGGCATTTTTGCAGGAACAAAAGCTGAAACCAAATCAACATTACCGTTCACGAGCACTGAGTGAAAATTTTATTTTATTTTTTCCGTTCCATGCAATTTCACAAATGCTTACATCATGTTTTCCTGCGTGGTGGCACAAAATCATGGTGGTGCGACAGCAGGCATTTTTAATTTCCCAAATTGAACGTTTAGATTACTCGTTTGATTTGGCAAGATTAACGGTCTGGCTTGTTGAACAAATATAACAGGTTTTGTGACAGGCTACTGGGCTGGTTTCAATGTTTGGGAGGCGAGAGTAAAGGAACAGAATTAACGGGTTTTTATTTCATTCTAAACTGTATAGGAATGTCATGTTTTGCTTTATAAAATTGCTTATTCATATAAACCCAATATAGTATTACCCGGAAAAAATGAATAAGAATAATAAGGAAGAGAATTGTAGTTGACTTATTGAAGCAGTTCAGAATGCATTGTCTGGTAGCATTAGGGTCCATGATAGTGCATTACTGTATTTTACAGCAGAGGCTGTAATGCAGATTCCATTTCCCATCAGTACCACTGCACAGTAATCCAATAAAGAGTCCAGTTTAACTTAACTACACATCTCACGCAACGGCTGTCTCATATTATCAGTGATACTGCAGGACTACACAGTACAAAAATGTGCTTGGGGGGAAAAACTGCCAAATCCACATAATACATCTGACACACGTGTAAGTAACACGAAACATCCTAGACCGGCAGTACAGTTGCATGGTCACACAAAACAGGCATTTTTATCCAAAGGCTATGCCAAATACCAGCAGTTCTGTTACATAACGACAAAATATAGAGCTGGATTCGACAAAATAAAACTCATCTGTGCTACATCATCTGTCCGGGTTATGCAATGTACTGCTGTGCAGGAGGAAACAGCCCATATATTACCACTACTATTTATGTTGCACAAAATAGTCTACTTCACACCAGATCCTACCAGCATTGTCACACAGCCAAGAAATATACAGCTTCTCTAGACACCACAGGTCCACTTCAGATTACTGCTGCCTTCTCCTGTTGGTACTGTCACACAGGCACTCAACAGAGCTTGGAGAAATGTGCTCTGCGGTCCCTTGTACTGTGGTACCCTTTGCTCAAGGAAACATGTAAATCGAATAAAACATGAATATCACACCACTGCACTGCCTGTGCCAAGGACTGAAGTCAAAACAAAATTCAGAAAGGATCAACAGAGTGCGGCTCTTCGCAGTCACTCGCGTCTCAGAAGCCTCTGCTGCATTGTGTCGATTGCTTAAGACAGCTGAACCCCGTGAACCCGGAGGTCAGTCAGTGTGGAGATCCATCAGCAGTCTTTTACTACACACAAAACAAATTCCAGCCCGGCGGTTCCTCCGAGCCTCCCTTTTCTTTGGAAGGCCCCGCTGGCGGGCGGAGAGCGGTCTCGGAGCGCGCCCGCTTGGCGCGGCTTTGCGCAGACTGGAATGCCTTTATTGGTATTCCAAAGCCCTGGCCTGGGAAAAGAGGGGCGGCGGGGGGATCGCGTTTCCACGGCGCTGTCGGAGCCGGGCGGACCTCCTGTAAGCTGGCTTACCCCGAGCTGGCCCGCCGTTTGGGAGCCCCGGGGACCCCGTCCCCGATTGGCCGGGCTAACCGCTTCACTCGCACGTCACCTGACACCTGGCACGGACACACACAGCCCCAAGGGGGTCGCAGGACTGTCACTGCATTCACAATGCGGGGCGAACCTAAACACGTTTGTGCAGTCACTTTCAAATTCAGTGTTCTTCTAAAAAGTGCAGCTATCTTTAAAAATGTAAAAACTACAATCATGTGCGAGTCTGTGTGCGTGAACGAGTATGTGTTTTGGTTCTGAAACCAAGCATGCCGTTTTCTTCCCCCAGTTGTATAGACTTTAATTTCTCCTCAGAAAAAGTTACAGCGGTAATAGCTGAGATATAGGAATATTTTGGGGGAAACAAAATTCCCTGATGAACCCCTATCTCCAATGACAATGGAGTTTCTTTCCTTTTTATTTTTGTTCCCAATATGCCAAAATGTTGACCACTTGAATTCACAATTAATGACTCATCCTATATGGGAAAATGCTGTCCCATTTGTATACCTCGGCTTTGCGGCTGTTGATTCACTTCCTGAAACCGGCACAGTGCAAGACGTATAATCACTCTCCTTCACTCCTTCCCGAAGAAATCACCATTATTATTCATTCGATTAGGCAATGAGCTAATCAGTCAGGTCCAAATATTTTACACACTTTGTCTCCTTTCATAGCCGGATGTCTTGTGGTGCTCTTCAGGCCTATTAGAATTTAAATTCACAACAGTGAAGGACACATCTAGCATTCAAGCGTGCTTCTCAGTGGCCACCTATGAAAGCTCCTACCCTCTACACCACACTGCCATCTGTCTTTCAGTGTTAAGCTCACAGATTCTGGGAGCTAAATGGCAGGCCAATAGTTCTGCAGCTCCTCTATAATTAAAGCCGGAGACTGGGGTCTGCCGTAACCAGAGCAACTCAACTTGTGGTGGTGGTGGGGGGGCTGTGGCCTAGGGGTGACGTGACAGCTGGAAGGACTCAATTATGCAGGGCAGAGAGCCCTTGGCTACTACAGCTAACTGCAGCGGAAAGAATGTGGCTAAGTTGGCACACAGAATTGTGGGTGGCAACAGGCATGCCGCTGGTATCAAAAGTCAAACACTACAGTATTTGCAAGCAATTTTCTTCACGGCAAGCTCTCATCAGACACGATATTGCAATTTCCAAACTGTATATGCAACGCACTTGCATCTCAACTTACTCGTACAAACAGGCTAAGAGTAATGTCCCCGTTCGGAGAGAAATGTCAACTTGGAGCAAGCCGCTCGAACTACTACGATTAAATGGGTTTCTGCTTCCATCTAATCTCAAGCGCAGTGTCATGATGACTGCCGAACCCTTTGAAGTTGAAATTCAACCTTGTGGTTCGGTTTCAACCTGAGCAAAACACGTAAGGAAGAATGTTATTACTTTTTTTTTTTTTTTTTTTACAATACGGCAATTTATTTCAGCTTGATAAGGGCATGTTTTCATTTCCTCATCAAGCTGAAATGCGAGACGAGCGAGAGAGCGTGATTCGCGGGTTGGGAGCCGGGCGATCTGACGAGCGCTCTCCGCCCCCAGGAATCCCGCTCTTCAGAGGCAGCACGAAAGGGCCCGGGCCTCTGCGGAGGCTGCAGACGCACACATCTCTCCCTCTGTTATCTGTCCTCTCCAAATATTTGCATTGGCCGGGCACATGTTTATGCGCAGATAAATCTTTTAGGGGCAGGAGTTTGACCAGAGCACGGACAAGACATGAATCACAGAGGCGCGGTAATTACGGTGGGATTTCTCTCCCCCCCAGCATCTCACGGAGGACTTCATCTCCGCTTCGAGGGGGTATGTTGGAACAAATAAATAAATAACAAAATGTGATGTTTAAGCACACCGCCTCCTGCTGGGCTGGTGTGTGTTTGACAGCATGGAAAACGGAAAGAGCTCAATTCCTAGCCCATTCGAACAAATAGGAAAAGAACACACACAAATGTCATTTCTGGCTGAAATTCCTGAATGAGCGCTTGACGACCATGCCTTGGATAATTACTCAGCACCAGTGGGAAGAGGAAATTCTGAAGCCCCGCCCCTTATTACAGGCTGATAGATTATTAGGGAAAAGTAAATATTGTTGGGCTACAGACTCTTTCATGGATAATGAGTATTTTACTTGCTCCAGTGTAATGGGCATCAGCAACAAAGCGTCTGAAAAATAACACACATCTGTCTGGGGAAAGGTAAACGAATGGCTGAATTCATCTGGCCATTAGCCAAAACTCCATTTACACACAGCATGTGGAATGTATTTCCACATGTAAAGTGTTGTTGCTTAAAACTGGTTACTCATGAAATTATAATTTCATGAGTAAGTTTGTAATAATTAAAAAAAATTTAATACATTTTTGTACTTAAACATAAACACAGGACCTTTCATTTTTAAATTCTTAAATAAACCCCTCCACCTCCACAAATACTCAAACACAAGCACTCGCATGCACACTCGCTCGCACGCACGCACCAGTACAGAGAAAATGTGCCTCAATTCATGCTGGTGCAAGTGCCATCCTCTCTCCCTCTAGTTCTGACACATGCAGGCCATCTGAGACCTGGCCCAGAACACTATGTACTGTACCTGCTAATGCTGGGCTGACACCCAAAACGCTATGCACACAACCTGCTAATGTCACAGGCAAGGACACAGAACACCCCACAGAGAGCCTGCTCATGCCCAAAATGTCCTCCTCGGGCATGGATGTCGAAACACTGCACTGCTTTAAGGTCCCTGCTTTGTTTGCACAATTTGAGGATGCCCGATACTTTGGACCACCTCGTACAAACTGGATGACAGATAAAGTCATGTGACACATAAGGCGGTTTTCAGCGATGTCTACCACGCACAGTTACGGCTGGTTGTTTAAAGATAGTGTTACTCTTTGACTTCCAAGAAGGTGACAAAGCCTTTAAAGATCAGCGCATCCCGCTGTAAACTGAGAAAGCTTAATAATATGTTGAAAGTAGGCAGTGTAAGCCATTATGGATAATGTGTGCCAGTAAAAAAAACTAATGCAACAGTGCAAACACAGACTGTTCTGCCACCCACAGGGACACGCATCAATATCCATGTGACACAGAATTTGTTCATTGAAATTTACAGGTAAAATCAATATTTCAGGAACGCACAGAGCTGTGTGCAGACACAGACCCATAGTAGAGGTTAATGCTGAACACTGTCCATGCCAAAATATGAAAACAGCAGCAAAAAATATTAATCAAGGCACCGAGACCGTCCTTCATATTCTCTTCAGAGAACCCATGATTGACTGTCAGGCCTCATTTACAATCAAAGTGATTAATGGGATCATTAATTCAGCTAAGTCTGGGAGTAGGTGAGCGGAGACACCATTGTGTGATAATCCGTCTTGGATCTGAACAAATCTGAATAACAATAGTCCATCATTGCTCACACCCTTGAATGTCCTGTTAGTGTTTTGTTGCTTGCAATGTAGTGATAAAGAGCTATCTGAAGTTAATTGACTAGATAACAAGCGTTATAATATTAGTTTAGCTAAGACAGCAAATGAAAAAAAAAACAATTGATGATATACTTACAAGTGTAAGAATGGTTTATTTATTGATGTTTGTAGTGTCGATGTGTTCCTGCTAAAGTTAGAGGCCTGTAGTGATGTCAAAGCACAAGTATGTTTCAAATTGAATGGATTTAAGCATACTTAGACTTGATAAGTTTATTCCTGGAGGTGTGTTCTTACAAGAACATGAGAACACAGATCACAAGTATAAACTGTGGAACACAGCCATTGAGAAGGGACTGGCATTCTGTGAAGCTGTGTTTATCCAAGGAATTTCACCTCTGGTGCCGTAAAGCTAATTTCCCCAGTGAAATCCATTCAAAACTATGAATTTAGCCAGACCAAATTATGTTATTTTGGACAGTTCTTTTAAATTCTAAAATTTCTTCACACAGAACGAAGTAGGCTACTCTCCAGGGACCATTACATAAACGAGCACGAGGCTGTGTCAACTACGGGGAGCGGATTGAGCCTTCCGAGCCATGAAGTTACCTGTGTTACACCGACAGTGAAAGGACACTGGTGTGGAAAAGTTTGTTCTTTTCATTACTGACGCCAAGTTAGTTAGCGCTCGGGGAAAGTAGGCACAAACAACAACAACGAGCTGACAAACTCACGTCTGCCAGTGGAGCTACAGTGCGGGGCAAGCATGGACTTCATTGAGTTACTGCTACTCACTTTTTTCCATATTTCCTCTTAAAAGTCGTCTCTCTGTAGACTTGGTTTTCTTCTACCCGCGCCACAGACTTGCCCGCCTTTTCCAAAAGCCCAATTCTTCTTCGTCTGATTTTTCGTTATGTCACGTCGGTTACTACCTGCTTTGCATTGCCCCCTACTGGTCACAGTAACATGCAGCGGTCCTACACCTGCACAGAACCGATGCATCAGAGTCAATACATTGAGTTTTCCCACCCCTCAAAGCTACGATGAATCCACGGCTTCAGTGTCAGTATTGGTTTGATTTTACAATTTATTTTGAAATGATTTCTGTTAACGTCAATAATGTTATCGGCAATGCTGTCACATTATTGTTACCTGAAAATAATTAAAATTAGCCAATATTGCTAAAAAGGTGACAAGATCTTATTTTATTACTACATATTGTATACATAGCCAATAATATAAAGCACAGTGTATGTTTTTATTTGAATAAAAAAGGTAATATTGATGAAATCTTTAATGCACCACACAGGATTTAAAGCCAAAGCAAGTAGATAAATCCAAATTAATTATATTAGCTGTTTCTGTCTGCAGTCAGAAACATTGCTTTTCAACGATGAATTTGATGAAGTTCGTATTTGTATTGCTCTGAAAAAATATTTAGCTGCAAATATTAGCACAGTTCTCTTGTCTAGTTGTACCTACCTAGCTAGACAGCTTGGTAGCTTGCTTGTCAAACAAAATATTTATTTAGTTAGCCAAGCTAACCACAATTTATGATTGTAATTTAATCTTTCTAGCTAACCTGCTAGCTTTTCTGTAAGTAGCTGGCTAGCTAATGTTGCATTTAAGTGGAAACAGATGCTACTAGTACTGCTGACTGACATCCCAAACAACGCTAGATTATAGCTGGCAATGTGCAAAACACCACGTCTATGAATATATTAATTCAGCAAAGCTAGAGGGTGTTTGTTCACATAACTGTTATTTTTGGGATTTATCTAAAAAAGCACCGAGCAAGCCATGCGAGAAGAAAATGACTAATACAAGCTAGCTAGCTTTTTTTCACTAACTACATTCACCAACAGTTGGCATATGATTTCAGTTTGATAGTTACAGCAGCTATAGTTATGACTTATAGCTAGCTACCTAGTTTTTTACTACAGAGGCAAGTATCATGGCTAGATAACTTGAGCAGGCAATTTTAACACGTGCTTATTTAACTAACTTTGCTAGGACAGATTATAGTGATGGTAGGGTTGGTATATTTAGACATTTGCACTGGTGTACGTCAGGGAAATCGTACATACAATGAAGATAAAGATGGCAGACACAGGCACAGCATACTTCAAGGTGACCAGCAAAAAGAAGCCAACGGAAGCAAGAGGAGGGCTGCAGAGGAGAGTGGTCTGGACTGGGAGAGTGTGACAGAGCAACACAGAGAAAACGAGGCAAAGAGAGGACAACAGACAGACTCAGAGACTGAGAGAGAGGAGCCCTCAGTGAGCACTGGCCAAAGTGGACCTCCAGGTAGAGCCCTGCAGCGGGATTGGGATCCCACGGGACCCAACACAATTGTTGCGTTTGCGGGACATGTTTACTGTGACGTCGGCGGGAGCGGGTGGTCAGAATCAGGTTTGTGGGATTAGCGCAGGGTGATGAATGGAATTTAATACATTACAAGAAACGGTATAAATTATTACATTGCTTAATCGTGCATGTAAAGACATAACCATCTAGTCTGAGGACAGAATTTCATTAAATAAAATCACTGTATCTTCGGGATGAGAGAAAAAAAAACTGTTAGTCAGATACAGTATATACTGCCTGAAGTGGTTAACTGGGTTGTAAGGGTGTGTTTACATATATTGACATATATTTGAATGAATGGGTGGTACTACCTGGTTCAATCAAATATTGTAGTTATGTGCAGTAGGCACCTAAAATAGCCAATTTTTTCTAATTGGACACATTTTTATGTTCATATTTCTGTGCCACCCTAAAGTGACTACTAGTCCCATCCTGGCCACATCATTGAAAATTTCTGTGTGCATGGCACATCAAAACAACCACTATATTTAGTCTATGAGAACACAGAAGAGATGAGCTGGTTGGACAGATTTTGCATCATAAAAATTCCAGTGGGGCAATTTAAACATGACCAAATTTTACCCCAATCACATGTGGCCTGGTTTTGAAGAAAACTGCCCACACTTTGTATTTGCAAAGGAAAGAACTTTCCATGGCTGTGCCTAATTTAAAAAAAATGTTTTAAATGTAAATGAAAATCGTCATGAGATTACAGTTGAAAAGCATGTGATTCATAAAGGAAAGTGGTTACTGACCTTTCTCAGTGATTGTGTCTGTTTGCACGGCAGTGCCTTGTCATCTGTGAGAACGCATATGGAGACGTGATTTTGGGATGACGTAGCACTGTCTGCGTCGCCCCAGCATCTGTCAAAACCCGTCAAACTCCAAAGACACGTACTGTAGTGTCCTAGGGACAGCTCACACTCACAGATGGGCTAGAGTTACAATGGACTCCAGCTGTCTCATTCTATCCTTTTGATCAGCAATGACGTTTCTCAGCAAACCCTGCTACTCATCCACACGTCCAGGTGCCAAACCCATTGAACAATAAGTCACACCTGGTATCTCACTGCATATTATCTGCATATTTATCTACTTTATCTTCTGATCACCCATGATATCTTTCCACATATTGCCCTTCTGAAAATGTTAGCTACATTCTGAGCACACCTGCATCTTTCCACATTGCTGACATCCTTTCATCATTCGCCTCCCAACACCTAGTACTCTCCTGCTATCCCCTAGTACTTCTATTACTCCTAGTTAGACATTTCCTGCTAACTCCTGCAACATGAATTTCTGTTTTTTGTCATGAAAATTTCCATGGAGACTGGAGGAAGAAATGGAAGAGTAGGGTGAAAGAAAAACATAGTGATTGATCAAGGATGGAAAGAGCAGTCCAAAATAGTATTTTTTGATAAAATTCTATTCTTACAGCCACCTTCCATCATTTTCCGCTGCTATCTTTTTGCTAGTATCGTGTTTTTCCCCTCAAATTAAGATTTATTGCCAGAGTGAGGAATTCCAGAAATGGTTCTGCCAGTTTATTTTACATGTGGCATTACTGGAAGAGGGATGACTCAAAGTTGGAACTGATGTTGACAGTAACGAAAAAACTGTGGTGGATTAAGACACTGAAAGTACTGGGAGATTCATCCTTGGAATCGTCTGAAGCTACTAAAAACCTTTTGATAAAATCAGCAGAGAAAACTGCTCTTTGTCAATTTGATTAAACTGTTTTTGAGGGCTTTCATAGCGTATTCTTTTTATGAAACTACTGCTTTATTTTTAAACTTCACATTTTAGTGTTCTGGTGAATACTGTGTCAAACAACATTTCAGAAAATAATAGAACATTGAAACTTCACTGAGCCCTGATTGCTTTTGTCTTGCATTTCATTATGCCTTGACAGGCACTTGGTTCACAAAGGGGAGGGATGCTCGTACAATAAATCTTCTTAATTTAATAATCTGCTCCCTTTGTATTCATAATTTGTATTGGCCCATTTTACTAAACTGTGGTTTTGACAGCTATCTTGCTAAAGCACAATATGCCTGATTTGATAGCGACAGAAAAACACTGATAAGGTAGCCATGCCAATTATTCACAATAACGTGGGCTTGCTGTAATATTAACTTTGTCACGGTGACAGGGCTGAAACCCAGAAACTCTAAGAGCTGCCAGCATTGTACCCCATGCACTGCCACATTCATGCTTTAGCAGGCATGGAGCCATGGCACATCATCCTAGCAAGCAATAACACACACACAAAGGATGGTGCTAGCAATGATTGAAAGCATTTTAACATGGATTTTAAATTTAATTAATGGAATGGACACATTTCCTCATGACCAACAGTTACCTGGTACATGAACTGCATGAGCAATAAGTAGGAGATGCGAGCTGGGAGTCTGGGGAAATTGGATGTTAGCTGGGGTATGGAGGATTCATCATGATCACAGAGTAATAATGGTTCTGTGTACTGCAGGTGTAGGCAGGATTCTATGTGAGCTTGGGGTAGGAAAATTCTGTGTAATGTTGGGGTTGGGAGGATTCTGTGGCTGCATCCCAAATCACTCCCTATTCCCTATATAGTGCACTAATTTGCCATTTTGTAGTGTGTTCCATCTGAGAAACAAAATTGTAGCACACTATATAGGTAATAGTGAATGAGTAAAGTGAGTCATTTGGGGCGCAGCCTGTGTGAATTAGAAATACTGGAGATTCTATGTGAGCTACAAGTAGGGGAGATCCTGTGAGTGTTCTGTATGTGAGTAACAGAGGTGATTGTGAGCTGTGAAAGGGGCAGAGTGGGGGGAGGAAAAAACCGGAACATTCCTGTTGTGCTGTGGAGTCTGGCTCCCCTTCACATCAGTGGAGCATAGCAGCCACTCTGGCACTGAACAGTGCTTGATGTGGGGGCAAATTAAAACACCCGCACACCCCTGGCGACTATATAAAAAAGTGTTTATTTTCAAATAGTATATTTATTTATTTATTTGTTTGTTTGTTTGTTTGTTTGTTTGCTTGTTTATATGTATAGTTGATCAAATAGCTATCTATGGTTGTAACTTATAAGCGTGCGCAGCTGAAGTAATTGCTGTTCTCCAAAAAGGTACAGTGGACTAAGATGAAACAAGAGCCGAAGGTTTCTTTCTTTTGAATTAATGTTCGTTTAGAAATGCACGTCATTGCACCGGAATTGCAACAGAGCACCAAACTGAGATGTGACTGCAAAAGATAACAGCTATTTGAACAACTGCATAATTAGACATGAATAAGCATGAGAACAAACAGCAGAACGAAAGTCAGTGCAACTAGGTGTTTTAGCCTCTAGCTGTGCAAAACATTTACGCAAAAAGAACATTTTGTTTCTGTTCTGTTCTTTTTTCATTTTCATTGCTAGGGCCACCCTGCTTCAAAAGAAAACCTCAAAAAATATATTAACCTTTTTGTAAGCCAGATGTTTGTTAATTGTAGAGAAACAAACTCGGTCACAGACTGCGTGATCTTCTGTTTACCTCATCTTGCCCTCAACAGATCTAGAAATCTCTTTCCATTTTAATGCCAGTTTCACAAACACCAATGTACTGCATTTACAGTTTAGGTAAAGCAATAATTTTAACGTGCTAAGGAACTCCATTTTCCCACCAATACAATACGCAGACGTGCCCGTAAATACGGCCGCTCTCGTCACGCGCCGGAGACGCTGGCCGCAGACCGGCTTCACATTTTCCGCACGTTCCCCGCTCTATAAGGATCGTCCGGCGTGTCAGCGAGGTACAGAGCCAGCAGCAGGGGTGTGAGGGATTACTCATGCAGCTCGCACTCGCCCAGAGAATAGTGTGTGGCACACACAGTACATCAAAGCTTTGGAGTTTACAAGCACGCCTATTTTTCCAGTCTTTTTCTTTTTTCTCTCTCTGGTTTTAACTCTGCATCGCCGCGATCAGAAGTCCTCCTCGCTCTCAGATGTTTAGTTCTCTTTGAGGATTTTTATCTACACAGCTCATGTTCACACGCACAAATATGCTTTCATACTCGCCAACTAGCCTCCAGTGTGGCCTAGATTTCCGGTACTTGACGTGCAACCAGAAAGGCCCCGGTTTGAATCTTGGCTGGAGTAACAGCGTTGCATTCTGTAAAACTGGCAAACCACTCCTTATCTTTAATGTCAAATATATGAACATTTTTTCCATGTTGGAGGAGGCTTGTGTTTTCAACCATTTATAATTTAGCTATTAATCCTTTATTAAGCATATATAAGGACTTTATTATAAAGTGTTATTGCCTTGCCCAACCTAGTTTCAACCTGCACCCCACAATAGATTCAAACTAATTACTCACTTGTCCAGAGTTTTGTTTCATACCTGGTACCCAATAGAGCAGTTCCAACAATTGGAGACAGTATAAAATGGCACCGATGCTGTTCTGAGAGTTGCAGCTTTCTTCGGCTTCCCAAACACTACACAGTGAAACCTTGACAGGGCCCTTTTACAGCAGGCTCCTACAGATAACAAAGCTGTGTGGGAGTGAAATAAATGGTGAAGCAGCTTAATGGTTTACATTCTGTACAGAAATCCAAACACATCAAAGTACAAGGTGGGTCAGATGCGCTGCTATGTCCTCACAGTGTATATCTCTACAATAAACAGGATTAAACAAAGATAGTGAAGTATTAAACACCTCTTTATGAAAGGGGTTAACTGAAAATGTCCGGAAAGGCTAGTCGCACGACCTTTATGACGGATGGTAGATTGTCGATGCAAAGGTTTTTTTTTTCCAGGTGATATAGTGAAAATGGCAATGCTGAGACTTCAGGATCACAGCAGGCATCCGTGTCATACGTAAGAGATGATGGCTCTCCTCAGTGAAACTGTGCTCTTCACACCCAAGGTGAGTGCTACACTTGTGAAAGTGAAGAGCACACTGCAGTACTGTTGCTGTGACTTCATCACGGTCTATTTTAAGACGTGAGAACTGCTGACTATTTATAAACACTACATTGGAAACTTGACTGCCAGAGGAAATTAACTGTCTATGAGGGGGAAAAAAACCTGGGTGAAATTTTCCTCATAGGCAGTTATTTTCCTTTACAGACTACAAGAATATATTATATGTACGGATATGATGCCATTTCCACCGAACTGTGGTGGATGGGGTTCTCTGGGATCTCAGTTCCTGTTTACATGGGGATGTTAATTGCCATACATTACCATATACCCTTCCCCATGTAGTAACCTCTTCAAGTATGTGTCATACTTAGCACAAAGTATATAGCACTTAGTATGTAATACATAATCTAATACATTATTATACTCTATATAACTCTATTATACACTATAAAAGTATTGATAGCTGTTTTATAATGTGTAAAAAATAAAATAAAACCATGGATTCCTGGTACCTACATGTATTGCATTTTGCATTGTGTTTTTCCATCTGCAACTATAAGAACTGAAAAAATTAGGAAATAAAGAGGAAAATGGTATGAAGGGAAGCAGAGAGGCCCTGCATTTATGGGTGGTAGCACAGAACATCCCCATGAAACAGCACATTAACCTTCTTCACAGCTATTAAACAAAAAATCTCAGCTGAACAGAACAGCCCAATGTGACTTTCATTAGTACCACATTAGGAGCAGGAACTGCAGCAGTCCAAACCAGTCTCCATTGCCATGCTCCTATGATCATACATCCTGATTGAGGTATCCTGACTGAGTCACATCAAGGTTCACTATCAAGTCTTTACCCAATCAAAGGTAAGGATTGTATGCTCACTGAATGATGCTTTATTACAATAAAGCATAGTCATAACAGGTTCTGTTGGATCAATCCAACTTGAATCATATATATATATTTTTTTTTTCTTCAAAATTTTAAAATCCTGACTGCTTAATGGTAGCTACGACAGCTCTTAGGCCTAAGGTCTGTGAATACAGTACAGTTTATTCAATGAAATCATCAAATCAACCAGACGCGGTGCTATGTAAGGCAGGAAATATTTCGCTGACTTAAACCCTACCTCACTGGGAGCGTCTATGGCCAATATTGTCAGAACTGTCAGTACTGTCTCTATCTGTCAGAACTACAGTAATTTTATCAGAACTGCAGGGAATGTCACTTAGGCTAGAACAGGCTCCCCAACTGGATACTCCACTGAGGAGCCCAGCCGTGTGGGTTAATGTTCACCGTGGCACGACGCACTGAAACTCCTCACTGAGCACGGAACACTGATCCAACACAATCTGTTCTGGGGGGCTGGAGAAGGCTGTAACGCGGGCCACTCGGTGCATGGAAGCCCAAGTGAAACAGTAATGTTAATATGATCCGCTCTCTCACACTCCAGCTGGGAGCCACATACTGCCTCCACTCCGAGCCCAGCAGTGCTCACAGCCCAACTCGCATTGCTTCAGACATTTCACGGGGGAAGCAAATGTTTTTAGTCATGCGATTTTTATGTGATAGCATGTGAAATAGACGTGATTAACTGTCACCAGGAAACTGCCTTCAACTTGGTGGCTTCGGAAAAGTTGGTATTTGTGTGGAAGTCCTACAGTAGTGTCTAGTCCCGCAGTAGTTTATTGTCATTATTTATGTTTAGTGTATGTTTCATTTAGCCTGTACAGTTTTTGTGTGTGATGAAGGATATATTAGATGCTTACAGAAGTTTCTGATGGTCTGTTGGCATTATAATAGCTGGTACAGGGTCATTCAGAGGTTTGCGGTCTAAACCAAGAAAATACACTTTATGTAACTCAAGGCAACTTGCACAGTGAAGTTATGCCTCTAGAGACTGTACAGTACGTATGAATTTGTGTTGTTATTTCTTCTCAGTTCACAAGCAATACAAGATCTTTACTCCCGAGTACCTATGTGGTAATGTTAACACAGGAAGCCACACCAAAGTTTTCTTGATCACTAGTTGCATGGCCATAAGAAAATGCAAACTGATTGCCAATTCTTTGAAGAATAATCAGGTAATATATGCACAACTCTACAACCTCTAGAGGCATACTATCCTGTTCAAGCTGCTTTGGAATGAAATGTATTTTCTTGGTTGAGACCATGAAACCCTGCATGCTCTCCTGCCATTGCAGAGCTTGCAGGTTGCCAGAAACATGTAGATGTACTTGTATATGTAATGTATATAACACCCTGAATGAATGAATGAATGAATGAATGAAATAATTAATTAAAAAATTAATTAACGAATTAATAATTTTAATGATTAATTGATAAAAGTGAACTACCCTTTCATAAGGACAGGATCAATACCACTAACCCCCACCCCACAACCACAGACACACACACACACACACACACACACACACACACACACAATCCTTTATATATTCAGGATACAGCTCCCATGGGGAAAAAAAGAGTTAACCTCAGTCATGGAATTAACAAAACATGGCAGCAATTAAGTGCACAGAATGGTGATGCAACAATTATCTGGCATCGTATGTCTGAATACGAAGCTCTTGAGGCTACAGTATGAAACTTTAGTCCCAACAATTGTTTAGAATCAAATGTCGTCGCGGAGCGCTAGTTCAATCTATAATATGTATGGATATATTTTTCAAAAGAATACAACTAACATCTGAGAACATCTCAGTCTTTAGTTACCCAACTACACTCTGCACTGTTTCATGGCAGTGCTGCATATGAGTCACACTCTGGAAAATATGATGTGGTGTAATGCAAACCTGGTACATACAGGAAAACAAATGCCTCACTCCGCTGCTCAGCTTCCAAACAAACGCCCACACATGCGAGCACGGAGAGACAAACAAACCCGTGCCGTGCAACGGAGACCGCACTACACAGCCAGCTTTTCTAGGTCACTAAAAGTGCAGGGTAGCCATCCGAGTAACGCATTACTGAGGCTTAAGACCATCTCTGCCTTGCCAGCGTTTGAAGACCTCTTCTGTGATGCGGTGACATCTTAGGGTCTGCGTCCAGAGCTAGCGCACGCATGTCCCATCCTCCTCGAGCCAGATTACCAGGGTCATCAGAATGTGCGGTAAAATGTCCAAATGGTATCTATGAGGCTGTGTTCCGAGGCGTCTGCATACACAAAGACAAGCAGCATAGGAAATACAGGCTGCAAGCTTGGACTGTGTCTCAAAGAGAAGAATTCCTGCAAATCCACTATGACAAGGTTCACTGAAAATTGTGTTGACTGGAGATGATTTGGAGTTCAATTACAGCCATGTATTTTTAAAGGGAACTGGGAAGATCTCCAATTTAACGCAGAAATAGGACGACACCGTGACTTTGCTGTCTGAAAGGCAAAGGGCCAAATAAACAAAAAGAATTCCTGGTTCAAGCCCCATCATGACTGCAGTGACGGGTAGCAGGTAGTAGCCCCCATGTTCAAGCATATCATTGTTTAGCCAGACTGCTTGAACGGACTTGTCACTGGTCGGGGGTGGGGAGGAAGTCTTCCGCCCAGACATGCGGGGGGGGGGGGGGGGTTAATTTGAGTTCACATTGCGATAACAGTAAAACTAAAATGGTAATATTACCCGGCAGATAAATGCAAAATCTAAATGAATCCTTCGTATAAAAATGCAAATGCCTCATGTGTGATTTGCATACAATGGTGCCACCGTAGCCTCCAGTGCTGTAAAAACCAAGGATTTACTGATCCAATCAGATACCTGGCCCTAAACATGAACACATCCTGCAGCTATGTTCTCTCCCCTCCCGAAAAAGAGCAGAATCTCTCCACTTAGTAACCGGCTCGCTGAAGATAGCTCTTTATTTACAGACGTAAGCAAGAGTTGGCCCCTGGTCTGCACTCTCCACAAATCTCCTGGAAAAGCTGCCAAGAGTAATTCTATCCCTCATTATTCTTCATAACAGGAAAAGGCGCCCAGGGCTGCAGCACATTGGCTGTTAACTAAAGTTTCTGAGGCAATTAGTTCAGGTTGTAAAATAAATCATTGTTATAGCTGGAATCTCTGCCGTGAGCCGGGACTCCTTCCATGACTTGCTTCTTGGAGTGCCCAAGGACACTGGATGCAGCCGTGTCACGCACAGGCCATGATAAATCGCACAGATCACGCCACAAAAGTTTCCTCTGGTGTAGAATCGAGTGCTCCCTTTATGACATAGACCTGCTGAACTGAGAAACCCGAAAATGAAGACATCTAGTTTAGAAGCATTGCTTGGCAGACAAAACCCACAACAAAAACGCTCCTATAGGAAATCATTAAACTGTAATATAGTAAAAAAAAAAATTTTTTTAATTGTAACAGATAGTAAGTCCTCAATATTCTTATGTTGAGGCAATAATAAATAGTACAACATTTCTGTACAAAGACAGAATCAATTCATATTAGTGATTCATAATCTGACGGTGATCAAAATTGACTGATTTAAATACTTTGGCATTTTCATCATCTGCATATGATGAGGTTGCTTACAGTATGTCAACTTATTATGCAAATAACTGAGAGATTATATTTAACTTATGACACTCTAACATGTACTCTGAAATTTCATTTTGCCTAGTATCTCTCTTTTTCTCTCTTCATTTCATATTTACTGTGAATATCAAGCCCTAATTTCATCTGACAGTCAGGAATTTATTATGATGAGATGAGCAATTCTTTATCACTGCATGAGCCTAACAAACAAGCAGAAAAGCTGCAAATTTCATGCATTCCTATATGCAACTTCTGGCGGTTCCTTTTATGGTCTTTTCTATGAACGTGTTACACAGAAAACATGAAGAATATATTAGTGTATGCGCTAGGAATTTTAATGGCTATACTAGCATTCCCTTCAATGTACTGAAAGTAAACAAATAGACATAATGAGCGACCTAGTGGAAAGAGAACAGCATGGAGAGCTTCATTAGCACAACAGAAGCTCAGGTGTTACTAACCGTCTATGTGGCATGCATGCCTTGGAGATGTGGCATGTAAAGGCCGGTTTCTGCACTCCTGGCATCGCTGCTTTTAAACGGTGCCACCTCTCTCCCTGTGGTCTGGTACCTGCTGGCTCGGAGACTGCGCTTCTCTTCCATTATTAGCTTGCTCAATAACCCCCCCACTCCCACCCCCAGGGCTACTCTTCATTAAATGGAGGAAGGATGCCAGCTCGTGGAGTAGAGTGGGGGTGGGGGGGCTCTCGCTCTAAGGGGGAAACTTGGCATGGGAATTTTAATAAGGCGGAGAACAGGAGGGCGAACGGGGCCTCGGACACTCCGCGCATATCGATTGGCGCCCGTGTCCAGGGCTCATTAACAAGCTCTGACACGGGAAGAGGGGCAGGCCCGGGGCAAGAAGGCATCAGCCGCCATTTACCGCCATCAGCCCGCGTTCGGTTCCGCCGCTTCAGAGACGCAGCTCGTACCTGCCACCACTTACGAAGGCAGGTCCCAGGCTCTTGGGACAGCCTGTTAACAGCATGCAGAGAGCAGAGCAGCTCAGGGTTCCCCTGTGCAGAACATAATGAACATCTCCTGAGTGTAGAGCTGTGCTCAGAAAAAAGAGAAAAAAACTCAATGAATCAAAAGGCCATTTTTATTATATTTTCTCACTATATGTTCTTTTCTGTCTTTTTTTGGCATATGAAAGTTTATGTAGCTCTGTGTAATAGAATGTCTTATACCATAAAAATGGTTAACAATAACTATAGACTATAGCATAATATTGAATTAAACACATGCACATTTTTGGCCTTTCCTGAGAATTCCAGTTTTTGGAAACAAGGCATTTTGCGCAACGCTGTGCAATTTGACTTTAAATCCCTGCAATATATTTATGCGATTCCGAGCATGCTTGCATATTGCATAATACACTCGCTTTTCGTCTGAGAAAGAATGCTGTCCTAAGAAGACAAACATGAAAGCGGCCTAAAACCTTCCAAACCCTCAGCAGGAACATTTTCATGTAGCTGCGCTTTCTCACGCGCCACACTGAGTGACAGAGCCCCAGTCCTGAACTCTGCCGGAAGCCAAAGGGTCCCGCCCTCCCCAGCCGCAGAGCTCAGGGGTCACGCTAACCCGCTGTGCTAGCCCCACCTTTAGAACTCTCGCTCTCGCCGCCGACCGCCCTCTCGGCTGACTCGCGAGGTGACATTTCCTCCAGCGCTCTCTGAGAAATGCTCCCAGCATGCAAAGCAGCCCGGCAGCCGGAGAGACCGTTCCGTACCGTTGTAAAGGTTACTGGAGGGCTTTCCTAAAAAAAAACAAAAAAAACTCAAAAGACGAATTACATCTCAGGTTTGACTTTAGTGAATGTTTTATGACAAATTCCACTACTTCCATCAACGCTTCATGTTCTTTAAATGCTTCCATAAATCCCTAAAGGACCAAAATTATCCTGTACAAATACGTACATTTGTTCTTGAATAAGAGAGGATTGAATTTACATCCATTATTTCGAACAATTAAACATTTTTGAACGCGTTTAATTTGTTTTTTACGAAGCACTGAAAGTAGTAACCTGTTTCTTTGTTTCTATTTTTTACACTGTTTCTGCTTATTAATTCTGTTTACACAACTTTAGATTGGATTACAGCACACAAAAAGGAAACATATCTAAAGGAAAATCCAGTCCCAGAAACAAACAGAATGACAGAATGGATACAGACGTTCATCTGGAACATTGCTGGAACAAATGCCCAGCCATACTGAGAGGGCATATGGCCATGACAAGCAACAACAAACACAACCGACCACATCTAGGACTGATCCCAGCACTAATTACTTTAATATTTGGTTTTTATTTTATGAGATTAGTAGTACTGTACCGTTCAACCAAAAAATAATAAAAATTGATCATGCACTTGATTGATTGATCTATTCACTTGTCATTATCTTTAATGACTGAATACTTTCCATGAAATGCATTTATTTCTGTGGATCTTCTTCACAGAGTTAGTTCACTCCTCTATCACTTGCAATTCTGTTATCTGCAATGCTGGTATTTTAGAGATCATATCTGCATTACAGAGGAATGCTTACTGGATCTTGTTTAACACCAATTGCTTACATTAACTAACAGGTTAAAAGAACATATGTTGCCCATCATTCATTTTCTTCATGAGTGTAGATTCACTTAAATGGCACAATGGAGTACTGCATGGTATTGCAACCTTGCACCTCCATGGCCAAATTAATCTTTTTTGACCTGAAGTAATGAATGGACGCAAATAGATTTCTTTTGCACATATAGTAGTAAAGCACCTGCAATTGAAAGTGCAATCAAAGAAACTCCTCAGCTCAACAATTCAAACAGTGACGGGACATTTTTAATGGAGCTGATTCGTACTGTGTTCTCCCCAAAGAAGTGTCTGGTTAGAGGCTGCCACACATACACAATACAGATTTAGCTTTAAAGGACCTGCCTGAATGTCCAAGTGCACATATGAGGTCTTTAATGCACAGTGACTACGAGATTGTCTGTGTTTGCAGAATGGCCCTTAGAATGTGCTCAACTGCATGCCTAGCTGCATAAAGTAAGCAGTAAAATCGGTGATGTACAGAAATGTATTTATTTGCAGAACTACTGTAGAGTAGAAGACAATGTGACCAGCCGGCTCAAGTTTCTCCTGTCTGCCTGTCTGGTCCAGTGGGGCTTGGAGCTCAGATGGTGAAATGTGAGGTGGGGGAAACACTGTCTCTTTGTACTGTAATGGTGGATTGTTTTCGCGGTTTTATTAAGTGTCACAGAGAATGACAGAAAATTCCAGAATTTTCCACCTGATTGCGCTTCCCCCTTAATGGTGAAACCAACGTGTATAAACATTTAAATTAGCCCTTAAATAAAAGCTGAGAGCATGCACTTTAATCATATGTAATATATGTATCATATGTAATTTCATAACAAAGCCAAATCAAGAAAAAATATCTCTATGTTCCAAACATTATGGATCTTACAGTATATTTAAAAAACCCAAAACACTGCTCTGTACTGTGCTGATTTTACTTATTTATTTATTTATTTTCTTGCTTGACAGACTTTGCGATCCTGAGTGATTCGCAGTATATTTACATTTACATTTTTACATTACTTACATTATTATGTTTTTCTCTCCGTACAGTACAATATTTGCAGAAGAAATGGAGATTGATTGTCTTTGTATAACTGTAGCATCCCACCTGGCACTCTAACCTGCAGCTTTCTTGCTCAGGTTAGAGGCCCAGATCATTTTCCCTATCTCAACTCAACTGCCTCAAGATATATATATCTTGTGTGATACTCATCTCAGTTTCATAATAAGCCATGGGACATCACACACTGGAAGAATTTGGATAGAGGCCACGACATGCACCAGGCAGAGCAGTAATACGGGACCCTGCCCTGACCTTCCACACCCTGCGCGCATCTTCTCACGATAAGCAAAGTAGTCACCAGAACAGTGTTTGCAAAAGGCTCACGGTTTGTGTTAGGAGTGTTCAGTACTGAAGGTGCACAGAGACATGGGAAAATAGATCCTCTCTAGTTTCTCCCTTTGTTCTAAGCCCAGGCCTCATGAGCTACAAATACAGTCGGCTGAGCTCACCGCATGTCTCCCGAAGAACAGCAGCAGCTGAGGTTTTATTGAGTTATTGAGTGATTTCTGACCGACTGTAGCATAGAGTACAGTTGCGTTGCACTGAATGAAATGAATTTCCAGTGTTCATTGTATGGACTGGGGGAGGGGGCAGGGTGGCGGTGTGTGTGTGTGTGTGTGTGTGGGGGGGGGGAGTTATTTGAAGGAGGAGATGAGGAAACAACCTGAAGGGATTTTTGGAAAGGAACTGTGTCTTGTTCCACAAGGTCAGTCCATTCCTGTAAATTCATTTTGCCGTTAGATGACACTGTGAGACATGGTCCCCGGCATCCCTTCCACAAAGGGAGCGATCTGACACCTCCCGCCAGCTCCAAACCATCTCTAAGTCCCCTCCTGCACCTCCTCTTCCTTCGCCATCCGTCAGTTCTGACACTGAGGTCCGAGCGTGGCCTCTCTCAGTAATTCTGGCCGCCTTTCAGGGCAGCCAGGAGTCGCTCGCTAATCCCGCTTTGATTAATCTTGCTCGAGAAGGAACTGTTGACATTTCTCAAACTGGATGGGTCCCCGCCTCCCCCCTCCCCACAGGGCGAGCGGGCGCGTCTGCTTTCATCCCGTCCGCGCGCGCAGGAAGCCCGGCCGTCTCGAAACCGCGGCTGACAGCGACGGAGGCCGACAGACACGGCCTCTACGGGCTCCATCTGGACCCAGCGCCTCCTCCTACCGCTGCTTCTACCGACTCCTTCTCTCCTCTTTCATCTGCCTTTAACGCACTTCCCTGCACGAGAACAAGCGCATCACTGTACACCACTGACAGACCTTCCCAGTAATCTCTTTGGTTTCCGTGTAACGAGCATCACGCTCCAGGGTTCAGGTATTTGAGACTTCATGTCTCGGTTTCCTCTCTCTCTCACCAAGTCATTGCCCCTACATCCTGAGCTGTGAGATATTTCAGTCTCAAGCGCACCTGCAGAACTGTGGTGCCTGTTTCTGAGACACCGATACTAGCAAATGATGAAGCGTGCCGGACATTGCGCAAGACGTCTGGAAGAAATACTGCGAATACGCATTCTGTGTGAACAAATCACTGTTACTGTAGAAGGGGTCACATGAGCAGACACAGGAAACACACAGATCTCAGATCTGGTCGGGAACTGCACAATGTCACGACTATAACGCTTTTAAAAAGTACTCTTCTGATTCAGCTGGAAACCCACCATAGGTAGGTTGTGTTCACAGGATGACATAAATGGAATAGGTCCATAATGGAGAAATTTGTGTTGTGAAATTTTCCAGCAGGTTCTGCAGATTCTTCCATTTCATTTTTGAGCAAGACACAGGACTGAACAGGAATTGCTCAGATAAATGATAAATAATGAGTAGCATACTGAAAGAAACTATACTTGGATGATGTGGCTGGTACCAATGGTCTTGATAAGGTCAAAATCCTTAAGGGGACAAATTGCCTCAGTTGTTCTCACATTTTCATATTGGTGTCCAAAATGACAAGAGGTGTTAAGGGTGATACCCTTGGTACCTTTTATTGACAAGAGACAAGAAACTACAGGGACAGTGTTGAACATCGCAAGTTTTAATAATTATGTCCTGTTGGGGCATTGACCTGGGCTGAAATCCAGGTTAAACTTTTCATTAACTTTCTTGTTTACCCATGATTGTTTTTTCCTGCACTAGGCGAACCCTTTGGCAAGCTGATGTTGGTGATTATTTAAACTAATCTTTTGGAAAAAAATACAAGAGTTTTCATTTCAGTTTATATCAGTTAAACATACATTATGATTGAACCAAACCACATTGTCATGGTGTTATTTTTCACTAATAGTTGACTGAAGACCATGTTCAAAGGGTGTTCAGTTGAGTTCAGAAAATAGCACCATACATAACGGCAATCATTGAGAACATCAAAGTTTCTGGTTGTTGTTTGAACAAATTTTTAAAAACTGTTTACAGTTTGTGGAAAAACACATCTTATAAGAACAAACAGGTCTTGTAGTTAGCTTCAGCATTGCTTTCAATGGCTTTGATAAACACTGAATCTGATTTAAGGCGTAATAAAAACCAGCAGCTGCTCTGTAGGGTGGTCATCGATTTTTCACAGCATAAATGGATCATTTATTTCAGGGAACATTAAGATCCACATGGAGAAAAATACAATAACGCAATAGCCCTATAATCCAGCCTGCACTATTGGCTTGTAAATACAAGGCAAGACAGGGGCATCTCGATTTGGAGAAGCATGAGCTCACGGTATTCCTTCCAGAAGACATTCATCTTGAGGTGTATAACAACAGATGTACAATGTTCTCAAGGGAAGACTGACCAATGAGGTATAAGCAGCGCAATACAGCTGCATATGTCTATATTATGGTAAATGGAGAAGGAATCCAACCAATTAGGCCGCACACCATAAGGGACTGATTATATTCAAAGGCTTACATTTGACTGGTCAAAAAAAGGCATTCCATCTTGGGCTCTCGAGTGGTCTAACTGGCTGAACCATTGATTCTCAATTCAGTGATTCACCCTACTGTGATGAATCTAACAATAGAGTTCATGGAATTTACCCGTCATCTGCCAAAAGTCACCTGCAGTGGCTGCCCAAATATATGAAAGATGATGAGACCAATGCACAGGCTTGCGCCACCGTGAAAAACTGAGGATGAAAAGTTGTTTTTAAAAGTATTTTGCAGAGCCACAGAACTTTTAAACAGAGACATATATTTTGATAAATAAACATTCTCAGTGGCTGTACACTTCTGTGTTCTCTGGACACATCCCTAGACACATCTTGAAAAGGACTACACTGCAGATTGCTTCAGAATAACAGGTAAGGCTTTGCATGCCAACTGAAAAATGAGAGAGCTTGAAAGAGGAAGGTCAGAGGGAGAGAAAAGGCTTCTGTAAAAAAGTAACACCTCTAAGAATGCAAAATAACAAATATGTTAATTTGTTTAAATGTAATTCAAAATTACTCATAAATAAAAACCATAAAAGTGAGAATATATACACAAAAATAAATCATTAACATAAAAAAGTATTGTAGAGGTGCAATACTGTCTCCTTCTGGCAGACAAAAGAAGGACACAACTTTGAATGAGACTGCACGACCACACTACAAGGGTTTCACTAGAGATACTAGCTGTTTGGTGCAAGTAAGGACAAGAAGATATAAAGCAAAGTCCTGAAAATAATAAAGCCCAGAAAACAGCTGAAGAAAAGTCCTGAAAAAGCTCTTGAGGTTCACTCTCTCAGAAGCGCGGAATTAAACTGAGGGCCCTCAGGTTTGGCTCCTGTTGGAAGATGGCACAGTGAAGTGAGGCAGGGGAGGGTATAGCTGTGCCTCACACACACTCTCTGGGGTTTGTGTGTGATTGCTGATGAGAGCACCCTCGGTATAGGCCTGCTGCATGCCTGGGGTTTCAATATATAACATGACAGTCCATCACCTTTGGCAGGACACTGACCTGAATTCTGCAGGAGTCATTTTGAAAAAAAAAAAAAAGATCCGTGGGCCCATAAGATGAGGTGATAGGTACTGTCAGAAGACTGACAGATTGTCGAATGTTGAAAGGGAACTGAAAACTAGCAGAAAGAGAGAGAGCTCTTTAAGTAGGTAAATGTAATAATCAAATGCACTTCTTACCCCTAACCCAAGCTCACTGCAACTATAACAAATTATATTTTCATTTAGTATTTCCATATGTTTGATGCACTACTGTATGCGCCCCTCCAAGACCACATATAGCAGTGTTGGACAGTGCTTGCCACAGCTCTGTATGCTCAGCGATTGATAGCCATTAGTCAGAGACGAGCTGTAACTCAGGAACCATAATAAAGGAGGCGGTCGTCACGGTTACCTAATGCTGCAGCAAGCTGGACCATCTGCTGTGTGTGTGTGTATGCGCGTGTATGTGTAGGGGTGAGGGCGATCTTGCAGACTGTTGTTTGCTGTAATTACAGAAAATTCCATTCTGTCAGCAAAGGCTGACCCACCCCTCACCCCATTTCCCCCTTTCCCCAAACTCGCACCTCAGAGGGTGAATCATTATACCTGGACCTTCTGCTGAACAGACCAAACCTCTTTCTCTCTCACACACACACAAGTACATGCCCGCTTGCTGGCACACACACACATACGCACACATGCTTGGAGACACGCAGGCAGACACATAATATATACTCATTCTCGCATAACCACTACATCCTGTGGTTTCTGGTGAAGCTCCTCAATCTAACATGAAAAAGTCCCATTAATTCAAATTATTATTACTTCTAGTGAAACAAAAATGGCTAAAATTTCCCATTCTAGTGTAATGAATTGTTTGTCCCTAAAATCTTGATGAATGACATGACTCAAGAATGTGACCACATACAACGATCAAGTGATTCAATCGACTGTCTAACATTCATCGCCTGTGACTCAAAACACATTTCTATGGTGTCTGTTTCATATTCTGCAAAACCCAGGTGGTAAAGGATCTCAACCTGGCCTTGGTGGTGATCTGACCCTTTCCTTTCTTTACCCAGATCAGAAATGTGGAACTGAAGCGATTGTCCTTGTCAGTGAATTCCAAACCTAAAGTGATGGAAAGTGCTGAACCATCACCCATAGATGTGGTGTGGAAAAGAACATGTGTCCCCACGGCAACCACTTTGTTATCAGATCCATCCAACCACAGTTTTACAAACAGCAACCTCAAACAGAACTGACATGCAGCAAAAGATTAAGAGCTTTCGCTGTTTGGTACAGAAACGCCACAGACCATCAGACCATCAGGCAGCACATTAGAAACTTTTCCTCAGTTTGCAGCTACCCGATGTTCACGGCTCCCTTACTGTCCCGGGAAAAAAATGAACTACTGTCTCGAAATGGTATTTAAATACTCCAAATTTATCCTGATTTAGCTGATTACAGCAAAATGTTCCTAAGGAAAATTAAACCCTCAAAGCGTGTCTGCTGACACATAAACTGGGATGTCTACTGAAAATAAATATGGGTTCCAAGTTATTATTATTTTTCTAATTTGCAGTAATGAAACTGGAGGCCACACGGAGTGCCACTGCTGCTAATCATCTCTTAATTTGAGGACGGAACGCAAATCTGCATATTAATGATCGCATTTGCATATATCATGTCACTCCCTTTGGGAATCTAATATGTCTCAGGGCTTTGATTAACTGGTTGACTGACCCATTAAATAGAACCTTTTAAACAGTTCAGCAGGACTCTAAAACACTCTTGACACCCTCCTTAACCATCTTCCACAGCGTTCCTCTTTATCACCAAGGTGAACCGCAGGGACACACTTCCATTAGCCTAAACTGTCACTGCTACCAGGCTCATGTTTCCTGCATGATTTTGCATTTTGGTGTAAAGGGTCCCTCAGGCCTTGTGGGTATAACTCCAAGAAAGTGTGCCGAGGATAACCTATTTCCAGTATTGTTTGGCAACCTCTACAGAAAAGCTAAGCCACACATGGATCTCATAGGCTTCTAAATGTCACCACCCAGCAGAATAAATAGAGTTTTTGTTTCCAAAATAAAAGAATAAAACAAAGTTTTCTGCAAAGTTGTCCTCGCCTCTATACTATATCTCATATGACTGAAAGCAGATCCGCACCAAAATAGCTTTTCTGTCAATCAGTTCAGGTGTCCCACGAAGACTATTTTATAGTTAAGAGTCTAACAGCAGTTGGTCAGAATCTACATTGGAATATTGAACAAGTATTCATAGCCACAGTCTTTAGATTTGGGATCTTTTTTTTTCCCCCAAACCGAAACCTAAGCACTAAGCACTTCTTGAACACTCTACCAACCCAAGCTTCCGTATGTGTATGTATGCACACCAGTATGTACTATGTATGCATTCTCAATAGCATGGCATGCACACAGACAGGAGAGCTGCGCTCACTCCCGCTAGCTCTCGCGTAGCATTCAGCCCTCGCTGCGGCCGCTAGGGGAACTGAGATACGGTCCTGAGTGATGCATTAAATGGCCTGTGCTGACCCCAGAAAAATACCGCTCTCACCGTAACCCAGCCTGCGCATTTCTGAACTGACAGCGTGTAATTCAAACCATTTCCCTTCACGCTCTTTTCGTCCACACAAACGCACCCCACACAAACGCACACACACACACACACACACACACAATCACATTCAGGCAAAAAGGCAGGCACGCACATTCCTTCTCTCATACACACACCCATACACACGCACACACACACACACACACACACACCATTGCTCTCACTAACACAAGTACAAAGCTACTTGTTTCCATCAAAGAAGTCCTTGCCACTGGCAGCAATGCAGGGCACACCGGCCACTGGCACAGTTGTAAGTAGTTATGAGCAGGGGATGTGGCTGAAAGGGAAAGGTTTCCCTGGAATGGAATGTCACTCTGCAGGGCAGAAAAGGGCCTTGGTTACACTGGCTGTCTCTAAGGCCTTTACTTCACTGCCTGCGAGTAATGCAATGTGTAACTAATCAGGTTTAATTTGACCAAGCTGCCAGGAAGTACTCACATCAAATTCTTATTAAAAATGGGAGGGGAGTTGGGGGGAGATTACATGAGGAATGCAGTAATAGCACACTTTGGAATAATGGCTGGCACAAACCTTTTGTGTGCAAGTTTCCTGGAAACATTCATGAAGCTGAATGAGTGGCAAGCCCGCCAAGTGCAGCTAGCTTTTATAGTTTTATGTTCCTTTAAAGATGTTTTTTTTTTTTTTTTGCTTAGTCATTAGCTTTCAGGGAGGATGCTGACAGCCTAAGAGTTCTGCCTCAGCCCCAATTTAACATGCTATAAATGCAGTTCTGTGACATTTCGTGTGCACTTTTGCAGACATTACATTATTATGGGCCTCTGTCACTCAGTCAAATGCACTGTTCTTAGAGCCATTACTTCTCCACAATCACAGAATGAGTGACAGACACACAGAAGCTGGCTTTCACAAACCACATTTCTGTTTCCACATAGAATTAGGCGCTTTAAAATGGAATCTATTCGTTTCCACATGTCGTGTAAGTAGTTGCATGGCAACTAAAGTTACACGGGATAAACAGGGAGTAGAGTAAAACACAGCAGAAGGGGAGAGCGTATTCACTGACATTTTCACTGGCTACACTTCACATGAGTGAATGCCGTAATGAATTAACATCTTCAGCACGGGTAACATTACCATAAAAAGTGTGACTTACATTTTCCATGCAGCTGACTACTTGGCCATGGTGAGAAGGTTTTGGGACTGTGCCTTTGCCTAAAAAAAAAACAAAAAAACACACAAGGACTGAGCACAGGAGAAATGATTATTCATTAATTAATTACACTATAGCTGCTGCTATTTTAAATTCTATTGTTAGTTAGTTAGTGGACAGGGAAATATGAACAAGAAGAACAAAATAATAATAATAATAATAAGAATAATAGGAAAATGTAGAGGGGAAAATCAACTTTAGATTTTTCTAAACATGAAAAATGTGGCCATATGACCCATAAGAACCTGTGATATTAATAAACAATTTATACAGGTACTGTAGTACTTTTAAGTCAGTGGCAGATCTAGTGTACATTTTGCTACTTTGACTGTACCAGTGGTGTCTTAACACTGTTTTCTACACAGCAAGGAGCTGCACGCATCCTTTCTGACATTCTTTACTATCATCCTGCATGTCACCTCTGTTTGTGTCCAATTACACAAATACACACACACACACACACGCATGCACGCACGCACGCACGCACATGCACAAACACACACACCTAAAAGGAAAACCGAATGTAAAAAGAAAAAAGAAAGTCAAGCCCTGAGAGAGAAGAGGATTTAGCTGTGAGATAGCAGTAAGATCAGGCTGGGGGAGCACTCATTGAGTACTCAGGTCAGCTGGGTCAGGGAGCGGAATCACGACCCGGACCACGATCCCATCAGAGAAACGTGTCACTGGCACTGTGTTTGACTAGCCAGTGCTACTCTCCCCTCTGAGTGCTTATCCTGTTAGCCAGCTCGCTCAGGCAGCTGCTCTTAAAGCAGACTGACAGGCGGGCTATTTTCGGGCAGAAAGCAGTGATTTGGACAGGGTTTATAAGCGGCTGGCCCCTGCAGATCGCTCCCCATTACGGCCAATGAAGGCACTAAAAGGGGGCCACTTTGCCACTTTGCTGTTGAGAGGAACCTTGGCCCACAATGCTTAGGGAGACGGATGGGGAGTAAACGCGTTGTGACAGGGGCTAATCAAGTTTGCCGTGGTCTGGTGATGTTTGTGTATACCACACAGGCGCGCACACACGCACGTACATGCATACGCATGCACACGTACACACAGGCACACACACATACAGACACACACACACACACACATATACAGACACACAAACATACATACAAACGCAACACACACACAAGCATAAATACACAAACATGCACGCACGCATGTATCATTGCACGCACGCACGCACACACACACACAATCATTTTTAATAACAAAAAATAATTTTAATCAAATAATATTTGATTAAATATTTATAAAACTTTTGGTGGTGTATTTTTTCATAGTGTTTTTCAATGCATGTCTTTAGAACTCCATAAAACATTTTTCTGCCTCTGCCACATAACCTCACATACACAGCCGGCTCTAGGGTGATACTGCACCCAAGTGTGCTGCTAGTCTCCAGGCCACAACCCCAAGCACAGGTGGGCACGTTTATCAGATTAGCTCCAAATGAGACCATTTATATAGTATATGCATTTGTTAAGGATAGCTCACCCTTTCACTCTACATAAGCCAGTTCAAATCATATTAGTAATGCAAAGAAAATGGCGGGAAAAAATTACCTGCATCCAGATAACAATAACAATCAGATTTATAAGGGTGAGGGGACGGACACCTGATGCAGGTGATATGAGTCAGGCAGTAGGTGAATTGCCCAATAAATGGATTACCTAACAAATTGCTTATCTAATTTCCTCCTGAATAGTTCAGATGCACGTTCATATAGTTCAAGTACACAGTCTTTTGTGCAGAACGATTCATAAGGCTGCGAAGGTCTTATAGTTTTATGGCTCGACCGCAACTATTTTTCTCAAATGCAAGTATGTCTACCATTTCTGTATTATTCCCCAACAAACAAGTGTGTGTTGCACAAAAGGTTGGGTAACCAAAGTCAAGAAAATAGCAATGTCAGTACATTACATTTATTTGGCAGACGCTTTTATCCAAAGCAAAGTACAATAATGCATATGTAGATCACCTCACAGCCCTTAGCATGAATATTAGATATGCTGATATGAGAAGAATGTACAGGAGCATGTTTTGACATGCCCTCCTTGTGTCTTAACTGAATTGGCCAGCAGTGACAAGATTCCCAAATGCAAAATTTGTGGTCTACTTGAAATATAGCATATGGCCACTAGGTGGCAGTAGATGTCTGTAAAAGCAAGTGGTAAATTGTCTTTTTGTATTTTCTGTCATGTTTTGACCTTAGCTGCAACTGCTTCTTGACAGTTAAAAATATTGTGGGCCACCTGCAGTCCCTTTTTCTCTTTACATTGCTTTACATTTACATTTTATGTATTTTTCTTTTTTTCAATAATGAATAGAAATATTGAATATTTGTTGTTTCTCCGTTTCAGTGATAAACAGCACCAGCGTTTTGAGGAAACTGAGTCCAAAACCACCATGCTGTGGCAGGAGGTGGTGGTAACCGAGATTTAGTTTTTAATGTGAATGTGAGATGTGATTTCAACAATCATGGATCACAGACAATAATCCCATCATGGATCACAGACAGTAGCCCCCAGGGATGATGTCCTGAATGGTGTAGGAATGATGTAGGCTAAAGCCTTCCCAGTGGTGACAGATTTTCATCATATTCTCATATATTCATTATATGCTTTACAGCCAAATATTATGTATAAAAACTTATCTGCTGAATATATGCCTGACCTCATAGTATTCTGCTATTGCCATACAATAAGGACCCACACTTCAGTATTGTAGTATCAGTGCTGCTGATGATTGAGCATTACACTTCTGCTCTCAGACTAGTCATACCATAGATATCAGGGACACTAGAGAAGTGGCTAACCTCACTTAATCAAGCCACCATTTTGGATGCCACGGCAAGGGAGCTCAGAGCACTCCACAGGGCAAATTACAGGATGTGACATCAGCATAGCAGGCACTGTGATAAAGAAGAATGGAAAGAGCAGTTACAATCTAAAAAGAGAACAAATCACGGAGAGACAGCATTTAAAACAGAGGATGGAAAATGTTTTTTTAAATCCCATTAGTGTGAACAGATCATTTAATCAAATGGAGCCTCCTCTCTATAAGTCTTTCACTGCCTTGTCATAAAAATGGTTCCAATTAACACATCCTTATAAAGCATCCTGGGCCTCATTAAAGGATATAATTGTCCTGCCTCCTCTTACCAGTCACACGTGGTATGGGCCCATACTATAGGGAAAATGTTTCACTGCAGGGAAGGTCTGTCGTGCCAATAGGGGGTGCTGAAGGAGCTTGAAAAATACCTGTTCAACTCCAGAAACACACTTCTGCGTGTTTGGTGGTGGCAGAGGAGGTTTTGCCAAATAGAAGGAATGTTTCAATTGTGACACATTGAATGCCCATTGATTACTCCAAAGACACAAGTAAATAAAATGATTGGGTCTGTAATTCATTCACAAATCCAGCAGGAGAAGTTCTGCTGTGCGGGTCATTAAGTGGCTAGAGCATTGCCCTGGGTGGCTGAGACATATTCTCTTAGGTGAGTGATAGATTTATATTATCTTTTTATGAGGTCTATAAGTTGAGGAATTCAGCCTTCAGTTCTGCAGAAAATAAACGGTCAGTTTTGATTCAAGAGTTGGTGCACCCAACTACCAGTCTGCACTGTACAAACTGAGGGACACAGAGAGTTAAACTCAGAGGATATTAGTTAAACTCCTGCTTTGCTGAGTACAGTCAGTGTTTATGTGATGATACTGTAAAAACTCATGCCCGCAGGATGAAAAAACATTTTCAAGATGAAAAAAGACACCTTGTATTTGTTGCATGGGTGCTAGCGAGAAAATATAGTGTAATAATACACACTGTCTCTTGTCAAATCTAATATTTTATTCCTGCTGATGCTTCGGTCCACGGCCCTCATCTGAGCAGCATGAAGGTCTTGGGCCTAAACGACAGCGGCGACAAAATCTGGGATTTGTCAACAGACGATGTCTGGGAGCATGTCTTCATACTGTAATTAATCACCTTAACCTGGCCGCTGCAGGAGCAGACAGCTGTGTCAGGTCGCTACGCAGCGCCTCAGAGCTGGTTACAGTTAGAGGAGGTGTCTGCACCAGGGGCACGGGGTGCCAGGGGCAGGTACAGGGCCCGGGCGCAGTGTTTGGGTACAGAGGTGCCATGTGGGTGAGGGTGAGAGCATGGGAGCCTGGCGCTTCGGCTGATCTCATGACACCGACAGTAGAACGCATCGACAAACGGCGGCAGAGCCAAAGGTGGCAGAGTCAGCGGCGCGGATCGCAGGGGAAACGTGATGAACGTAATTATGGCAACAGCAGGCAAACAAACTGTGCATTTTAAGACCAAACTTCTGATGGTAATAGAGGTATAGTGCATTTCTATGGACAATTTTAATTGGTGATACTAGTTTCACAGGTTAAAAATACGCCATTTATTTTGTTTAATTTTGCATACATACCAAGGCTACAATAACCACAAACTACTACTTAAAAAAATATTCAGTGCTTGTTGATCTATTTTCGATATTGGACTTATAGTATATAGTATACTTTTATTGGTCCACCAAGAGAAGACATACATATATATATATATATATATATATATATATATACAGTACCAGTCAAAAGTTTGGACACACCTGCTTAAACCAGTTTTTTCATGATTAAAAATGCTTTAAACTGTATAAACTTGTCTATAAACACTTTAGGACCTGTAGAATTTTTCATATTTAAAAAAATGAAGACCACCTGCCTTATTTCAAAATGCATGGGGTATATTCCTACATTATTTTCACCACATGCAGTACCATATATTTCCAATGGAGGGTAGAAGGGTGAAACTGATGTAGGAATAAATCCCATGCATTTGGAAATATGGCGGGTGGTCTTTATTTTTTTTTTAATATGAAAAATTCTACAGGTCCTGGAGCACCTGTTAAGATAGATGTGATCATGAACACCAGTACATACCAAGATATTTAAATAACAAAACAATGCACCCCCCCTCCCAATGAGCTTACAAGATTTCCATTTTCATTTAAAAATTATTAAAAATGAATTTATATGTATATATATATATATATATATATATACACATACATATATATATATGAATAATGCTCCAGTGGGTAAAAGGTACTTTGAAAGGCCATCAGTAGAGACAGTGCAAACATTCTCATGTACATATATTAGTCACTAGTTCATCAAAGATATTTTTGCACTTTCATATTAGATTAATATTTCTGCTAATCTCTACTTAAAGTGACAATACAAATGCATTATTTTGTTGGAACATTATTACACTTGGATACACTTGCATTTTAAAAATACTGCAGAAATGCATACCTATTTTACAGCAACTGTCTTGAAGTCAACTTATAAGAACTTGTTGCCTTGTTTGTTTGGTGTCATGGGGTTTTTCAGCCTTATTTGATCCAAGAACCACCACTATAGCACAAAGTCATCTAGGGGACGCCCATTGCAGGGGGGTGGGGGTGGGGGGAGTGGGGTCAGTTGAGAGGGGTTGAAATTGCAATTGCGGAGGAGTATCTATCTGTGATGAAGTGCCAATGGGGAATCCCGTTTGTGAGAGACCTGTGAGTTTGTGTGTGTATGTGTGTGTGCGCGTGTGTGTGTGTGTGCGTGTCTATTTATGTGTGCATATATGCACATACATCTGTGTGGGCTGTAGACACCTGACCTCCACCAGGCCTGAGCCACCCGTGACTCACAGCTGTCAAACCTGAGGGCTCCGCAGGCGTCGTGTTGCCGTCTTCTCGCCAGCACAGAGGAAGTATGACTCAGACCCCGCCCCCACCAGCCCTGACGGACAGATCACCGCAGCCTGCAAAGTTCAGGCACCACCACTCCATCGTCTCACTATTTCAAAGACCGCGCACTGTAGCGCGCTTCATGGGGGGGGGGGGAGGGGTTTAACTATTGTGTTGCACCTGTCTGTTCAGGTGGTTCCTGTTTCTGCTATGCCCTTAGTTTACCTTTCAGTAACAGGCTTCACCAAGGTTGAGGTGTTTTTTTCTGCCTTTCATTCAATTTCAGTAATAAAATGAACCATGGTAATGTGAAAAGAATGATAAAAGTTCTTAGGACAAAATCTTTTGGGCAATTTGTTCATAAACTGTAGATAAAACTTTATATATTGTTCTCATGTACAAATCATGTACAGTAATGTGGACCAGTTTTGACACAGATAACTTTTCATGTGCTACTTAAAAAAAATTAATTAATCCTGAAATCAGTTTAATTTAAACATGTTGTCAGTAATAGGATGAAAGTGATGAAATGTTCATTTGGCCTCTTCAGGTTTTACCTGAAATATGGCAGTACTCTCCTGACCTCAATTTCCTGCTCATTAGTGTATTATTTACCAGACCGGCTGTCTTTCACAGTCAGAATTTAGCAAAGAACAAAAAGTGTTTTTAGAAAATGGAATACAAAGTCTTTCCCAGGCAAAGACCTTGGGCCGCAATTTGGATTTAAACATAATCTTAAGGATTCATTTCCCAAGTTGTGGCTGATGCTTAATTTATAAAAATAACTGAGTCCAAAAAAGTTGCTCACATACAAGCAGCATATCTGTGTCTTATGCACCTGTGATATATACCTCAAATTTGATATAGAACTCACATGAATGTTCTTTGCTATTACCCCTTGCAGCCTCTAAATAAGGTTGCATTTGCAAAAGTGCGAAAACTGCCAACTTGCATGCAGTCGTCAAAAGAGCAGTACCTCCGCATAACCAGCAGGTGATTAACTTACACTGAGTATAAACTTTACACTGTGATATGATCATATCCACGTCAAAGTGCGCTTATATACACACATGTAATTATCTAGTCATAGTTTTCTGTGTAAGCCAATATTTAAGATACAATTTGATCATAAGACCAATTAAAGATTTTTCCTTAAATCACGAATTATAGTAGTAGATAAAGCACCAGTGACAGTAGTATATTGTCCATTTGATTAATTATTGTCACAATCATATAATGCATTCCTATAGGTCTGGTGGAAGAGTAAAATGACGACTATAAAAGCTAAAACTGTACATAAGTATTGATACATTTTAAACTAAAGCAATACACACCACCTTTTGCTTGAATCAACCTGAAATAAATGTAAGATATACTGCAGCCCTCCACTAAGTATATTCCAGTACAACATAATTAAAAGCATTTACTATTTATTGTGTGGGGAGCTGTTTTTTTTTTTTTCAGCCGATCCCGGAAGTAAGACGCAGGGCCTGCCTGGTGATAAACAGCCACCGCTAGGCTAGCACAGGTGAGTTACAGGGAGCATTCACACCTTAACCATTCTAGCTCGTCTGCATTCTGCGGCCACTTCTCCTCGCACCCGTCCACAGTTCACAGCTTCTCTCAGGCACGGGCAGACAGATGCTTCAGAAGCTTCCCTCCTTCTTTTGCTTGTTTTTTTTCCCCTCTTTCTTCAGCCCTCTCTCTGGTCTCGGGTTTGTGTCTTCTTGCTGGGCAGCTTGGCACCTGCAGGTGTGACTGATGCTTTGGTCTCAGCAAGCGCTGACTTGCTGTCACATTTTCACACCACATTTTAAAAAAAATCATATTCAGAACTTACTGTAACCCGGTAAACATTCTCATACCTTTTAATACACACACACACACACACACATGCGCAAACACACAGACGCTTGCTCGCAGCCACGCGAGGTTTCTCTCACAAACTGAAAAACACACGTGTGCACGTTTCACGCGTAGTTTCACTTGAGCTGAAAACATCATTAGCCAAATGTTTTGAATGTAATGTGGTACATTCACTGTCAATCACCTTTCAGGTAAATCTTTTTGAAAAATTGAAAAATTGAAAAAAAAAAGACTACCGTGAAGTCTTCTGTTGCCCTGTTAGGAATTCATATTTGCTGCTCATGCCACCACACTTTCTCTGTTCTGTCTCACACTGAATGGTGCACACTGAACAACATGAGTTTGTCTTCTCTGTAAATCTGATCAGACAGGCGTACTCTTTATGCTATCTCTCTCGCATGTTCAAAATGTGACAGCTTTGGGTTTCTAAAAACCGCTAAGCAGCTTTAGGTTTCTAAAAATCTATGAGCCAGAGTAAAGATCCGTTCTCTCATAACAATTTAACATCCATGTGATGACACTTTTTTTGTTTGCTGGTTTTGTCCTTGCTCCTAAGGGATAAGGATTAATTTCGACTATCTTCTTTGCCTATACACCCTGGAAACATGTCTGCATTCTGAGGCCAACTACATGTTAGGAAGACAAATGCAATGAACTGTAGCTATCCGGAGCAGTGAGTGAACTTTACACCTGTTCTGTAAGGGCTGATCGCTAATCTACATGCAAATGTCCAAAACTGTCAAAAGGTGGCTGTAATGTTGCTGACAAGTGGGGTCGACATTTGGAAAAATAGCGAGGGGGGATTGTGCATTAAAGGACCCTTTGTCGCAGACAGAGATTATAACAGTATTATGGATAATGAACTCCCTATCCACCGCTACAACCGTTCATTCTGGAAAGACTGTGGATTTATTCCCACAACGTAGTCAGTAAATCAGAAGTGTAAATTGAAACAAAAAGAAAATCAAGTGCCACAGCAAGCGTACGTATCTGAAAGGCGGCTGGAGTAGGGAGGGTCAGGGTTTAAGCATAAATCGAGATGTGTTACTTATTCATGTGTGCTTTTCAATCTCTTTTCATGTCAAGGTTTGTGTTCCTATTAGAGCACGGAGCACACACGTGCACATACGCTCATACAGAGCGGGTTTAATTTCCTCCACTGTAATAGCCTGGTGATGAGAGGAACATCTTTTTTTTGTTGTGCTGAAAATATGTCTTTTGAGTGTTCAGGTTCAGAGCAGGACCCAGGTATTGTGCTTGTTTTGTCAGAGCACTGACAGCATGTGAAAAGAGAGAGAGGTGTAAATTTCAGAGATTTCAGCTCGTCTCGAAGAAGCCAATTAATTTCAGAACCCTTAGGAACTGAAACATCTGATTTAAAGCGATTTATTCTAATATACAGTATGTGGCGCATACACAGCGTATGCTTTCATGAATTTAGCTGTGTTATATGTTTTCAGACTGTAGAAACACAGCCACAATTATTTTTCTCTTTTCATTTTAAATTGTCGCATGATATGTGATAATTATACAAGAGAAATCATTTAAACCATTAAATAGTACGATATAGCCTATATCTTACAGAATGTATAAATAATTAAAAAATCATTCCAAATGTATATCAAGCAAGCTTATTGAGATGAAATGGTAATACATTCTTGTAGGAATTTTTTATTGTTTTGAGTTTTGCTGACAGATGTAATTACCCGGAGAAAGTTACTCAGACATTACAGTGTAAAATACAAATAGCACATAAGCAGGTTGAATACAGTGGGTAACATACAATGCACAAGTTCCTACAGCTAATTGTAGTTTACATTTAACTATTTCCTATTCATGATGCAAGTAAATCTGAATCAGATAATAATAATAATAATAATAATAATAATAATAATAATATTATTATTATTATTATTATGTCATTGATGTTGTTATTATTGTTGTTGTTATTATTATTATTATTATTTTAATAAGATTATTATTTTTAGACTTATTGTACCTTCCTTTCAAGACACTGGGACATTAATGTGTGCTGCTTAGTCAAGTTGTGTAATTGATAGAAAACAAATTATGGCTTCAACAATTCCGCTGCTTTTGGAAAAAGCACGAGGGGCAATGAGGGCTGAATGAGCAAGGTCACTTTCAGGAAATATCCCAGGGGTGAAGTGGCAAGTGGGGTGGGGGACCACAGGAAAGTGTGAGGCTTCCCCCAGGGCAGCAGGCCCTGGTTACAGACCAAAAGTACCCCTGGCCTCAAGAACGTCCTGCTATAGCACCCCTCCTGCCAAACGCCTCTGTCTTCCTTCCCTCTTGGGGAGTGTCCCTCACACCATCGTCAAATACACATGCAGAATGGAAAAGTGCCATTTTACAGACCTTCACTTGCCCTTTGGTCTCGCCATCCACCCCTGCAATGAGCAGATACCTGTACCATGACTTGTCACTGTTGACAAATGGGCAAATCGAAAATTCTTACATAATGGTCATTCATATGCTTTCAGATATAAAATAGCACAATATATGACCTTGCCAAGCGATCACCATCATTGATATCCCATTAATGAATGCAGAGTAATACAAAATAAATTATGTGCATGTTTTTTTAGGTATAAAAAAGGTTATTTAACAGTAATCTTGTGCCATTGCTCTCACCGCAGAGGACTGGAAAGCCACACAGCCAGGTTACCCTAGTCCATCAGGCTCGCATACGATGGGTGCAAAATGCAAAAAAATGTGCGATATGTAAACGGAACTTATGTGAATTTTTAGCCCTGAGTCTCAGCTGCAGGGCGTGTCATATGGCTGTGAGATTACACTGCATAACATTAAAAGTTTCGAAAAGTTATGGAAATAGCTTGATCGGCTTTTGGGAAAGGGAACTCAAATGTCTCCTTATGAATTTAAATTAGCCTAAAAATAAGATCACCAATGACATTATGTATAATAATAATAATAATAATAAAAATAATAATAAATGTTGTTCTCAAATGTAATGCTGTTCTCACTGTACTCACATTATAAATATTTAACTCTTTCACTGTACATTGCCATGCATCATTTAAAAAACAAATAGCATATACTACCTTGATAATACACTACCATAATAATAAAAACTCTGCTCCCCACTTGCCTTTAAATGATAAACTGCATGCCACGGCATGCCTATGGGAGAGGCCGTCGCATGCAAGGAGCTGCAATGAGAAGCGGTGGAGCAGACACTGAGAAAAGTTCTGAATGTCCTGAAAAGCAGATGGCAGAAATGAAATTATGCTAATTCTTCACACCAGACCCGATGCAAGCCCGACGTGCAGAGGAGAAGGGCCCGTCGGAAGCCGAAGCCCTTTCCCTCGCTCCCCCGTCAAACGAACAAGCCGAGCCGACAGGGCTGAACTCACCGCTACAACTCGGCACGAAGATGCTCAGTGTTTTATCGTGGTAATGGTATAGCGTAGCATATCGGCCATTGGTATTTGAAGAACGAGCCGACCTCATTTTTCAGGCTTCAAACTGAATTATTTGACAGTAGGATAGAGAGAAGACTGAACATCAAACGGTGTTGCATCCCGTTATGAGGTCTATGAGAACAGAGGAGCAGAGGTCTGGTAAAATCTGTACAACAAATAAATATTATATTATTAACAATCTGAAAATCATGCTATGTCTATGCCATAGAATGTGATCAATTGTGATTTAGGAGGTACATCATTCTAAAACTTATTATAAATATCATTAAAAAAAGACACCTGAACAAATTATTTCCCAGAGGAAATTTAATTAATCTGTGACTGAATGCTTAGATTGAGCATTGGTATTGTGATATAATGTTTGTGTTGCTGAAATGGAGAGCAGGAGCCATGGATCGCACAAATGTACAGCCTGTACACCCTTTTACAGTCCAGCAATGTCACTGCATATGTAAATAATAATTGATGCTATGATTTTCAGCTTTATCCAGTTTTTTTAGATCAGTAATGCCTATTCTGTAATTCAGGTTTAATGCCAATTGCCTGTCACTGTACTGTCATTTCCTTACGCTGCATTGATCAGCTTAGTAAGTCTGCCCACAAGTAAACTTCATTTAGTAAGCATTTGATTTTATGCTATTCCTTGGTATATTACTTTTCAAGAACGTGCAGTAAATTGTAAATGTGCAGGATATTAAATACAGTAGCATGATTACCAAATTGAGCACAGTGTTCTGATGTACAGCAAAAATGCCTTTAATGATGTAAAACTTATTTTTTGCTTTTTACTGATGTCATTAGTAAAAACAGCTCCTTTGCAAAGTCTTTGAACTCGAACATTTTAACTGCTTGCAGCGCGATTGTCAGTGACTTGAAGTAGATTGGATCGGTTAAAACACATCACTTTAAATTGTGCTGAGTGCAAGTAGTTAATTCTCCTGTACTGCAATTATCGCACTGACTGGGGTGAAATTAATCTCTCCTTCAGAAAAGACAACTTTATAAAAAGAAAGGGAGACGGCTGAGAGGTTCATTACTGACTATCTTCTGGGCACATGTGACGAGACTGAGGAGGTAGAAAATGTACACCAATACAAGAGATTAACTTTCTCAGACTGAGAGGTCTTAGCACTATTTTGAAACAAATGCATGACCATAAACATATACACATATTTCATTTTGAATTGGAAGCACAGGACAATAAATGCATTGCAGGTAAGCATAGTTGAAATTCAGTATGCAGGTAAATATTATATGTAGGCCTAATATAGTGCTATATGATAGGTTTTACATTGTTTAGATATTGTTTTTTCAAGTTCATTTTAATTAAAAGAATATTGATATTTTTAATTAAGCACTGCATATTCATTTGAATTAATATGCACAGCTTTATTAATTTCTTTACTAAGGCCCAAACAGGGCATGAGGAAAAATCACAACTTTATAACTTGCTACTTTGAAGTCATACTTAATACTTTCCCTCTATTTTCATCAGAATAATTACAGTCGTGTTAAAAATGGCTTCCTTTCAAAGGAAGATTTTGTCCCAGTGACTAGTCAGACCCTCAAAGGAATGAAAGCTAATCATGGGTGGACGTTTGTATATTGAATTGTGGCATACATTTTGGAATGCACGGCTGAGATCTGATTATGACAGCACACAGAGATGCACAAGGCTGACTGGATTCCCTTCCAAATGTAATTGCGCTGTAGTGAGAGCACCGAACAGTGTGTGATCGAAAGGAAAAGGACCTCGTTACTGCTCTTGTCGGCACTTTCGGCTCTGCCTCCCTCTCCTTAACTCTTCCCTTCCCGCAAAATTCCATCGGGCTGTTCCCACAGGTTAATTACCACCAAGACATGCCGTCCATTTCAGTGCAGGCCAATCAGACGGCAGCAGAGACCCGCCCAGCTTTAAGGAAGTAGCATCTCTGACAGTGTCCTTCGTGGCTATACGAGCACATTCACTGTTTAAGGCTATAAAAAACACTGCAGCTGGTTCCCCAGCTGTATCTACAGACAGTACTTTTTACCCTACTGTTGTAGTACAAGTGCACATTTTGTTATTGGGCCCATTTAAAAATTAGTATGAATTATTAATACACCTTCACAGTTAAGGAGCATTAATATACCAAACCAAACTGATAACTACATTTTGCACTTACTCCAAACAACTAGTTTTCTATTACCTTTATCAGCCAAGCACCATTAGTAAAGGAAACGTATTGATAGCATAAGATATATTGACACTGTGTTTCACAAATCCTAGAAGAAACCTTGCACTGAGGGCAGGCACTGTGGTTTTACCACAGTCTGTAGCTCTAGGCTGCAAAGGATAATATCTTAAAGGTGCAAATTACAAGTATGGTCGTTCTCTGAATGTCTTCAATATGTAAGTTATGGGCTTATGAAAAAACAAAGTTAAAGGAAAACATTTTTTCAACCACTTTTAAATTGACTAATTAAAGTCACTGCATATATGACCTGTCCTTTCATGCTCAAGACAGACCATGTTTCTAATCCAGTCCAACAACACAAAACAGAATTCAATTTTAAATAAAGATGCAGTCAAATAGTATTTATAACACTAATGGTTGAATGATTATAGCCTTTCCATACATCCAATGCTATCAATAATGTTTGGGACAAAGACATATTTTTTCTTGGTTTGGCTCTGTACTCCGCAACTTTAGATTTGTAATCAAACAAATCACAAGTGGTTAAAGTGGTTCTCAGCTCTTATTAAAGGGTATTTTATACACTTTGGTTTCACCATGTATAAATTACACAACTTTTTTTTTTACACATTGCCCATTTTAGGGCACCATAATGTTTGGGACAAATGGCATCACGAGTGTTTCTGATGAGTCAGATGTGTTCAATTGCTTCTTTAGTGCAGTTATAAGACAGCTTTCAGTTTCTAGTCTGGATTCTAGGAATCTGATTGCCTTTTGAGTCTGTTATTAGCATTTGTCAACATAAAGACCAGAGTTGTGTCAAGTAAAGTCAAGGACGTCATTATGAGGCTGAAAAACAATTTAAAAAAAAAACCCCTTCCAAATCTTAATCAGTTTACCGAAATCAACTCTTTGGAGCATCATTAAGAAGAAAGAGCACTGGTGAGCTCAGTAATCGCAAAGGGCCTGGGAGGCCAAGGGAGACCTCTACAGTTGATGACCAAAGAATTCTCGTTACAATGAAGAAAACCCCCCAAACACCTGTCAGAAGACAAATCAGAAACAGTCTTCAGGAACTATCCACAAAAGACTTTACGAAAGGAAATACAGAGGCTAGACTGCAAGATGCAAACCACTAGTTTACTGAAAAAAGCTGGATGGCAAGGTCATAGTTTGCTCAGCACTTCCCACTTCATCTGTAAAACATAGTGGTGGGGTGTTATGCTTTGGCCATGTATGGCTGCCACAGGTACTGGCTCACTTGTCTTCAGTGATCATGTAACTGCTGAGAGGAGCAGCAGAATGGATTCTGAAGTGTACAAAATCTTATTTACTGAAATTCAAGCAAATATTCTGAGAAACGTTGCATCTACTCAAATCCAAGCAAACGTTCTGAAAAGTATATTATCTGCTCAGGTTCATGCAAATACCTCCAAACTCATTGGACAGCACTTCATCCTACAGCAAGACAATGCTCCCAAACATACTGCTAAAGCAACAAAGCTTGGAAAATTCTTGACTGGCCAAGTTATTCCCCCAGATCTGAATTGAATTGAACACGCGTTTCATACGCTCAAGAAAAAACTTCAGCAACTAGCCCCCGGAAACAAGCAGGAGCCAAAGACGACTGCAGTGCAGGTCTGGCAGAGCACTACCCGAAAATATATTCAGCACATGGTGATGTCTATGGGTCATAGACTTCAAGCAGTCATTGCATGCAAGGATATGTGACAAAGCACTGACTTAACATGAGTAAACATGACTACTTTCATTTACATAACTTTAATGTGTCACAAACATTATTGTGACCTGAAATGGGGGGCTATGTATAAAAAGTGCTGTAATTTAGCCTATATATGCTGAAACCATTGTGTATAACAATACCCTTAAATCAAAGCTGAGAAAGTGTACTTTAACCACACGTGAATTTTTCAATTACAAATGTAAAATGATATGCCTTTGTTCCAAATGTTAAATCACACTTTTTCTCAGAAATCTGCAAAAAAACAAATTTGGACATTTCCATTTTAATGTGAAGTCTGGCAAGCTTTTTCTTTTCTTTTTTACCAAATCAAGGCAGAGAAAGAAGATACATGTCATCTAATATAAACTAGCATGGCCATAGTGTCACTACACAAGTGGGATGCCATAAAATATTGTGCTTTCCTCAATCTGACATCCGAAGGACATTAATAACAAACATTTATATTTAAACCTTATCAAGACACCCATGGCAAATTAACCTTTAATACATATTGTAATAATCTTTATTAAATATCCTTTGAAGTTGACAGGTATGAAGGGTTTAATCACATCCTGGGTGATTAAGCTGATTCTGAAGTGGGGACAGACATGCAGGGGGGTAAACGGGCACACGGAGTGGGGCGCCGTGGTCATCTGGAATGGGGTGGGAGCGGGGAATGGGGGAGAGGAAGGAGGGGGGGGGGTGTCTCGGTCGACAGAAGCGAGCCCTGATTGGCCCCAAGTGGTCCCAGGTTGGTGGGACCGGGGCCCTGCCTCTCAGAGGCGTCATTAAGAAGGTGGCAAAACTGCCTTGGGCTACTTGCAGATATAATGATCAGGGGAGCAGGGGAGTGAGAGGGGTGGATGCTCATGGCAATACACAGACCCCCCCCTCCCCCCCCCCCGCTGCTTTAATTACTGCTGTGTGCGTGTCTCCATTAACAGCGCACCTTGCTCTATCAGCCACAGGGGCCTGGCACAAAGCAGGGTGCGGAGCGGAGGAGGCACACAGAGAATGAAAGAAGCCCACGCGTTCATTAACAAATGGTAATCAGCAGTCAAGAGGTTCCAGCGAACCTCACAAAACGCCACATGTCAATTTGTCATTTCCATTCAGCAAACACCACTCTTTCTCCCCTCCCTTGCAGTGCCCCCCGCCCCCCCAATCCCATCTGAAGATGAAGTCTCAAAATGAAGTGATGGTGAGATGACTCTGGAGTGGTTATGTCAACATGTATAGACATAAAAAGGGTTCTTGTCCACAAAGGGACAGTGGGACTTGCTTAAGACACTGCCTTCAAGCTTCACTGAGACAAGGGAGGGCAAACACGCTCTTTCCACAGAGCCAAGCCTTCACAGAAAAGATTCACTTTGCCTTGCTGTTTCAGGGTATACAAATAAGGTTAAGCATGTTTTATAAAATGCATATCACAAAGCTTAGTGTGGTTTCATGCTGTTCATATGTTGAATCTCTTTATTCTAGTTATTAATGACATATCACAGAGGCCAACATATGTGTGCGTGTGTGTGCTTGAATGCGTGCGTGTGTGTATATGTAAAGCGAATAGCAGAAATAAAACCTACAGGTGAAACTGAGAGGCCCTCTTATGCAGTAATGTAATTGCTGTGTTGTCAGTGTGATCAGAACAGCTCTGTTTTCAAGTGCATATGCACACAGTAGGTTGAGTTATGTTTCTTACATTTAAAGACCTCTGTGTAGGAACCAACTATGCAGAGTGCGGCTTTGAGAAAATAAATCATATCTTGTTACTTGTACGGTACCAGCCATTTATTAGCCAGCTTTGATGAATCAGTCACTGAGATATGTGGATAGCAAATAAAGTATCAACCAAACACTTTCCTAGATTAATAGCATATAATAGTATTATGCTCAATTAATAGTGTGCCAAATTGTTATTTGGTACTTACAGATCACAGGTGGTCTATAGGAGTTAAAAAGTGTCATCAGCACATCATTGCATCAATAAATTGATTAAAGGAATTGAGTGGTATGACAATGTGATTGCAGGGAATGGTAGCAGTGTCTTCTTTGATGACTCATCTCACATAGGGTGAGAATCACACAGGAAACTGACCTTGTCACTTAAAAAAAAAAAAAAGAAAAAAGTAACTGCTGCGTATCTAACACGAGATCGTCAAGTGGAAACAGTCGTTTTAAAATTCACTTTTAGGCCATCCACACATTGAGTAGTTAGCCTATCAAGAGTTAGGACTCAAGAAAATTCTTGGGGACAAATTGCATGTCAATAGATAATAAAAAAGCAGGTACAAAAGCCTTGCCTAGCTGCTAACCAAGATTCTTAATGTAATATTTGGTAAATACATCAAGCAACAAGTACAAAAACAGGTAGTAATTTTTCACATAATAATCATAAGAAGACAAATACAGATGTTAAAATGATAGTACGCTATACTGTCTAAAAACCTTCATGAATAAAATAATTTGAATTAGGCTAATGACAATGATGGTGTACAGCAGCCAACCAACTAGGCTTGTCTTGTTCGTCTTCTGCAACACTTCTTCATAATTAAATACAAATAAAAAAAGTAGGGTGTGGCTTCATCTTGTTCTGTGTCTTGCATATACCAGTTTAACTGTATGTGCCCTGCATGCATAGCAATAAACAAATGAATTGATTTCTTTTACAGTTCCCACCAGTGCACCTTTTTTTAACAGAATAAATAGAAACAGGAGCGATGGTCAACAAGACAGGATCGACCGGGCCAATGTGAATCCCCTATAGGAGTAAGTTTGTGAGGGCATGCATGGGCTTGTTGACAGGAAAGTACACCGCGCTGATGGCATGAACGAGAGCTTGGTATTTCTGCAGTGCGTACACGGCCAATCTCGCCGGATTGATCGCGGTCCTGCTGACGCAGGCGGCTTTGGATGCATAATGCGCCAACGTCGATTCATTCTCACCCGATTATGGGACACGAGGAAATTCGTAGTAACTCACCCCAGTCGAGCAACAAATCAATATTCCTCATTTTACATCGAAATGAACAAATCCGAGGTCTCCGCTGCCCCCGCGCGCTGGGGAAGGCTCCCCCCTCCCCGGATTATCGGGGAGTAGTATGCCTGAGAGGGAGGGCGCTTGAGGCAGAAAGATGGCCTGCGTCTGACTGAGTCCACGGAGGACGCGTACGCGTTTCCTTCTGTTCGATTAAGTCAATCGAGGCACTCACAGCTCCAACGAGTCCTGTTCACCTTCCAAGCCTCACGCACAAATTCTGATTGTTAAGAATTTTTATGATACATTGGACGATTTCCCTCCCAATATTATATTTCAGATGCTTAGTTATGATCTACGTTTGACTTTTGGTCGACTTACTGCTGGTTATAAATGTTTATATTGGGATGGCAGGTATGCCATCCCGCCAAGTTACGCCTTGGCGGGGGCATGCCCCATACCTATACAGCACTGAGAGTTTGGCACTTTTCAGGGTTCCCCACAGAAATAACCACAACAGCCACAGACACTCAGCCCTTAAAAACATTAAATTCTGACCCCATTTCAACAGACAGATTTCATAAACAACTTCACATGTCCACACAATAAAGCCCCAAACTAAGGGGATTTTGCGTTTTCTCCTTCTTCTTCTTCTTCTCATTCTTCTTCTCATTCTTATTTTTCCTGCCGCCTATCCCACTAATAACATGTCTCCCCATTGGACATTTTACCAACACCCGCCAAATCTTCACCTACACGACCCAATGAAAAACTCGCATACACACGCAGAATACCCATACCTTCTTACTCTGAAACATTTTCAGTACAAACAGCTAGTCCGCCTGTGGCCTAGTGGGTAAGGTTACAGTCTTGGGAACACAGGGTCCGAAGTTCAAGCCCAGCTAGGAACGCATTTCTTTAACCTGCTTTTACCCTCACTAATAATTGTCTACTACTTCTCAATTATTGCTTTTGCACCATATCTACCAGCCGTTCCCCAAACTGTATTATGACGTACTGTCTGCACGTTCAATTGTTAACCGGCTACAATATTGCAAAGCCATATGGATTCAACGGGAGCTCTTCTGTGCTAACTCGCCTGTGTTCTTCTTTAAAACCACGGACAGGTTTGCTAATGATATTTCACGCATTGCATAGCTATGTCATGGTGCTGCCCTAACAAAGTGACAGACTGGTAAACCTCCGGTTGAACGATTGAATACTGCCTCGTCCTCAGGCAGATAATTTCCTCTTTTACACTAACGTTCTCTTACGCTTATATTTGCTTTACCAAAACTCACTCATGGCCACCCATATGCATTTCATGACGGCAAATGTATTCCTTTTATTAAAAAGTTACACCAGTTCACAGCTGTGCCATTTCTACTAACTACATTTCTTCACTTGGCTACTGTACAAAACCTTCTTATCAGCAAACGCCACGTTTCTACATTCATGTTACCTCGCCCTGTTCTCTATCTAGCCACATACAAACAATTACTACGTATGTACGTTCTGCAACTCCCCATTAAAACATTACATTTAAAAACATGATTCACTCATAATTATAACTACTAGTACTGAACATGAAAAAAACACAGCGGTGCAATACATTTCACACGTTACTTAACCCTCCACTTTAACAGCTGGCGCTTTATAGCGACTGCTATATATACCATTCGATAAGGAATATAAGCTCGCTCATGGTCACTCCATTTACTTTGCACTATACTCCGTGATCATGTCAACCTTCACCTACATGCCCATTCTGCTAAAAACATATTGTTTCAACTACGCAATTTCATTATTTCATCCTAATTTCTCTCACACTGTTGTTATTTTCTCATATGCAAAGCCTGCTGGGACATATGCGTCTGCTCCTATTCTCCACTATCATGTTTTCCGGTTCTTGTTTAGCAAAACAGCGAAGAGGATTCCTACCTGCAGATAAGCCTATCAAAATGCCTTACAAACCTTACAAACACCAAAAGTGCATCTCCACGAAATAACAGACAACGGAGCAGGACAGAAGGCTACACAAGTTGCGACCTAGGGAGTTATAATTCTACGGGCTTGCTGATTCTTTTGTCAGTCAAGGCTCGTTGGATGGACGTCAAATCCGTGAGTTCATACACTGGCCATATTTCATATGCGTTTCTGACACGTTTTACACTTCTACGCCACCGCACCCTTTGTCACAGCCACTGTTTTACACATATAGCAAACTGAAACTGCTAAACAGTACACGCTCATCAGACTGTACAAATTCACACAAGGATAGCCATAATCCACAACCATTTCTTACAGGGTTAATTCGCATTCAACGTACAAAAATGCCAAGTTACTCAAAAGTATTGATATCAAAATGACGCCAAGTTACGGTACTACAAACAATATAGGCTATCTTGCCTCACCGAAATGACATAAGATGTATTTCAAAGCAATGCTACCCAATATTTCCTCAATTCTTTCAAGTCACTTGGCCCTGTGTGTATAACCATGCACTACATGGACAGGCCAAACATATGTGTGGATGGCTCTCTCACAGTCAAGATTGATTGAATAGGCGTGTATATGTCGAATTTGTATTGGTATGTATGTATTTCGCTGCCCAGACTTTCTGTTGCGTGAATGATAGTATGTTTCTTGGTATAAGTGTGTGTCGTAAATGTGAAGTAACATCTGCGAGGAATGTCCCATGGGGATAAGAAGTTCTCATGTTGTATGTACACATATGATTTTCATGCAGTATTAGTTTACGTACAATATACAATGAAAATTTCACATGTACCACGTTCACAGCAAGTACAAAAATGTTTCTGGAGAAATATGCTCCTGTAGTTACTCACACAGTTTTTACATTAATTTTAATTGTTCCATGAGGCAATTTGAAATATTTGACTCTTTGATCTGACACAAAGTTTGATGATATTGTAAAATGGTAAGATTACAAAAAGGCCAAGTGACTGAAAGAATTGAGGAAAATTGGGTACATTGCTTTAAATACATCTTTTGTCATTTTGCTGAGCAGAAAGCTATATTGTTTGTAGTAAGTAATGGCTCATTTCAATACTTTTGAGTAACTTGGCATTTTTGTACGTTGAAAACGTGTTTTTTATGAGATACACTTTACATTCTATATTCTATAGTTCTTAGATAAACACTCATAATTGTTTGGTTTGAAATACCAAGCAGTAATAAATCAATTTCTAGGGGGTCATTGACAGGTCATCGGCAGTACAGTGCTTGATATGTATAAATTGGTATTTTACACTCAAGTACTTCATACTGTACTTTCTACTAGATGTTGTGTAGTGCATAATTACCAAGTTAACTAGATAGCAAACTAACAAAACAATGTCTTCAGAAGTTCCAAGGGTTGACAGTTCCTCTATTGTGCGCGATGGTTATCCAACCGAGAAGTGGCCATTCTAATGCAGTTCTGAGCATAACTAGCAGTCAGTTATAAAGCCTCAAAGGTTTCAGGTACAATATCCTATTGTACACCTAACAAACCCCTATATGCCTGCGTGTGTTAAGCATATGCCCTACCACAGAGCGCTGTACAGTGGGCAGTCTTCACATCAGGCCAGTTTTAATGAGCTGCCCAGCGTGAGCTCTGTCAGGGGTGGATTAGGAGTGCAAGACACAGATGAGATCACCATTTTGTGTTCGCAGGGAAAAGCAGAGCCCCACATCTACTGATGGTAGGCCTGAGACCACAAAACCCAGGGAAATGTTTTGATGTGACAAGCCATGATCTTTCAAAACTGGTGAAGAACCCTGATTTAATGCATGCTTTGTACAGAATGATGTTAAGAGAAATTTAAATAATACAAATCGCAGGCCTAAAGAGAGGCAGTTTACTGGCATAGATAGAGAGAGTACTCACATTCCTTTTTCTCACAACTGGGCACAAATTTCATGAGTCCAAAAAAACAGCACCTCTGATGCATTTCACAGTTGAAGTCGTTCATTTTCGGCAAAGTGTAGATACAACGACAGATACAACCTGCTTCTCAAACCCTTGTTATGTGGCACCCTTTAAAAAAAAAATTTAACACTAATGTGTGCCATTTGACTCAAGCAAAGTTTTTTGCCCTCTAATATGCGAATGCGAAGCTACCTTATACCAAAGATGAAAGCATTTTTGTAAGTTGCTCTGTATCGGTGATGTAAATGTAATGTGACAGTGCAGAGTATTTATTGCAAACATCTGGTAGGTATGCAAGAAAAAACCTTTAGATAATAAAAAAAACTGTCAAGCTCAATCACACAGTTCTTCAGCTTTAATCCCTGCAACTGACACAAATGTACAATTCCAACAGAGACACTCTGGAATGGCTATTTGAACTGGAAAGCAGGACCAGATTGGCCTGTTTACCTGCTACATAATGCAGCAACAGTAAAAGGAAATACATTGTTAAAGAGCACTCTAGTCTTCATGGATGGTGTGTAAGGAGTGATGGAGGTTATGCTGAAAGTGCAATGACGATTCACCGTTAGGCTCAATGGAAGTTCTTGTGCCTGATCTCCCTCCCCTGGCATCTAAGTTGGCACACATGCCCACGGACCAGCTTGGAGCCTGCTGCTCCCAGATCCCAGGAGGCCGGCCCAGCTCGGGGCCTGGTCAACTTTGGGATGGGCAGGGGCCAAGCCGCCACTCCGGTGCCAGGCCTCAGTGGGAAGCCCGCTTTCTGGGCCCGTGCTCCGCCCGGGCCCCAGTGTGGTGTAAGGATGCGCGGTCAGCGCAAGACGGACCCATCTGCCCCGCAGCCTCGTCCCGCCACCATCGCATCCACCCGCTAAAGGCCCGCTCCGCCACGTTATGTAAATGAACAACTGCCACCCGGCAGAGACATGGGGTTAACCTTCAGGAGGTTAGGAAATGAGACCTCCTGCGTTAGCTTTTGTTTCGCTCGTTCGTTACGTTTTTTTTCCTTTTCTTTTAAGATCTTGTAAAGTTAGGATGCTCAGCCAATCATTAAAATTCAAATACAATACAATGATGAATTAATAAATTAATACACATCGCTAAGGTCCTTCCTGTAGGTGAAGAATGGCTTCTATGACAAAGACCTCACCACATCTGGTGAAGGTTGGTGCTTTTGAGAATCGATTTTCACAGCTTCCTTGCTGTTCTTTTCTGTGACTCACACTGCATTGGCATCAAAACAACTCATGTACAACTGAAAATAAATAATAAAACTGTGACTGGATATGGATTAGCGTATAACAGAAGACCATCTGTATGAGGGATAAAAAGAGACAAACACCAGTACTTGAAGGTGATACTGATCTAAATTTAGTGTCCGCACCACAGCTTCATTGGAACAGAGCGTTTGTCATTCTGCGAGAGCAATAGCCAAGCGAATGTGAGACAGATCTCGTTTTAAATGAAAAGGAACATTGAGCAAACTCTGTGTCATACTGTGAAAGAGAAAGAAACAGTGTGCTCTGAGGTTATTTTGGAACTGCTTCAAAGCACGCCAACACATTGCAACACAGTGTCCTCCTGCAGGACGTTATCAGTTCTCTGAGCCTCTCAGCTCTCAGTTCTTCATCAGCATACCAGTGTGCATAATGAAATATACACAAACCCTACGTCACTATTGAACACGTACCATAAAGATTATGCCAGACGTACCTTAAACTCCACGGCTCAAATACCAAAGCTCGGCATTCATTTATTGAGCCTTTCCCCCAGGCAAACCCCTAAGATAATAAACCGTTGTAAACCTGTGCAATGATTTTTTAGAGAAACAAACAAAACAAAAAACCAGACTACATGAGTGGCCCTTAAGCTGATCACCTGGGTTGGTGATATCTCACTGGAATGTCAATCTCAGTTTGGCTCGGACACTGGCTAGTCAAACATTTCCCATCATGCCTCTGCGGGAGTCGGGCGAGGTGCAGATTGCCTGAAATAAAAACACATGGGCACACATCTGACAATCCTGCAGAGAGCTGTGTGACCAAAGAAGGATTTTCTCATTTCACACAATTGTAACTCGTCTCACTTTTTTAATCATATTCTTTTATGCAGAATTAATTCATAAAATCCCTGGGGGCCACATGTATGATATAAAACTTTATAAACCTAAAAATCAGGTTGAGAATTATGATCACACCTTTAAAGATATAGTTACATTAACATAATATAGTCACAGTCTGTTATTTTAACACTAAAATTCCTCCAGAGGCCTATGCATTTCCTCATGATTTTCCCATCACACAGTAGATTTGACCTGTTCTTGGAGCACTCCACTAGAAATCAACATGGTAGGCTAGCTGGTCTAAAGGCCTTTGAGTACCTGGATGTCTCTTGATACACTGAACCATCAGTACTTGAAGAAAACTCAAAAATCCAGCAAAGCAGTAAACACGGCATTTCTATGATGTTGTTGCAGTGGACAGTGTTACGAGTTAGCTACACATTAGCCAGCACTGCAGTTATGATGCATGCAGCACCAAAATATTACCTTGCTTTGGGAAAAATAATGGTTTTGGGAAAAAAAGAGAAAGGAACAAGAACTTAAAGTGAACGTGCTGACCTTTGACCTTTTGTAGTCTAGTTTTCATAACACTTTGTTTACCATGTTCAGCACTGGCATTGCTATTGAAACAAGAACACAGCGTCGAAACATGAAAGACGTTTGCACAGAGGGAATGTTCCTCACTTTGTAGTGGCCGAGCATGCACACTCACAGTCAACAGTGAGGCGTGACCAACGTGAGAGAAAGATACAAACAATGGCGCGTGGGGGAGGGTGTAAAGACGAGGGGGTTTCCACACACATGCCTATCGTCTGAGATGATGCGTGGCTGGTGTGAGGGGGCCCAGGTGGGAACTGCCGCCCCCTTTCTGAGCCGGGGTGTCTTTTTGTTTTTGTGAAAAAACAAAACAATTGTCCCTGAGCTGACATGGACAAGTACTGGTGGTCAACACCTAAATGCAAATACAAGAAAGTACAGAAAAATAACACCAGGTTGAAAGTAGACAAAACCAGAAGTTAAGAATATCAAATAATAAGCTCTTATAGGGTCGTTCCTAAGTTTTTATTGTGATAAATCTTATACAGTGGAGTCTGTAAGTATTTGGACAATGACACAATTTATGTTGTTTCGGCTCTGAAATACAGCACTTTGGATTTGAAATGAAACAATGAATATGAGGTTAAAGTGCAGACTGTCAGCCTTATTTGCAGGGCATTTACATCCATAATGGGTGAACCCAATTAGGAATGGCAGCCCTTTTTATGCATAGTCCCATCATTTTAGGGGCACAAAAGCAATGGGACAAATTAACATAATCTTAAATAAAGCCACCATATTTAGTATTTGGTTGCAAATCCTTTGCATCTCATGACTGCCTGAAGTCTGTGACCCATAGATCTCACCAGATGCTTGGTATCTTACAGTACCTAGTGATACTCTGCATCAGAGCAGCAATGCAGCTCCCTTCAGCGCCCGTTTGCTTCTGCCCTCAGTCTTGTCTTCCGCTAGTGAAACTCATGTTTAATTGGATTCAAGTCAGGTGATTGACTTACTTAGTCAAGAACATTTCACTTTTTGGAACTGAAAAACTCCTTGGCTGCTTTAGCAGTGTGTTTGGGGTCATTACCTTGCTGCAAGGTGAAGCGTCAAATGAGTTTTGAGGCATTTGGTCAGACCTGAGCAGATCTGTACACTTGAGCATGCACCATGCTGTGGCTGCCATTCTCAGTCACATCATCAATAAAGTAAGCCAGTTCCAGTGGCAGCCAAACATGCCCAAGCCATAACAGTACCTCTGCCATATTTCAGAAGAGGTGGAGGTGGAGATGGTTAGCTTTGGATCATGAACACTTCATATCTTTCTCCACACTTTTTTCTTTCAATCACTTTGGTACAGGTTAATACTAATTCCATCTGTCCATAAGAGATTGTTCCAGAACTCAGTTTTTAAATGTTGTTTTTAGCAAACTCTAAAAATTCTGTTCTTGATGCTTAACAGTGGTTTGCATCTTGTGGTGAACCCACTGGGGTTATACTGGCGTAGTCTTCTTTTTATTTTAGTCTTTGACGCATCTATGCCTACATCCTGGAGAGTGTTCTTGATCCATTCAACAGTTAAAAAGGGGATTTTCTTAATATTTTTTTCAGTCATCCACTATTGATTTAATTGGCTAAAAAATGTTCTCTCCCTCCAGTGTAGCTGCTCAGTGGCCAACAATAGAGGATTGTGGTTGTACTGGGCAGAATGTGTATGAGTGTGAAGCAGGGCATTCCTGCAAAAGAGCATCCATGCTCAGTGAACCTACCCTGGGTAAATAAAGGTTAAATAAAATAAAATAAAATTGTGGTCTTCTGTGGTTTGCCATTGCTGAGCTCACCAGTGTATTCTTGTTTCCTATCAATATACCAGACAGCTACGTATGACACACCCAATTTTTGGTTACGTTTCTGATTGACTTATTCAGATTTTTCCACCCCATTATGACCCACCTCACTGGCATTGACTTTGTTGGTCCCCATGTTGCAAAAGAACATACTCCAAATGTAAATATCACACCTAGAATCATTCCTAGACCTTTTGTTAGGTTTCTTGTGCATGAAACAATGGTGCAACATCACACACAAGAAACATCCCCGAAACAGCTGAGCAGCCCATTTTCCAATTATTTTTTGTCACCTAAAATGGGGGGACTACGTATAAAAAGGGCTGCAGTTCCTAAATGGAAGAAAATACCCTCAAATTAAAACAGGCAGTCTGCACTTTAACTTCATATTAATTGTTTAACAACAAAAAATATTGTCACTATCCAAATACTGCACTGTAATTACATGCAACTTATCATTGCCAACAAGCTAATTAACTGCCACAGATTATAAACATGAGTTTTTCCATTAGGGTTAAAACTAGCTGCCACCTGGCGTAAAAATACTCTATTGCATCAAATCAGTCATTTCAGTTTGCAGGTGAGTAAAATATTTTAATTTAGTCTTTGATCCACATGTTAAATCTACTTGTATTTGCATGAAAATGTGATGATGCTAGGACCAGAACACCTACAATTTTAATATGAGCCTCCGATTAGTATATGACTTTGAGTTTTTAGAGTGTCCTTACTTGTATACCAGGGACAACTGCATTGCCATTCGTAATTTTTAATTCGTCTGTTCGAAAGAATCAATGCTGCATTCCTACTACAATCTTGTGAAATGAGACGTTTTCTCAGTTCTGAAGTGTTAATCTGTCCACAGATGAAATGGGGAAGTTGGGCACAAAAAGAGGGAAGTACTCTGCCCCCAAGTTAGATAAGAGATCCCTGTAGGTTTATTTAAATTTAATCTCAGATCAAATCTTTGCATTTGCTGGAGGCTTTTATGATTTCTTGTCATCATGATCTTCAAGTAGAATGGCATCCACATTATGCATAAAAACAGCCATGTGGTACACACAGTAAATATGTGCATTTGAAACAACTTTAAAACCAAAGTCAACATTAAAATTACCCATAAAAATTCTTCTCACTGCCGTAGCTCAAATGGCCTTTAAAAAGGTAATAAGAAATATTTATTGCCTTTACTGCTCTACTGTAAACACATTATCTATTTAATATGTTTAATAATAATGTTGGTCCTTTGATATATAGACTGTATTTTCAGTATTTTGATTTTAGCCAAGTCTCTGGAACTCTACTGGAGGGATGGATCACCATTCTTCCAAAACATATTACCTCATTTGGTGTTTGGATGATGGTGGTGGAGAGTGCTGTTTTAACACATCTGCTCCAAAGTCTCCCATATGTGTTCAATTGGGTTGAGATCAGGTGACTGCGAAGGCTACAGCATATGATTAACATCAGTTTCATATTCATCAAACCATTCAGTGACCCCTCGTACCCTGTGAATGGGGACATTGTCATCCTGGAAGAGACCACTGCCATCAGGATAGAAATGTTTCAACATAGGATAAACTTTGTATTGATTTGCTGTGACCCTTTGCTCTAAATGGGACAAGTGGACTCAAACCATATCGAGAAAATTCCCCCAAAGCATAACAGAGCCACCGGACCCCCTCACCGTAGGAGTCAAGCATTCAGGCCTGTACCGTTCTCTTGGTGTACGTCACACATGCACTCGCCCACTTCTCAAGAATATGGTGAAGGATGACTCATCTGACCATATCACTTTTTTTCCACATCTCTGTAGACAAGTGCCTACGGTTTTTGCTCTGATGAACTCTCAAATGTGTCTTTGTAATGAGGGGTTTATGCACTGCAACCCTACTATAATATCCCTCTCTATGTAGCTGTTGACAAACTGTTCTTGCTGACAGTCTGATCATGTCCTGCATTGACAATGTCAGTCACCTGAGGAAGAGCTGATCTTCTGTTTTTCCTACATATTGCACTAATGCACAAACATCACAGTCATCAAATGTGCACTTTCACCCACAATTTCTGACCCTATTTACTGATGTCTTTCCCATAAATTTAAATACAGATGACACTTTAGTCGCTGTTCTTATTGAAACACCAGTCTTTTTGACTGAAGCTCCTGCCATCCATGCTCCAATAATGAACTTTCTTTCAAAGTCAATTAGATCTTTTCCTCTTGCCATCTTGATCCAACATTGCTTAATTTTTAATTGCTCAATTGTTAATGCTTCCATACACCTGTATGAATGCATCTGCACTTGTTATGTTTCTCCACCATTTATTCAGATTTTTCCTTTAATTTGTCACCCGTCTGTACATACTATACGGTTAAAATCAAAATGCCAAAGTACTCGATATGAGAAAAAAAAAAGATGTCTTTGTGTGCATAACACTTTGCTGTTCAGTTTCATTTGCATCCTCATCAAGTTTATCAAGTTCACAAGCCTCCAGCGGAGTGTTCAGGCCCCAGCCCCAGTGCCGGTGGAGCGCTGACTGACGCGCTCTCCACATTAACACGGGAGCCTCCGCGCTCAGCGCTTCACAGGCCTCGTCCTCCAGTCTGCCGGAAAATTAATGGGCAATTACGAAACGGAAAAGGGGAGAGAGAGAGAGAGAGAGAGAGAAAAAAAAAAAAACTTTTCCTGCAAATGGGACCGGCGGACCCCATTGTGCATCTCTAGCGGCACGGCGGGCCTGGTGAATAGGGAACAGTTGGGCTCTCTGTGCCCGCGCATCTGTCGACGGCTGAGGGGGTGCAGGAGGTCTGGGGCCTGTTCCGACTAAACAGACACTCCCGTTAGCTGCCTTCAACCCGGAGCTGTGAGCACCAAGTGTCCGCGTGCAAAGCGAACCAATTAACGAGAGCAAATTAGATCAACTGCAGAGACCCCAACCGGGGCCAAGCGGGCTGGACGCCCCGCTTCACCGGCGGCTGCGTCTCCTAATTGCTGGCGGCGCCCGCCTCTCTGACAATGACAGGACTCCACTTCTTCTGTCTTTTGCTCAGGGATGCGCGTTTGCTTAAGCTTGTACATCTCTGCATCATGCAGTTATGCAAGGTGAGGCATTTACACCAACTTACAAATGGATCCCTTTTTATCATTTTTGCCGTGCCATTTTTACTGTGCTTGAGAACCATCTAAAAAGTTAAGAAAAGAAAGGGAGAAAACAAAGTACTTATCGACGGGATGAAACAGCTATTCTGGAATCTCCAAATTTAGCAGATGCTCATTGCAGCTGGCACTAAACCATATCAATATAATAAATTGCTTGGCCTTGGTTTTTTTTAACAAACTAGAAAATTAAAATCCTTATTGGTAAAACTGAAGTTGTTTGCAACATGAAGGGCTTTGGAGGAAAATGCAGCAGTTATTATACGGTTTCATATTTTCATCTTTACTAGAATAAAATCATCCTGCTGATCAATACAAAAATGCTATACACAAGTAAATACATAAACTGTGTCTTAATATGCATTTTACATAGCAAAATTTCAAATTCATATGGTTTATCACCCTTGGCTTATAAATAGATTTCCTCATAGCCCTGAGCAGTTAGACAAACTGAAAGTCTCTTGGTGGTGATGTCCATGAAGATTCGTATCTTAGGTGCTAAAGTTGCGGTAAAGCAGCATTTCTCAAAGCAGTTAGTAGAGCTGATCAGCAAAGGCACTTGTTTCCCCGAGGACTGCGCGATCATTGTAATTGATGAAATGCCCAGATCTCCCGACAGGCCTGTTAGCATTATGAACACCAGGCCCCAGGGCAAATGTGAAAAGTTTCATCAGATGCAAAGTGAATACCACAGCATACTGTTTTATGCTAATGAGGAAGAAAAACAGTATCTGAGCACACGTTTCCTGCGTTGCATTAGTTTGGTTTAATTAAAAAAGTGGCTGAGACTCACGCAGAGGGAGGTGTTAATGACACGTCTTCCTCTGTGAACACTCCCTGAGCACAGTGGGGCTGGCATATTGCTGTGCAATTCTCTTCTTGTCTAAATTTAAAGTTTATATCTGTGGCTTCACTTTTTTTTGTTGCTTCTGTCAACTCTCGCAATTTGTCTTGAGCAATTTTGTTACACCGCCGTGTGCAATTGCAAGAAATCAATCACATTAAAATGTAAATTCACTCTTCATCAGCAACTGACATTTATCAACAGTTTGTTTACATTGCTCCGTACATAACTTTGATCTGCATAGCTGGAGTTTACTTTTTTCTGATTGTATTGCTTTTCATGTCAATGTGACAGTGGTGTATGGTTGTAATGTATTTTATTTATTTAAAAAAAAAAAAAAAAAAACAGTCTTAATGCAGAATTCTTTTTGTAATAAAGGTTCAGGTAACTGAGTTAATCGACAGGCAGAAAGATTAATAAAAAGATTTAAGTCAAAATCTTTTAATCTGTTTCATCCACCAGCTGCGCAGACTCGGCTACCACTTAAAATACCAACAGATCTGGTATTTAACAGCCATCCAAATGGCCTATAATATCTAGTTGTGTGCTTTGGTGCACTTGGACTGGGTTTGGTGTGGACACAACATGCCAAACCCACTCCAGGGCTTCTGCAGTGCTCTTGGCCACAGAAGGGGGTGCTGCTTTCACTGCCATAATGATCCTGTTGCAAGTACAGATCTGAACTGCTCTAGGTCCTCCTCCTCCTCCTCCTCTTCCAAGCTGTGGGACAGAACTACTCTCCCCACAGAGTCCTAGCACTGATGTTAGTTGCCCCCCATTGAAAGGTGTCCACAGACAGATGCAGGCTTTTCTGTTAATGGCCTAGAGAAGGCTGATAGAAAAAAAGCATCAGCCAATGGGAAGAAAACAGCGCTGAATGCCATTCTGAACCAGGGAATGTCTGAAATGACTACAGCAATATGCAATCATACAAGAAGCAACTTAGTGGAACTTTCAAACTTCCGAAACTTCAGTCATCCACCAGTAAAAGTATCACGGAAAAGATCCCTGGAAAAAAAAATGAGGGAATTTTCAAGATACGTGCAAGACATGAAATATGAGCGTGCATCTGCACACAACTGTACTTTTGATGTCTGTGTTTTGAATATTTGCATCAAACACAACGGCTTCAGTCTTGACCTGTCAGTTCATATGCTTTGCAGTTTGCTCAGACATGCAGCTGGACAACCTAAACTGCTTCTTTCTTCACAGGGTTTCTCCTAAAAACTTAGACAAACTGAATGCATGCTAGTTGTAAGCCATTATTTTCTCATTTTCCAACAGATTTATTAACTGGAAATCTGGTACGAAGGAATCCAGCTGCAAGTGTGTCACCAAATTAATGGGGCAGGCCAAGATGGACAAGACATTCTTTAACTAGACCCTGTTAAAAAAATGTCTAACACATACCAACAAGGCTCCTTAGTCTGTGCCTATTTTGACCCTACTTAGAATGTAAAGACAGTGTGGTTAGTTTTGGCACAGAAAAAGATGACAAGAAGCAGTCCTTGTGTTTGGGTGTGTCTGAATAAACTGTGACCCCCCCTCCCCCAAGACAGGAGTTACACATGCAATTTCCTTACATGTGCTGCTGCAGAAATGAAACGTACATTTCAGCAACACAGAGTTAAGTCATTTAACAGAAAACAAACATGGATATGTGCAAATTAATTAGCTGTTCTAAATTGTACATTAACAATTACAACACTTAACCTCCTTCCACACAAACCCTTTCAAATAATTAAGTAATAGTATATCTTCTCATGTTGTTACGCTGTCTCTACAAACACTCACTATACAGGGACATTTTGTTTATCTTGTTAAAATTCTCAGTATGCATAAATATTTGTTTCAAACATACTTAAGTGAGCACGAAAATGCCAGGAATTCGGGCCATAATCAGGCTTAGTCCTAGACAGAAAGGAAATATTAACGTTATATGATTATGAGTTATTATTAGTTATTATTGTCGGGCTGCCGGGTAGCTCATTTGGTAAACGTGGTGCTTGCAGTGCATGAGTGAGCACCTCGGTCTTGGAATGAATCCGACTCGTGCCAGTGCTGACTATGGCCGGCATTCCCACAGGAGCAGCGCAGAGAGGGCCTCGCGTTGGGAGGAATACAGTCCATAGGGATATATAGCACTGTTCATAGGGATATATAGCATTGTTCATAGGGATATATAGCATTGTTCATAGGGATATATAGCATTGTCCATAGGGATATATAGCACTGTTCATAGGGATATATAGCATTGTTCATAGGGATATATAGCATTGTTCATAGGGATATATAGCATTGTCCATAGGGATAAACAGCATTGTTCATAGGGATAGACAGCATTGTTCATAGGGATATATAGCATTGTCCATAGGGATATATAGCATTGTTCATAGGTATATATAGCATTGTCCATAGGGATATATAGCATTGTTCATAGGGATATATAGCATTATCATAGGGATATATAGCATTGTTCATAGGGATATATTGTCATGGTGTTGTGGTTGTCTGCGTTTCCCTTTTTGGGCCGCCAGATGGCGGCTCTTCAGTTTTCAGTTCTGTTCAGTTACCCTGTTTAATTGTATTATTGTTTTCAATTATTCTATTATTGTTTTTTGGTTGTCTCGTTTTCCCTTCCCTCTCTGTAGCCTGATTGTGCATTGTGCCCTCCTGTGTCTCGTCAGTGTCTTGTCTATTTAAGTTCCTTTCTTCCCTGACTCAGGTGCTGGATCCTTTTGTGTGCTTTTCTGATTGTGTTTCGGTATGTGTCCCCATGTGTACTTCTGACTGTGTTTTGTCCAGAGTGTTTTCTACCCTGCCGGTGTTCTGGTTTTGCATTGTTTTGGATTTTCAGGATTTTATTTGTTTTTGCGTTTTAAGAACTTTGCTTTGACAATTTGAGACTTGCCCTGCGTGGCTTTGTTTTTGTATCTCCTTCGTTTTTGTTCTTATTAAAAGTAAAGTTCTCGGTTTTGATTTACCCTTTTGGATTTCGAGTATTTTTGACTCTGCATTTGGGTCCATTCCCTCGCCTCACCTGACATATATAGCATTGTCCATAGGGATATATAGCATTGTTCATAGGGATATATAGCATTGTTCATAGGGATATATAGCATTGTCCATAGGGATATATAGCATTGTCCATAGGGATATATAGCATTGTTCATAGGGATATATAGCATTGTCCATAGGGATATATAGCATTGTTCATAGGGATATATAGCATTGTTCATAGGGATATATAGCATTGTTCATTGCTCGAGCGACCCCAGCTGGCTGTCCGTGCGCCCGTGGCTAACTATCTATGCATGCTTATGAATGGGCCTCCTGCACCCCTGCTCTGTGCGTGCGTAGCTTGAGGCTGCAGTGTGAAAACAGGCGGTTGGCTGGCAGGCGCATGTTACGGAGGAAAACTGTGGATTGCTTTCACTCTCCCGAGCTGGCAGCAGGGGCTGCGTGCTTGCGAATAGTTTCGCAAATTGTATACTCCAAATTTGGGTGCGATTTGAGATTCCAAATTTTCACTCAGGATTCACTCACACACTCATACCTATGGGAAATTTAGCTACCAACTGCACCACTGTACCGCCCCTCAATATATAATCAGATTTTTGAAAATAAATGGCCAATATTTAGTGAAATATACATTTTTGTATTTAAATTTTGTATCTTTGTACATTTAAAATAAATATTTATTTTTAAATATAAATTTAGCTTATATCTTAAATCTTGTTTTTATTAGTCCTCTGCTTTTAAATGGTGGCCAACCAATCTCCTCCTTTTCGAACAGTTTGCGCACCGCTGCCGTTGAGACAGTCAGATGGAGAGGTGTCCGTCCAAGGCCACAGATCTCCCTGCACTTTCACAGGTTGTGGTGAATGGGAGGTGTGAAGCCGGGGTCAGGCTCAAGCAAGCCTAATTTAGAGATTCTCATTTTCAACTCCAGATGTGAGGTAGGAAATCAAACCTGCTAGAAGCCCTCAGGCAGAACCTTGGGAGGTGTGTGAGAATCTTGATCTCACCGCCCTCTGCAGGGTGCCACACTGTCATTAAATCCATATACTACTCAGACGAAGAGCTTTTGCTGTCTCTAGGCCCATACAATACTCAGTCTTACTCCTACTATATACAGTACTGCTCATATACTACTCAGTCCTACTGTCGTTATAGCTGTATACTACTCAAATGTAGGATCACTATATGATATTACATTCATTGGGTCAACATGATCTTTCACTACTCCGACCAAGTATTGCAAAATTCTAAAAGAGACCCAGATCAAGTTGTATTACTGCCTTGTCACCCCTGTGAAGGCAGTGAGACACTGGACCACAGACAAGAACTCAACAATGTAAAATGTGCTAATGTCCACTGCATTCTTACTGATTACCAACTGAGCTTATTGACATATTATATATAAACGCCAATAGTCTACCAGAATAAAATCTCTGTTGGTAGGTGTGACCTCTGTGTACTGTGGCTCATTGTATTGACACTGGCCTTAGCTTTTAAATAGCTATATTTTTGCTAACTGTTTTTCATTTCTCAACCGCTTATCCCAGGTAGAAACAGATCTTCAAGAACAAGAAAGGAATCAGCACAGATAAATCCTGAGGATGAGGCTGAGACCCCAGTCCCCATGGAGGGTGCACAACAGGCCCAGCCCAGTGAAGGGGACATTAGCATAGCCCACAGAGGGAGCTCTGGGGGGCAGGCTGGCAGCTTCGCTCCGGTCCCCCGGTCCCCCGGCCCCCCGGCCCCCAGCGCACACGCGACTGCTCCGGGCTGGGCCCCGTTGCCGCAGCGTATTGTCAGAGGACGCGAGAGCACTTACCTCAGCCCAACATTCAGAGCCCACACGCTGGCCCCGACAGGGAATGGCACTAAAGCGTCACACAGCAGGCCTTCTATTTCAGTCATGGCGATTACACTGCCCTCCGGACAGCAGCCTTCGCAACGCTGAGATTCTCCCGAACGAAAATCAGTTGTTGCTGATGTTCTCAATGAAAATGTATTGTGAAAGTTTCTCATTTTGAATTGTTTTACAGAAATTAAAAACTGAACAACGAACCACTCAGGGATTATTTGATTTTTTTCTGAAATCACCCAACAATTTAATTAGCAATTATTTGCCTATTTTAGCTATATATGTAATATTTCAAATGCATCCCCAGAATTATTGTCTCATACCACTTTACTTGGCAGCTTCAGGGGAAGAGAGCTCCATGTCTAAGATCACAGAGTGACCGCTGGGCGATCGCTCAGTGACCCCTGTTCTCCACCAGGATCTGATGGCAGTGTGTCACTTCCTGGCTAGAAGGATGGGCCATGCCCACCCTGATGGAAGTGTGAGGTCACTGTGTACCAGCCCCCAAAGCCTGGTGCACTGGCAAGAGACTGCCAGGCTCCTGAGAGATGAGAGGATGCACAAGGTGGCAACAATCGGAAATTCACATCGTATATCTCTCTCTCTCTCTCTCTCTCTCCATCTCTCCATCTGTGTTCCATGCCACTGAGGTCATGTCTGATGGCCTTCCTGGGCACCTGCTCCACAAGCAATTGTCGCGATCTTCCCTTCTCAGCGTGATGAATGACTTTGGGCCTTGCAAGACATGCATGAGCACCTCCTGGCTTGGCTCTGCCAAGAGCAGGACGCCCATTATGTGACCTTTCCAAAGCAGAATTACCAGGATCCAGGAGAATACAGGCTTACTTGTCTCAATATACCCCACCAATAAGAATTTTAGGCTCTCATTGTCCTTCTTTGCACTTCTGTTTGCGTTAGCTCAGGCACATATTGTATTGAGAGGAGCCAGTTTTCCATGTTGGTATGGGTCATTTTAGACAATATTAACCTACCAGTAATGGGCATTTATGCTCACATATTCTGAAATTGGACAGGAGTATTGTGGAGTTTCATGTGCGTATTCATAGGGGTAAGGAGGAGGGGGGATTCAACTGGAGAATCTCAATATACTTGTGTAAATGGCAAAACAAATAAAGCATCTGTGTGTCCAAGACTGCGTCTCTCTTGTTCTCTCTTTATCCCTCCCTTTCTCTCTCTCCCACTTTCCCACCCTCTCTCCCCTATCTCTCTCTCCCTCCCTCCCTCCCTCCCTCCCTCTCTCTCTCTCTCTCTCACACACAACTGCTGCAGTTATTAGATCTCATCAGAACAGGACAAGAGCAAAAACAAGCCATCTGCAGGTGTCCAGGAGATTTTAATATTGCCGGGCCAGTGTGAGAGGAAAGGTGCTCTCCCCGAGCGAGCGTGCACAAACCCATCCCCCAGCAGGGCCCGAGTCGCACCAGTAGGCAGGGGAGCTGGGAGGAGCTCCCTTACCCGCAAGTTCAATATAAACGAACAGTGGGATTTCCAGGGAGCTGGCAGAAACAGCTTAACAAAGTTAAATCCTCTGCGGCAATGCCAAGTGCACCAGCATGGAGATCTGCTGCTGACAAACGGCAACAGTCCCCGTCACTGTGCTTTAAAGGGACAGAGAGCCCTGCCTTTCCGCTAAAGGTACACCCACGCATTTTTATCAAGATTTAGGGGAATAATATAAGTTCACAGATTGGGTTTATAGTGACCGCATTTTCATCATTTAAAGCCATTATGACTAAATTCTGGCACCATTTAATAAGATACACTTACTGCAGTGAGGTTTGAACAAATTAAATGCTAAATTAGGGAAATGTACCAAACTTTTGATGCGTTTTGATGGGGATCTGATTAAAAGCCTGAGTTAGAAAACAACCTCTAACAGTGTGACATTGGTGTCCATGGTGAGATGGCATATTCTCTGGCTGACCTTTGTTTGCAGTTCTGCTGTGGGGGTCAGGCTCCTGGTGGGGATTACCATCTTTTCCAAAAGCAACAAACAGCGAGACAGCCTTCAGTCCTTAGAATCCGTATTAGCGGGCAGATCCTCGTTAAACACCCGTCCCGCACGCTGGCTTGAATGCGGCCGGACAATGCCCCTTTTTTTGTTTTCTCCTCCACGCGCCGAAGTTACGTAATTTGAATGAAACAGAAGACATACGAGGACATATGGGTCACGATTGTGTCACAGGCCGGACACACACAGCCCCCCAGGACCCCCTGCCTGTCCTGCTTTGCCGCTGCACTTTGTCTCCTAGCGTCCAGCCGACCTCGTGTCTTTGGTCACAAGGTTAGCCCCACCTCGGAGCGCCGGGGCACAATGGCGACTTAACAGATGGGTTAGCGGCTAGCGCTGCAGGAGAGCAGCGGGGGGCTCTTTTGGGCACCCCAGAGCAGAATAGCCGCCGGTTCGCGGTGAACAGAGTTCAGCAGAAATCACCCACTGCCTCCAGCAGTTGATTCTGCCGAGGGCTTTTCATGGCGGTAATTGTGTGGTTTTTCCCCATGCTCATTCTGATGCTAATTCCAGTCGCAGCTTTGTCACCTGTGCGCTAAATGTCATCTTGCTTCTTCGATTTTTGTCCATTTTGGAAACTCCTTTTTTTCTACATTGTCCCCTCAAGATCATTCACTGGTTTCATACAGCACCTGACTGATCATATGCACATTCGCACATTTTAAGTTTACACTTTAAGGTGTCTTGTTTAAGTACAAAGTGCCCTGCTATAGTGTTCTCGTAAGTATACATTTCTACATGCATATCTACCCAATGTCAAATAGACTGATTAGGCAGGAAGACAGAACACATAACAAGGTTCTTTGTGTACTCTTGTACTTTAAAAATCAATATTAGAAGATGTAATTTCTTTCATATTAGTTCATGTAATCATGGTAAACAAAAAACCCAAAATTATGAAGAATCCTTGTCCTTGTGTCATAGTTCTTTATGAATGTGAAGCCTAATACAGATCAGTGCAGTGTGCAGTTGGAAATCAGGAGGATATGTTAAGCATCGAATAAAATTATAAGAACTGGGAGGAAGGGAGTCACCTCAGGGAGTCACTGACAATGAGTCTCTGTCTTTTAGCCAGTGATTATATTTTACAAGAAATTCAAAAGTAATTACAGCCCATAGCATGTGGCATGTCATCATGAAGAAATTATTGTTTGGAATATTTCACTAACATGTAAGCTGCATAGGTCTCATTTAAATGTGCAGTTACATACTGAGTATTGCATATACAGCACATGCGTGTGCGCGTGCGTGCTTATGCGAGAGAGAGAGAGAGAGAGAGAGAGAGAGAGAGAGAGAGAGATTAGCTGATTAATTATACAGCTGTCCAAAGTGTCCCTATGTTATTCCACAGCAGCAGCAAGTGGCCTACATTCAGAGTTATATCCACAGGAAATCTGTTCGTTCAATTTAACCCCCCCTCAACCACCTTTGCAAGGTGAGAGAGATGGAGCCAGCCATTACAGGACTGCTGTGAGGGGCGCAGCGCACCTAGATGAAGAAATCAGATTCTTGTTTTGACTCGTAGAAGGCTTCACAGTCTCTCACCTTTCCCCCTCCCTGTCCAGGGACCCCAGAAACCCTCAGTGGCCCTTTCCCCTTTCAAAGGTCATCCAGCCGGGGCCCCCATGGCTCTTACCCCGTCCCCCGTGACATCCCCGGAGAAGGCAGCTTTTAGCCCTTCCTGTCCCAGGGTGCGGATTGTACTCCCAAAAAGCATTAGGGAAACTTGTACAATAATTGCGTTCGGGAGCGCGGTCCGGGCCTCCCTCCGTACTCCGGGCTCATGCGTCCCCTCCCCTGTCCCCCGCACTCCTTCCTTTTGCTCTTTGTTCTCTTCTCAGATCACCCCTTCATTTCTCAGGAAAGAAAGCCCACATTGCGTACGTCCACTGCCAAAGGGATGAGCAGCACAGACAAATAAATGTTTGTATCACAGAAACCCCTTCCTTTTCACTTTAAAATCTGTCCAGTGTCCTTATTAATGTAAACTTCAACTATTTATTTTATATAGCAAAATTTTGACTGATCTGGTATTCTGTACAGAGGCTTTAATGATGTATTACATATTTTAATGCTATCTGAAAATATGGGTTAAATTCGATCTTACTGAGTTGACTGTGATAACATATAATTAAAAAATTTTTTTTTTACAATAACATGATTGTAAAATAATGGACAAAATTATTCATCTAAATTCTGCCAATTCACAAAAAAATGTGTCACGAATTGACACTGGGTACATACACATTCCTGTGTAAGATCAGCAAATGGACACATCGGGGACCGTGAGATCAATCTTCCCCTCCCCATTAGCACACGGCTAATTTTTCCTCTGTGTAACCCTTTACAGCTCATTACACCACAGCATTCAGAGAATAGATAACGACCAAGGACCGTTCGCGGAGAAACCGATAAAAACGCCACCAAATCCAGGGAGACATGTGGCTCTGTGTTTGTGCTGAACACCCCTGACTGCACCAGAAGCCAGACAGACAATGGGCCACCGTGGGGGACTACCCCGTTCACTTCAAATCACCTGTCCTTGTTTTTAAAATCCCCAATTAGACAAGCCCCATGACTTCCTGTTCCTTTACCCCCTCCGTAGGACACGAGCAGGTCTGGGGTATGTAAGCATAGTGAGGTCATACTGTACTGTACTGTAATGGATAAATACTGATTTATATGGGGCTGGATCCAGAACTATTCCATAATGGAACAACTATTTGGAACATGGTAATAATAATATAATTAGTGTAGCTGCATTGTGTCTATCGGCACAAGCAAACTGATGTCTATGTAAGCACGTGGACAAGCGCACATTGTTATTATCAGGATATATGTACGTAGATTTATAAATTAAATCCTTGTTCACAATTTTATCATCATTTAAACTTAAAAGACAGCTAGCTGACCTTTCGTATAACGTTCGTATCATGGAACTGTAAGTTATGTTAGCTATTAGCGAAGCAGACATCTCGGCACCTTTGCATCCATGGGTCATGCCCATCATCACTCTTGCCCTCCCAGAGCAACTTTTGCGAGCCCATGTAGGCAGGACAAACACCCGGAAGCCAGAGAGATTCCGAAAATATGCCTCCGCCTTTGTCGGGCCTCACTCCGGCGTTCGCACCAGGACCCCGATCGTCATGACAGCGCGCCTCAGCCGTCGACGTCCCGGCGACGGCCGCCTTTGTTTATCTTGGCCGGGGCGCGCGGAGTGTCAGGACGCGTTTCCTCTGAGCTAGTGAGGGCTGCCACTGAGCCGCAATCTGGGCTCATTTCTCGAGCAGCTAAACCCTTTGACACTGTGGTTTTTAATTAAAATTACATTATGATTAATCAGCCGGAAGAGGGGGATTTTGGGGGTGGGGGTGTGGGGGTTGGGGGTAGGAGGCCGCGTGAGGAGGGTTTGATTACAACCTGTGACGGACGCTCCTGGCTGCCAGCTCGCTAAAGATGTGCTGGCAGATGCCGCGGCGGCCAGCTTGCCGGGCCCCCGGGTGGGCAGGGCCTGGCGGTGCCGTCACCGATGCAGGAAGCGCGGTTGGCACGGCTGGAGATCTTATGGCCCCCGAACAGCCGCGGTATTGATCAGGGTCGCGTTTTTTTCTTTCTTTCCTTTCTCATTTTTTTTATCTTCTACTCTCCTGCCCTGGGGTTGTCTGAGCCATTTTATTTTGCTCCTTGCGGAATGGGTCTTCCTTTCCTGACAGCTGTACAAGGTGCTTGGAGACAGGGGCGGACGTTCACCTCCTGTGCCTAAGTGGGCACTCCAGACGTTGTAGTGCAGGTGCGCTAGCAGCGGCTCCTGTGCTGTGTATTCAGGCTGAAGGAGAGCACGGCTGTGTCCTACTCTTGTCTGTACAAGAGGAACAAAACCAGCAATGGGTGTTATTGCAGTGCCTGTGGAAAAGGTAGGCGATCTATGAGGAGTAGAGAAGAGACTCCATTCAGAAAAATGGCATGGCAGCAATATCAAAATGGTTCAAACTGCCATGCACTTTCATAACGCCCAGTGCGCACCCACATTCTCAAGCAGGTGTGTGGATATATTTGAGCTCATGTGACCAAACTGAGAAACAGCGTGGCAAGGAACTGGGAAAGTGAACAAACTGAGTTTAAAACGCATCAGACCAGTGCGTGTGTGTGTGTGTGTATGTGTGAGATCTCTCAGGCTGGCTCGGCCCTCTGGTGAACCTCTTGCACTGTACCCTGTTACTATCGCTAACTCTGGGCCCTCAGTGCTCTGTAGACTAATGCAGAGATGTGTGAAACGCCCCCTAATACTCCGGCAGAGAGGCCGCTCTGCAAGCAGGCATCAGGAACTGACAGGAACATCAGGGGAGGGGCTCCAGCTTAGTGGGGAAGCAGCACACAACTTTCAGGTTGGGGGGGGGGGGGGCACCACTGGTCCAACAATTCAGCCAAGGAGGAGACTGATCCCTACCCTGTACCCAGAGGATAGAGGGAGGGAGAGAAAGCAAGAGGCAGACAGGCAGATAGACAGACAGAAATAACACTCTGGTGCACTCAAAGCTCTTTCAGAAAGGGTGTGATAAACAGAAAAATGCTTTAAAGGTGTTTTGAATTCTGTGCTGTTCTTCAGCTGTCCAGGCCATTGGCATGAAATCAGTGTGATGGCTCTTGGAAAGTATGGTTCCTTTTTATCCCAGAAACATAAAGAATTACTTAACATGCCTTCCACACCAGTGGGTGAAAATAAATTGCATTGCCTGTCACCATATGACTTTCCCTGTCTGTGTGATTTCCCAGCTTGGTGTGATTTGTCCTGTAATTTGGTGAAACGTATCCTACAAGGGTATTACCACATTAAGTATTATTACAGACCAACCTATAAACTTGTATCAATGTCCTGCGAGCTGTGCAGATCACACGTGGAGAGAAATGTTAATACCAAAATTTGAATATTACAAGTATTCAGGCAATTGTCAAACATGTTTTTGACAGACATCTCATCTCAGGGAGTATTAAAACTGCCCCAGACTCACCTCAGTCTTGAGGTTTTGAGTTTAAGGTCACCATTTGTTATTTTGTCTTACATTTTATTAGACATTTGTTGCCAGACACACTGTTCTCCAGATTGGTTTAGATCTTGAAATCTTTTGTTACAAAACATTAAGATGAAAATCTTAATCCAAGACATCCTCCAAATGACTAGGAAATGAATATGAGTAACAAAGAATATAATTAGAGACCATGGCCTTCATGTGATCCTGGATCTTGAGCTCGAATGTGATTTGTCTGACAGTTGGTTCTCCTTTTATTTACAACCTCATGCAGCATTACGGGCATATGAAGTTCCCTGAGGACTAGCGTAACCTTTTCCATCTGCTTCAGCGTAGACCGGACACCAAGGGACACATTAGGTGAATAGCGACAAACATTTTCATGCTAAATGCATTGTATCATAATCATAGCCTACTGACTCTGGACCAAGGATTTAAAAATAAACACAACATGGAATTATGTCAATCTCTGCTCTGCTCCAGATCGTGAGCTAATTCATTACTACTCCTTTTTGTCTCTCCCCATACACCCCTATACGACCTTATTCGAATGTTGCGTTGCTTACTGGTGATCACAAAAAAGGAAACTGAATTAGCTTAATCCGAAAAAAAAAATAAAAAAACCACCCGCGAAGACCCCTGAATTTTTTTGCCCCGCTTGTTTTAACAGCGTCTGTGACAGCACCAGGTCCTTCCAGCACGGATCGGCGCACGCCGCCATTTTCCCTCCGTTTCTCGGCAACGGCTGTGTGGCGGTCCGTACGGCCCGGCCGAGCGCTCTCCTCCCGCCACAGAGTACGAGATGCCCGGGAGTCCTGCCCCCGCGCTGGCACCGTCCCCCTGCCCTTGCCCCGCGGCGCGCGACGTGGTGCCCAGGTGGTACAGGAGCCAAGCTGCCCTTTGGGCCAGATAATCATATGCAGCGCTGTTTGGAGGCTTGTGCCAGGTCATGCCCCCACTCACCCCGCCCCCTACCGGAGGGCAGAAGCGCGCTTTCTCAGTCGCAGATGAGCACCTGAACAATGACCTATCTGCGTCCAGCGCTGGCCTGACCAGCCCCCGCTCTCTCGCGCCCATTTTGTTGCACCCGCCAAACTGAGTGGCCATAGCCCCGCCCCCCCTAAGAAGGGGTCTCGGTACAGCAGCATGCAGTGCCCCAATTTGCTCATTCCTAATAACCCCAAACAGCTCCGTGTCTTTTCAATCAACCCTTCCTGTTTCAGCCTAGACGCCTTATTTCAAGCGAGAAAGAGCTACGTCAGTCATTAATATGCATTAATACCCATCTCTGATATCTTGAAAAGTACTCTAGTGTGGGCTATTGTCCATGTATGATAATAGGACACGCTGAATGTTGGACACAAGACAACAGCCAAACAACATTCACAAATGTTCATCTTCAGTGGGTGAAATCTCATAAAAGACATTTTATGAATGTGCTTTTTTTTAAAAATTCAAAGTGATCACAGTGACCACTGGGGCTGTTGAAGGCCCGAGAGTGTAAAATACCGCCTCCCGCTCATTTCTCACACCTCTGGTTTAAAGATGGATGGAAGAGCATCTGCTTTCTAAACAGATGAGCTCCCAGCCCGACCACAAGAGCCAGCGAAGGTGTGAGAGGTTTGGCCTGGTGTGGGGAAGCGGGGTGGGGGGCGCGTGTGGGCACGCGCTGGTGCTTGGTGACCCGCGGTCTCAAGAGAAAGGTATGAGCCGAAACCCACCCCCCCCCCCCAGTCCCCCCCCGTCCCACTAACACCCGCCTCCGGGTTTCCTCCTGTCCCCTTGCCTCGGCTTAAAGTAAACTCGTTAGCTTCTAACGGCGCGTGAAGCTTCATTTCTGCTCTCATCAAGCTGTCCATTAAATGTTGCAGCAGAGGGGAGGTGTGTTTGGAGGGGGGGGGGGGGTTACCGTAGGGACGATGAGGAGAAGGGGCATGTCATCAGCCTCGCCTGACCTCCGCCATCCCCGTCAGCTTCTCGCCCCGGGACGACAGGTTGTGTCGGGCCGCGGCGCCAGGGCGCAGGTTGGGCCCAGAATCCCCGCTCGTGTCATCCCATGTGTTAAATCCTCGTGTTTTTCTTCGCACGTTAAATGATGGGAGTGGCATCGTTCGGCCCGGCCGGAGGGGGATCCTGACGGGGCCATCATTGGGAGATGGAGGTATGGAGGAAGACCTTTGCGCACATCAGACCCTCGGGGGGCGTTCAGTCTGAATGGGTTTGGGGAAAACTCCTCTCACCTCTCTGACTCTAATTCACCAAGCCTGTTGGTTCACAGCTCCTATACCAATTTGACACTTCCTTGGTGCAGACATTTAGACTTTAACCTGTTACAGAAATATCTTCATGCTTATTTAAATTACTATAACTTGTTACCTTTAAACCCTTAACTTCTCCAGACAGAGAAAACGGTCATTTGGCCTCAGTAACCATCTGGTACATTCAGAAATTATGCAAAAATCATATAATTTTTCATGACAATTTATAGGGCCCTATACTGTGAAATGCTCCAGGACAAGATTGTTTTTAACATTTCATTTCTTTCGAAGATACAGGGAAACAAGGGCCATTTGTTTATTCAATAATCACCCGGTACATTCAGAAATGATGTAAAGGCTAAGATCATATGATGCCTTGAACTCATTTTGAGAAGTTAGAGATAGCCATTATGAGCAGTGCCTAATGTCTTAAGGTCAAGTTACAGAACTCAGTGTTTTAGTTTTAGCTTTATTTGCAGAAAATATACTGCTACAACAGGCGGTTTATGGTTTTTAAAAAGACCACAAGTGTATTAATTATAATACACAGTTCAAAATACAAGCAAAACATGTGTCATGTGTACTTCAGCCATTTTTCAGGGTGGTCTACATGGCTCAGTCAGATGTTTGATGGAATGGCAGATAATCGTTCTCACTGCATATCACTCCATACAGAATGTTTTTACTGCAGTCAAATGTTTGTAGCTGATTGTGAGGTCAGCATGGTGACAGAAGGGCAAGGTATATCACATTAGCTGTGCCTGGAAGCTGACATTTTCAGCTCTCTGGCTGTGAATAGGAAGGAGGCCGCTCTGAGGCAGCTTTCACATGCCACATCCTGTCTGGTCTCTTCACTTCCTGAGCCTGGCTTTGTTATGTCCATCAGATCACTGCCTGACTGTTTGAACACATACACACACACACACGCACGCACGCACACACACATGCACACTCTCTCTCACACACACGCACACACACCTACACACACACATGCACACACCTATACATTCGCACTCACACACTCACTCACACACACACATGCACGCACGCACACACACACACACACACACCTACACACAAGCACATGCACACTCACTCACACACACACATACACACCTACACACACACACACACACATACATGCATGCATGCACACACACACACACACACACGCACACGCACACGCACACTCTCTCTCACACACACGCACACACACCTACACACACACATAAATGCATGCATGCACACACACACACACACACACATACAGTACTATGGATTTCCAAAATTTTTTCTTCTGATGAAAGCCAAATAGTCCACTACTGGGTATATGATTTCCATGAAATCAAAATACATGTTTGGTCAAAGGTGAAAATGACTACCGGCCTATCACACAATCTTTTATTGATTAAAGGCATGTGTATACTGTACTGTATATATGAAATGTTTTCATTACATGCCTTTCACTCAATGCACAAAGTAGACAGATCAATCAATTACTAGACTGTTAGTCTTTCTTTAGTGTCAGGCTGTACCTCTTTCTGTCATGCTGGGTAAAAGTTCAGGTAGTGTGCGGGTTCATATGGTGCATGTGACACGCCTGCTTTCAGCTGAGCTTCACTGCAGTGGTGCCCGGTTCAAAAGAATGTGCCACCATTAGTTCCTGTCACCACAAAGAACATTTAAGAAGAAGGAAAGTTTTTCAGAGAGAAAATGAGACCCAGCATAATAAGTGTAGAATGTGCAAAGTGGTGAGAAAGTGATTCTTGTATTTTACTTGTTCCATGTTTGTTTTTAAATCCTTGACTTTTCCCAAATAACTTAAAATCACTCTCAAGCCCAATTTAGACGCACATGTTAACTGAGGTAAACCACTGATGAACTTGTCACGTCAAACGTGGGAAGGATAATGTGTTAATAATGTAACCTGTGAAGTTAACACTCTGCGAATGATGCCGCACTGCCTCATGTGACACAGCTTCCAAACAAGAGTTTGCCAGTGGCAATTCATTTGTGACAGTTGTGATTTTCGCATTGTGCTTCCTTATAAAAACTCAACAGACACCGAGCCAGGTACATGGGCCGGGGCATGGGGCTGTTGACGGACTCATCCCATGGTGTAAGCCGAGGCCGGGATTCGAACCTGGGACTTCTTGTACACCGGGGCTGGGAATCGAACCCGGGACTTCTTGTGTAGGAGTCAAACGCTTTACCACTACACAACACATTACACATGATAGGTGAACAACAAAGAGCCAAGTGTCCTGATGACCCCTCATGGTCCGGAGGGGAATAGCAACCAGGATCATGACACCATGGTACAGCAGAAGTCTCCAAGAAATGACTAAATGTGACGTGGAAGACGTGGGAGTTTCCTGTTCTGAAGGACTGGAACTCCTCTGTAATCTGTGTAAAAATGCATGAATTTTGTTTTTGTTTTGGTTTCTGGTTTGGAGTCCTGATACCTAATGTCCTGTTTTCTGATAAATTTCATTACATCACGTGAATTTCACAAATAGGCTGCCATGTTTTGTTCAAGAGGCCACAGTGTCATCCTGAGCAGTATCCAATCCATTTCTTCAACACAAACTTGTGTTGAATCCAGTATAAAATATAATGGGTAATGTTTCAATAAAGACAGTTACAGTAGCTGTAGTATAAAGTGTTGTAATGGATAACCAGTGTGACTCAAACATCTGAGTATGGTGTGTATAATGACATCACACCCAAAAGAAGTTCCTTAGTTGGTTTGTGAAAAAAAGAGTAGCATTTTTATCTGACCAAAGCAAAATAATCACTCACTTAAAATGGTTCCCATGCATCAACCTTAGAGATTTCTCCATATACATCAGCCCACAAACAGAAAAACCTATTCTAAATCTAGTGAAACTAGATTTTTTATTTACTGGAAACTTATCAGAGTATGACAAAGTTAAAGTACACCAATTGTAATTGTATGTAAAGCAATGTCGGTTTCCCTTCCTTTTACAAATGCAATATAAATAGTTGGAGAAAAGGGCAAATATGATTGCATAAAGCAATTATCTGTCATCAAGCCCCAAAATCCAATCCCCTCTCCGGCTATGACAATGAATAGCTCAGTGTTGTACATATGACTCATTCAGCGGTGAATAAGTGATGAGAAAATTTTGTTATGGATGAACCACTGATGACACAGTGATCTCTACAGAAACACCTCCGCCTCCCTACCCCCTCTCCCCGATAAATGTCCCTTGTAGGTTTAGGAAAATAAATCTTTTATTTCGCTATTCTCTTACCCTCAGTGGATAATCTATTGAACTTCTGGCCTCTGACTCTTATATGCCCCCCAATCCCTTCTATCGCTGCAGACTGTCACTCCCCCCCCCCTTTCCCCCCCACCATCTCTGTCTCTCCAATGTGAGAAGAGAAGATGGCATTGGATCTATTAACACATTGATAGGAGCATAGCTGAGGGGCTGGAGCTAGGTTCTTACTCCTGAGCAACCACACTCTGACACCCTGACCTGGGGGTGGGGGTGTGGGGTGGAGGATGAGAAGGTGGGGGACGGTATGTGGGGCATGACTGTAGGCTAGCACAATGGGCATGGCAGCCGTAACAGTGAGGGGTGGATGGGTGCAGAGCAATTCACGTTTGGGCTTGCCCCAGTAAATCCCACTGCCTCATTAATAGGACCTGCACATTGATCTGTGGAATTGATTGATATTTCACACCTGTTCAAGACATATTATGTGTCAATATACCCAGCCTGTCAGGGCTTGTCTTGGTTTATATTATGAACAACACAACACACAACACACACACACACACACAGACACCTACATGCACGCACACATACGCAACTACCTGGAAGAAATGTTTTAGAAAGCACAAAAAAGATATAGCACTTACAAAAACAAAATAAAAATACATAAAACGTATTGCTCTACCTTGAATCCTTTGGCAACTTTGACATTTTTCCCATGTTTGTTTTAAAAGAGCAGGCAGTTATTCAAAGTGATATAAATATTTGAATTTGTAGTATTTTTATATTTGATCTTGCTACCGCCATGCAATCTCATTAAAACGCACATGAAAGTATTTCAGTACCTGGGTGTAATCATACACCCACACATGAGAACTGCTTTTAGCAGAAAACCACTTATTGAGGAAGGAAAATAGGTAGATTCCTTTCACATCCACTCACACAACATGTTGCTTTGGAAAATCTCACACTCAAGCAGGGTAGTTTGTATTATTCAGACACTGATTACTATGTGTTGCAAACAATTTTCATTTCCATTGCTTTTATATTTCATACATTCACTACATTGTGTGTCCATGCAAACCGGTTCTGCATATAGCTTTATGAATCTTAATGTTTCCTGGTGACATCATTGTGAAAGATGGCTTTGAGGCTCTGCTTTACAAAGGAATCTATGACACAATAAAAATATGCTAAAGACATGTCATACAGGTTTCTGTGTTGCTTCGTTGCTAAAAATGGTTAGTTCCCATGTGCTTGTTCAGAATCTTTCAGTTCAGTTCCAGATTTGTTCAAACAATGTATAACTGTTTGCTATCATTAAGGAGCTGGTTAGTGTTACTGTTTTATTATACTGCTATAGAGCATGATTCGCAATCCAACGCAGAGCCAGTCCATCCACTGTGGTCACATGACTCTTTTAAATTGCCAAACATTGCGACTTTGCTTCCAGTATCTCAATGCTATTGGCTTCCTTTGAAGGAAATGGTTTCGCAGAGTATCGAATTTGATATTTACAGGTGTGAAAATACATATTACAAATACAGCGTGAAACTCTTCTGTTCAGCTTGTCTCTATCCAAAATGCCTGCTCCACCAAATTTCCTCAGAGATGAGTCTTGTCGTTCTTTTTTTCTTTTTTTTTTTTGGCTGTGTTTATTAAGAGGAGCCGAGGCGTAACTGAGCACAAGCCTTAAGAGAAAGTGATAAAATATACAGCGAGAAAAGCTCTCAAAATGATGGGAAATTAAAGTAGGAGTATCAGTGGGGGTGGAGGGGTGGCAGGGGGCGGGGAGGAACTGTGGAGTTAAATTCAAGATTATCGCAATCTGCCTCCTTGACTCTACAGAGGAATTTCATGGGGTTAGCATGTAAGATATGGAGTGCGCCTTGTATTCTGTGTGTTCGCTCAGGTCAGTCTCAAATTAGTTAAATGATCAAGTGGGTGTGTTTATGGCTTAATATTAAAAAGGCTTTACCTGGATAAGCTTCTACATCCTACCTCATTTTTAAATTTTTACTTAAGCAACTTCTTAAACATTTTGCACAGGAGTAAGATATTAATGTCCAATTTGGTAACATAAACGCACTATGGAAATCAGCATTCTATTACCTTCAAATTCATGTAACCCTAATCCTGAGGTGACTTATATTCAGTATGGACAAAGTTAATTCTCCTTGTGACAGACAGTACCATGTAATGGTGTGGATCTGAATACATTTGCCCCTAAGGAGGACAGCATGTGCATTGCCCCAAAATTTGAATGTATTTATTTATACGTTTGTAATGATAAAAAACTATTGAATTTAATTGTTAATAAAAGAGATCTCACAATTCCAATCCATTCCAATTCCATATTAAGACATGCCGTGAAATACTGCATCACGTCAAATCAAATGAAAAGAACACAACAACAAGCCAATACTAAAGATCTGGTTAGACTAGGTTTTCCTCACCTTGCTAAAACACTGGATTGGAGTACAGCGAGGTGTGCTTCAGCCAGGAGCCTGTGGACGGCCTGAGCCAGCTCCACCGACACAGTGACTGTGCGGCTCAGCTGACGGAGGGCAGAGGGAAGAGAAAAAAAGGCACCTGGCAGAAGCCCTTTGGAGAGGAGCGCGCGCTCGTCTGCGCTCTGCCCTGCCGATGGTGCTGTGACAGCGAGACAGCCTCGCAGGTACAGCCGAGCGTTCCAAATGTCAAGCGAAAACAAAAAAACAAAAAATTGTGACTTCTTTTTAAGAAATAATATTTGCTGCATGATATGAAAATATACGTATTAGCCAAAAGCATGAGAAATCTCATGCATTGTATGAACGTATGAATAAACCAAAAGGTGTTACGGTCCCCGTTCACATGAATTTGGAAGAGAACAGAAAGGTTTGCTTAAAATTCTGGCTTGGTGTGGGGGGGGGGCATGTTCTGACCAGGCTTTCAAACCTGGTCTTCATTGCATGCTGGGATAGGCTCCAGCCCCCCCTGCCAAATCCCCCACACCAGTGACCATAACCAGGAATAAGCAGTTTAGAAAATGGATGGATGGATGAAGAAATAAATAGAGAGAGATATTCAGATATACACAGCTGATCAAAAAACAGTAAAAAAAAACAGTGCAAAAATGTCTATATATGCATGTGTGTGTGCGTGTAATAAAAGATAATAATAATAATAATAATTAGAATAATATTAATAAAACTAATAATAATAATTGTTATTATTATTATATATGGTCATTCTCCACATATTATTATTATTTGAAAATAAATCTGGTATAACATGTTACTGATTCCAATAAAACGCATTCTAATATAAAAACGAAATCAAAGAATGGAGTCTGATGTTTATACTAATTCAATAACTTCTTGGGTTTGTTCAGCTATATTTGTGGGTAAATCATTTTTTTTTCCTTCTTCCCCCTCTTTTCACACCATTTAGTAGCTGCAGCCTCTCCGCTCTGGGTAATGATAGAGTGCAGAGGCCCCTTAATTAATGAATGCAGTCTCACAGCTCTCAACAAGTTTTACATCTCCTTTAATAAGGGATTAGCGGACGCATTAAGATGTATTTAACCTGCAGCACTAGTTCTGTTTCAATGAGTATTAAACAGCCTATTAAATGAAGTGGGGGGGGGGGGGGCTGAATGGAGGCAGACAAAGGCCAGCACGTCCAATGTGGTAGGAGAACGTTTGCATTTAGCATCTGCCCAAACAGCTTGCTGTGAGCCGGGAATAAAGGCTTTGACATGTTGTAGCCTGCAGCGGCGACGTTAGCGCAGCGCTAGCGCGAGATTAATCTGGGAACGGGCGAACAGTCGACGGGGACGGAACCCGGCGCCATCTCGCCGCGTGACAATTCGTACAATCAGAGCGTGCCCCCCGCAAGATCTCTGCATTGTTCTCCAGAGCAGGCGCTCCCTTCAATGAGAAATAAAGCTAATTGCTGGAATAAATTTTTGGAATACTGAAGTCTGTGCGTGTGTGTCTGTGTGTGTGTGTGTGTGTGTGTGAGAGACAGAGTGTGTGCATGCGCGCATGTACATGTGTATATGAGTGCACATGCATGTGTGTGTTTGCGTGTGGTTGTCCACACTACATGCACACGCTTGCATGTTTATCAGCATGTGTGTGCCTTTGTGTGTATGTGCATGAGTGTATACACAGGAATTAGTTTTTGTGTGTGTGTGTGTGTGTGTGTGTGAGAGAGAGAGAAAGGTAGAGAGAGATGTGATGAGAGTACATATGTATCCATTTGTTTATTTATGTGTGTCTGTGTGTGTGTGTATGTGAGAGAGAGAGAGAGAGAAAGGTAGAGAGAGATGTGATGAGAGTACACATGTATCCATTTGTTCATTTGTATGTGTGTTTGTGTGTTTCCCTCTTTCTGACCTTTTGTTTTGCCTTGTGTCCAGAGGTGTATAATATGGTGTAATCCTCTTAAGTCTGTTTTATAGCCCCTCTCTGAAACATAGTGGATTAAACCAGGTAGCAGAAAATATTGCTGGTCTTCAGAGACCTTTTTTAAAAATATGATATAAATCTAAGAAACATTTCCTATTGTCTTGCTGTATATTCTTCCTGATAAATATATTGTTACATATGACAACATATGTGCTATGTAAAAAAATATAGCACTTTAATATGTGTTGTTTTAATATACAATATAATATATCCATACAATTGCAGCCTTTGCTGATGTGGTTGGAATATAAAATAAAACAATAAATATTCTCTGCAATTTTATTTGATACATTTTAACAAATGCTTGTGATAGTTGTTGTAAGATTTGTTGTCGTCTTTCCACAACATGTAGTGGGCTACAGAGCAATAGTAAGCCTATAGTTGTGAAGTACAACGCCTAAATGAATGAAATGGAATCGGGTTTCGAGTCCAAGAGAGCTAGCACGATGTGTCTAAATGTAATCCTTGCCTGTAAATAAGATCAGAGAGATAGCTGGCCTTGCGAAACAATGGCAGTATTGTTCACTTGGAAAACTCTTGTGGGTGCTGCATTCACCAATCTTCTGTTCCTCGCCCACAGTTTGTTTGTTCCTCGGAGTCTCACACCGGCATGGTGGCGCGTGCCCAACTTTAGGCCCAGCGAGGGTCCTCGCTCGCTGCCGTCTCTAAAATTAGACACCCCTGTCCAAGGCAGGCAGTCTCTGCTGTTCAGCCCCACGCAAGGTGCTGTTCACCGCCGAGCGGATCCAGCCTCAGTCACGGAGGTAACCGCGCCAGCCTTCTGCCCGCGTCCACTGTGTCACGCCAGGCTGTGGACTGACCTACAGCGCCTTTTTATTCATCGCCACATATTTTCATCTATTTTTTAATATTTTTTTTTAATCAACCCGTAGATACCTTTGTGTTTCGCATTTCAAATATCTCGGAAGCCCGTTTTTGTTATTCCAAAATATTAACAGCCAGCATACAAATCATGTGATATGTGCACTCATTGGTGGAAAATGTTCATTTAATTGAATAGTCATGTAAATAAAGAATTTTGCACTATTCCCCTATATTTTTTTTCCTCCCAATATGAAGTTCCCACTTGTATGTGTAGGCCTTTAAATTCCTACATTGTCATCTATTAACTCAGGAGCGCAGATAAGAAAATGCTTTCCTCAGAAATGTATTTCACCTTCCACAGGTCAGCCAGTGCAGTGGGGGAGTGGAGTGGCTTCTGCTCCGGGCAGGCTGCAGGTACCCGATCCACCAGAGGAGTTACAATAATGAGCCACCTCCTGGGGCTCTCAGCCAATGCTGGCACACGCTGGCGCCATCAGGCTTTTTCACTGGGCCATGGGGCGGGTCCCTCCTCTGAGAACTAGCCTTTTATCCAGACACGCAACCCTTCTATTTTCAATGGACAGAAGGACGACACACGTTATTTTTTAATTCATTATTATAAATCTGCTACAGTGGCAAACAGGTGGCCTAAAACTTTCAGACGAGCCCTCACAAGAAACTCTGTTCTAAAATTACTGTTGTTTTCCTTCTGAAGAGCTTCCGAATATGTTTTAAGTCGCAGGTGTCCAATCCTATCCAAAAATTCAGTCAAGACCTTGATAAATAGAATTACCCACACTGACCCTTTTCTGGTAAGGTCGGACACCTCAGTTCTAGGTGAACCACACCCCATCTAATAGACTTCCAGAACTGTGGAAACCCATACAGATTAAAACAAAGTATATAAACTATTACATTTCTGGCCTTACCCAGGGAATAAAAAAATATTTTGGAATTATTTTTATTAATCTGGAATAAAGCTTTTTTTTTATTTTTAATTTTTAAGTGAGCTAATTAGTATGGCTTTACAGGATGTTCGCGTTATTACATGAATGTTTAATTATTTGTTAATTGCCGTGTGAAGGCTACTATGCACTCTGTTTATGTATTACTATTTGCTGCATTTACCTTTACATCTCAGGACATATAAGAGGATATTTCTGCCCTATGATGGTGGCAGGAGTGCATGGCACTATATGCATCCCTCTACTTAAGGATTTGACTGGTCAGCTACAGATCCCATTTTCATCAGATCTTTCAGTCCCATCTAATGTTAAAAGGGGCTGTCCAAAATGGATGTACAGAGACTCAAGATGAGGGTGCTGTGACAAATGGGAAATTGAAAATACTATGAAATTACAATATGCACTTACAGTAGACCAACATTTCTGCCAAGAACTAAAAATTCTGTGTCCAAGGAATACCTTAATATCTGTAATTTCGGTTATCTACACCATGTGTTTATATGCTCAAAATAGTGACCAGGAGATGCTTCATTGGCCTTAATTTTTGCTCAATCCATAGGCCACCACAATAAGGACTGACATGAAAGTGCTGAGCTTTGTGAATAACAACATCTCGTATGTCATTCAAATATTTCCCTTCGGACTATTAAAATTAGTTTGATCATAAAAGAGTTCTGAGTCAGAAAAAAATCCTGATTGAAACATCTCAGACGGAGACACATTCTACGGCTTGGTGAAATAGCAGTGACACAGTAAACACAGGTCCTGCTGCTCTCTTTGCACCCTGGTCGCAGCTCTCTGAGGTATCCCAAACTGACACAGCCTCTGGATGATTTCTGCAGTTTGGCGAGGAAACACCTCTGTGGCGGCTCATTCCCACGGCCTCCGTCAGGGCCGGACTTTCGGGTTCAGCCCTGTCACCCTCCCTCTCGCTTCGCCTCCCGTGGGCGCGGTCATTAAGGCATGCAAATATGCAGAGGATGCAAAAAAAAATAAATAACAACTGGCCTGGGTGCTAAACAGCGCAATATAACTCTAGAGGGAGGCTACATTTTTTGCTTTCCCCTGGGTTGGACCTCCCCTTCCTTATAGTTCAGAGTTTTCAGCCATACAGCATCTCACCTTGCAGCTCTGCCACACCCACCAGTAATCACTGCGCCATTTTTTCGGAACATTTCGAAAAAGTCGACTTGTTCCTTTCTTCAATTATCTCTGGCCAACAAGACTACTTAGTTTGCATCTGGTAGTGAATAGGCTACACCAAAGAAAATGGCTAAACCTCCATATTTGCACTATGATGTCTTGCAGTGATTTTCCCTGTAAAATGGCTGCCGTGTTCAGTCCATCTCATCACGGTCTCTGGGGAAACAAACTTCCCAGGGCCGTGAGGCCATGGAAACGGAGCAGGGAGAGTCCTGAGTAACACGGGGCCGATAGCAGAGGAGTCGGCCTGGGTGACGGGGGCCGGTGCGTGGTAGAGTGCTTGGAAAAGGTGAAGACAGCTTGGAAGGCGCTAATGAATGCAAGGCACTGTTGCTATACCAGGGCCTGGAACAAGTGCGGCCCAATGCGAAAGATCAACTCGCGAAGACCAGAATGCGGAGACCGGCGAGCTGTGCTTCCCTGGTGGTGTCATGTCCTGTATCCAGGAGCCAAATGGGGGTGAGTCAAGGCTCTCTGAGCCCTTTGCTTACAAGCCATGCTGCTCCGCTTGGGTCTGTACAAAAGTCGTATGAGTGTTCGCCCTGTTTACTAGTTCACAGGCCTGCCGTACACCGTGACCAAACATTCTAGATATGACAAGTACATCAACCGCCTCCTGACTTGCTTGTAATTGGCTCTGGGTGTATCTCCCTGACAGTAGGTGGTCCACAACAGCGCATAAACGGGATTAGCCAATGAGATTCCTTTGGTCTCACTGTGCCCGTCGCATTCCAGCTCACAACACTACCTGTCCATTCACAGGACTGTTGTTATTGTGAATATCAATACTCACAACAGTCATTTTCTTTGATGCTACTGAGTCATATGTGGTCTGTGAGGTAATCTATTATTTAGAAATGAAGATGCCCATTTTAACCTTCATATAACTATTCAGTTGTATAGCTTGCACAGAGCAACATTGTTTCTACCTTTGAATAAAGTCAAATGAATTATCATCAGGGGACAAGACTTGTACACAATCCATTATATACTCAGTGGTCGATGGAACCCACTTTCAGTTATTTCTCTTTTTGCCAATAATCAACTGTATTAAATATTTCTACAAACTAACAGTTGATTTAGGAGCATTGATTTACTGTCGCAACAATTCAATACTGAGTAACAACATGTAGTTCAGGGAGGTGCAGTTTTCATCTGTGTTTACCGAGGCCTCTGACAGAAACAGACATAGGGATGTGTTTAAATTATCGTTAATGGTTTGTGTTCGCATTTAACCAGCCACTGATCTTCCCTATGGCTTTTCAGGTAAGAAATGTGATATATCGTATCTCTCCCTCCCATAAAAACATGTATTTGTGAGTAACTTGAACCTCGTTATATGTTCTTTGCAAGTTGTCTGGAGATGTATCTATTCATTAGCTTCAAAAGGGTGTTATGTGTCTGAATTATGCTAACGGGATCTAATTAGCGGATGCAAATGAGGTTAGTCAAAAATTTGTACTGAAACGCAGGAGAAAAGCTCCATAGGATAGTTGGAGCATGACAGCTCACCAACCGCCCCCACGCTGGGGACCAAATGTGATGGTTTGCTCCTGCTGCTACCCTGTGCCGGAGCTGGGACCGAACCATGAACACAGCCATGGGAGGGGTGCCAAGAGGGAGTGGGGCACAAGGGGGGGGGGGAAGGTAGGGGGTCATCCCAAAGCCTTGACCTTCTGGCATCCAAAATACAAATCTAAAGTGGCCACAAGACCACCATGTACATGTGTGGGCGTGAGCATGACGCAGGCTCCCCCTCTGGCCAAAAACAAATACGCTGAAGGTGACGCTACCAACTGATGGCGCTTTGGGATCCAGCGCTAAAAGGATTCACCAATGGCAGCCACCCACCGTCCTGTGCCATCCTGACATTAGCAGCACAGACTGCGACGGGCCTGGCACAGCCCAAGGTCTGGCCTCCTGTTCCCCGCAGGAGGGGAGCAGGACAGGCCAGGGGTGTGGGGTCACCGGCTCCTCTTCCCGCTCACCACGATGGGCTAAGGAGCCGGGCGGACTGGCCTTGCTTCAGAAACGGCCCTCTGGGATTGTCAAGGAAATGAAGTCTGCTTGTTCTTCGGCTTCAGTTCAGAGCAAATTCTACAAATTTTCATATCACGCAAATTCTATAATCTCATCATCTGTGTTAGCTACTACAGCGTTGGAGTCCATCTATGATTTAAGGATCAGTGAATCTGTGGCACTGCTTGTTCTCTGAATTGATGCAAGAGAACAAGAAGAGTGTGAACTGCATCCAAGCGTGCCCCACATTATCGAGATTCTACTACTGCCATATCCGCCCACACCCCCCCCACACCATTGCTCACAATATCCACCTTTGCCATGACTATCTAGCCCCTACTGAAGAAAATCTCTTTTTCTTTTTACTTTTATTTTACTTTCCCTAACTTAACTAGGTAGATCAACTGAGAACTGATTTGGTAGAGCCCTGAAATACAATAAATTTGCCCCTGACTGGGCATTTAAACACACACTGTTCTTGTAGATCAAAAAAATAAGACCCAACGTTAGCAGAGAAGGAATCCCCCCCTTCCCTGCCAACAACAGCGGAGTAGCTCGCCCTAACTGAACTCCGAAGCCCCAGCGTGCCCTCATTGACCGCCTGACTGCACAGTGAGGTGTTAAAGGTGCTGAGAGCTGGAGCGAGGTTACCCACAGGCTACACTCTCGCCCAAACCCTCAGAAGAGGCCATGACAGGAAGCTGTGAGGGGGAGTCGCAAATACGGTCCAAGCTACTAAAAAAAAAAAAAAAAGAGACAAAGAAAAAAATGAACTAATCAGTGATGCGGTTTCCTTTGATCTTCTTCTGTTCGAGCCTCCCGGTGTCAATCTTCTGTCCAGCCATCACCTTATTTTGTTCTATTTTCTCTTTGTTTAGCAGGAGCCTCCCACCGGGAGAAACATTCACATTTACACATTTAGAATATGCGCTTATCCAGAGTGACTTACACACCTTATTTGTTCATGTACAATCCATTTATAAAGCCAGCTATACTAACGTTGCTCAGGTCAAGCACTCTGCTGAAGAGGACAAGAGAAGTATCCCACCTGGGTTGCTTGTCACATTTCCTAACTGCTACACCGCACCCCTGTCCTGTCAATTAAGAGGAATCAGCATGACTCCTCTAGTTAAACCCGTCTTGGGCGGTAAAGAAAGTGCATTCCAGGTCTTCTCCGCCTTCCTCATTTCTCTCTTCACCATCTGTCTCCACTTGTCAAGTGGTCTGCCATGTTGTCTTTTTTATTAGCTGGTCACCATCTCTACTTAATGCGAGGGTGCGATAACTTGTGAGAAAGCGGAATATCTCCACCTCCTACGCTCTGCTTCAGCCACAGCTATGTCCCTGTCCCCTCATCTGGAGCTTCTGTTAGTCATCTCTTGCTCTCGCTGTGAGGAATCTCCATCGTAACCATTTAAGATAAGTAATGATAAAGCAATAAGTTCCACATCATTGATAACATTTTGTGTGATGACAGCCATGGTGACTGTCCTCTGAGCTTCTGATATAGCATCTTTTGCAAAGGATGTTTTCAAAGAAAGAATAAAATATATGCACATGAGCCAAATCATAGTTAAACTACTTTCGATTTGACAAACATTATGTTAACATGATCAATCAGTTGATCAGTCCATGCTCAGGCACATGGAACTTGAAATGGTCTTGAAATATTGTTTTCAAAAGGTACATTTCTATAAGTAACCCAGATCATCAATAACTGAAACGCATGATATTACATCCATGAAATGGGACTCAGTGACCCCAGCTTCATAATGGTATTCTTTAAAATGAAATGCTGAATGACTGAATGACTGAATGAATGAATGAAACAAAATGCTGTTTTTGATCAGGTGTAACATTTTGCATACCAATTTCGCCATTCCAGTGTGGGACTCTCGAGTCAGACCCTTATGGAGGTGTCAACTCCACCAGTGCTGGTGTGGGACGTGCTGACTTGGTGGGGAGGGGGCTGGGTTGCTGGAGAGGATGGAGGGAGAACAGACAGGTTCATTTTTCCTTACAAACACATGAGTCCAAATCCAGTCATTGCAGAACTCACCAAACTGTGCTTATAAGGAACAAAAATGAAAACTTGCTTTATAAAGTTCAAAGTCAACATTATGAACAAATGTTGATTGAATCTGGGCCTTTATCTGTGTTAGTTTGTCTAAGAAACACAACAAATGCATTTGTGGGGGAAAGAGAGTCAGTGCTTACCACACAACAGACTTTTGGTAAGAATTAGCACAGGGTTCTGGTCCAAGTACGGCCCGGCTGTTCCACTCTAACCGGGTCCAAAGCAGTCACATGACCCACAGGAGATGCCATTTGTGAGACAGAATGTTCAGCAGAGACTGGCCCATGAGCCTGGTCTTTTAAAACGTCTAACCTGTTAGCACAGAAGGACACTCAGACACTTCTCACATGATCCAAAAGAGGGAAATTCCAAGTGTGATTTTGGGGGGGCGCTGTTTTGCGTGATTACGGCGACTCACAAACGCTACTCCAGGAAGGGGACAAGAGGCTTCCATCGCCTCAGCTTTACATCGATCGTTCCCTCGATGCAAGGCAATCGGTTACCGTTGTAAGGACGCATTTTCTGTTTTTCTGAATTTTCATTTCCATTCAACTTTCCATCGCAATCACTGTCATACCCAGGACAAAATTATTTTGTCAGGTTGACCCTCTGTATCAATGAGAGACATGCGCAACATTAGCATGTTAAGAGTTCATGGACAAATAAGCAGGCGTGCCCCTAAGATGCGGTACACACGCATAACGAAGTACATGCAATGAAATACCCTGGAGTTGAGATTCTGCAGGTACATCAGTGAAAAGCCACCTCATTACTTGCGGGCCATGGCCATGTTTTAGGTGGGAGTCGCTCGCTCTCTGCAGCCTGTGTACCCTTGACTGCCAGACTCCTTCCTCCAAGGCTTGGATTCTGGAACCATCTGAACCCATCTGATGCAGCCTCTCCATCTGACTCCCAGCATCCGTCCCAGCCACGGCGAGCCGGGCGAGCGAACGCGGGCACAGACTGTTGTAAGCCATTTACATGTAAATACAGAGAGGCGGCCTGCGCCTTAGCACAATATTGAGGAGATCCTCTGCTCTTAGGACAGCCTGCAGGTCTGGGTTTCTTCCGTTTGTGTGTGTGTGCATGTGTGTGTGTGTGTGTGTGTGTGTGCGGCATGTTTCTCTGCTTCTGTATTTATGTGTGTGTGTGTGTGTGTGTTTTTGCGTGCGGTCGGCCAAATTTCAGGGAGTGTTTAAATACAGTTCTGTTCTGGGGACTAATTGCACATTGATTCGAAAACCATACCCTCAGAAAAGCAAATAAATATTACGGGGTTGGATTCCTCCCGAGGCAGTGGAAGATGAACATTGAGCCCAGCAGCAGTGTCACACCTAGCCAGGCTTTATGCCCGTAGCCTTCTGTTTCCTGACCTCTGCACCTTCCTGCTGCCAAGCCTTTCTTTAAAGCGCATGCTCATCATACACGACCTTTAAAGAACCTGCACCCATAATATCCACAGGAATGCCTTGTTGTGAGGTCAGCCTGAATCCTTCATGCATGCATATCGCATCCCCTCCCTCAGCATATGCCTGTGTTGTCGGCTGGAGTTATTGCCCTCCATGCTTCATTAGAGGTTTTCATACCAGGAGTGAGAAGTGTCAAAACTCGACATTCTCACTTCTGACTGACTGATTTAACTACATTGTGGAAAGAGGTGAACATTGCTGTGGTGTAAATTTCTTTGTGTTTCCCATCCAAAAAAAGAAATGCAATTTCTGAGTCAGGGTTTGCGATGTGATAAAAGCCCACCTTGTAACGGCCTGATAGCACATGTGTGATGTGTGCCAGAGGTGACCTGGTCACTGCGGTTCAGTGATGTGCTAGCCTGTGCCCCCGCTGCCACAGGAAGTGGGTCTATTCGAAACGGGTCTTCTTAGGTTCGAAACTGCTCTGCCTTCCGAAAAACATTTACATCTATTGCTTCAGTATTACAAACATTTATTGAATCTATGCCAAGCAGCCCAATTTAAACAAAGGATCTGTTTGGCCCTAGTCCACCCTTGTGTTTCCATTTCACCTGTACTTTCCAGGTACCACACCATGCAGGCTTTGGCTCCATCCATAGCATTTTTAGCATACGTTAGTGAGATGCCATAATAAACAAATACAGACAATACATATTCTTTCGCCTTCCCCAATACATGCCATGCGGCTTAGCTTTCTGCAGGCTTTAGTGATTCATTCTGTAAAGGTGTAACTTGAAGTCATGCTGGGAGTCACTGGATCAAGCACAACAGGTGGGCAGCATGCATACCCCATTCTGATAAGGGCAGAAGCCACAAGCCATGAGCATCTCCTGAATGGCGAATGCAAGCACAGGAATATGATTTTGCACTGCACAGCAGCTTTACATTGGATTACCATTGCTTCAGACAACATCACACACACGCACACACACACACACACACACACCTACACACGCACACATGCACACACATACACAGTGCCGCTGATTTGTAGGAGCTTATCGCAGGATAGTGTAAAATCAGCTCGTATCCATCACAGATATGTTCACTGCCTGTTGGATGGGCAAACTGATTGATCTACGATGCCTTGCTTTATGCTAAGTAACCTTTAGGTGACAATATAGTTCTGAAATACAAAACTTTGGTAGCAGAAAGATACAAGCTTGGTCAATGCTGTTGTCCTTGAGGAAAGTGCTCAGTCAGTTGTGAGAATATCTAGCCATATAAATGGAAACTATGTTAGTGAAAGCTTCCCTGATTAAAGGTGTCTGCTAAGCCCTGATGTCATTTAGACATTACTCCACATATAACAGCCAGCGCTGATGGCCCAACTGTGTGTTAAATCAGATTACAGAACGCAGATTAGAAGCCGACAGAGCGCTACCAGAGGTAAATCTGGGCCATTCCTTCAAGCCATAATTCCTTTACTGGCTTCTTTATTATGGAAATGCTCTGATCTAGCAGTAACAGCTCAGCCCCTTGTGGAATCAGGACTGTCCCCTTCCTATCCCTCTAGGCAGCTAGAGAAGGAGGTTGTTGAGATATCAAAACCATTTTCAGTGAGTGATGGGCCTCCATTTTACGTTTAGGGTTAAGAAGATAATTTATTTGGGACTGAAAAGCAACTTCCTACAGTCAACCTATCTATCCACAGAGCCCTGAATCAAATTACCCCTCCACACAAATAACTATTTTCAGGCCTTACAATTTCTGCTGGTAATTGTTCGACAAATTATGCATTTCGGAAATGTTATTGTGTTATTTAAGTGTTTCTGATCATCATATAGCAGTGATGCCCACCTACATTTCAAAAGCATTTTGTTGTAAACCCCCCCCCCCAAAAAAAAAAATTAATTTCCAACTCAGAAGCTAACATTTTTTCTTATTTTATTGACTATTTACAAATGTGTGCTTGCATTTGTATATTGGCAGGAGCTCTTAAGATCTGTGTTTATGTGCCCAAGTTGTTTCAGCACTGTGGGAAAGAATGTTGAAGTTGAAAGTTGAATGAAGTGTGTCCACGGAGTTGACCGTGGCAAGGCGACAGCGAGAAAGGATATGGATAACACGCCACACGCATCGCACATGCTAGAGGAAATATTTTACTCTCCTTACTTTCTAAAACACAACGACAGCATTAGAGAGTAGAGAAAGCTCGGCAGCCACAGCGTGCCGTACTTGGTCGGTTTCCCAGCATGCCTCCTGCCGGGGGTCTCGTGCACAGAGATCCACTGATGAGACTGCGTTATTAGTCTTCGCGCCGAGGAACATCGATTCACTCTCAAGCAAAGGCTATAGCCGCCGTTTTTGGCCCATAGAAATTGGAATGTTTTCCTTTCATGTGTTCTACTGATTATCTGCTCTGACAACAATATGGTAAGACTTCCCTTCCCCTGTCGTGCTGCCCCTGGCCCCGGGCCATCAAAGGGTCAACTGAAACACACGAGATGTTTCTAGGTGGTCAAGCAACACGCTGGCAGGTCAAAACGGGAGCTCCTTTGCAGTAGGATGTTAACTCCTACCTACTTTTATAACGGATTTAAGTGTATGTGGTACATAAATCACATTTATTTTGTTCACTGGTTCAAACAGCATTTGTTAAATGTGTTTGTTTTGTAGAAATGCGGCAGAGCTTTCTTAAGTGGTAACCTGTGTTGTTCATTCGAGTGGGGTTGAATGTAAAATATGATTATTGGTAGTGAAGTAGTAGCTATTTTTTTTTTGCTAAATAAAATATGGCGCATTTCTATTAAGCTCCCTTTAATTGGGTATCTACTGTCTGCAAAGTATCGTTAGGTTTACTCCAACTCTCACTCGCTGTCATACGGTAGTCCCAATATTCGAGGAGGGAGAGCAAATAGGGGTGTAAAGAGATCGGTGCTCGGGGTGCAATGAAATTTTAATGTCACTTCTTGTCTGTGCGTGGAAGTGTGATTTGTCAGGTCAGAGGATGGCTATCCACAGGTCTGTGGCTTTGATTTTCTCTCACCGATCACGCGTATCTATCGACTGCCATTCATCAGTAAAAACTGTTTTTAAAATTCATTTCACTATTTACAGGTGAGGTGAAAGCAGGACTTTATTTGGTCAATAGAGCAGGTGGAGAAACAAGAGCATAAGAGAGGAGAAATCAATTTCCAAAAATAAATAAATAATACTGCGCTGCTTTTATGGCCTGCCACTCTAGCGATGTTAATATATAATATTTTACATGCACATTTTCTTAAATCTGTCCTCTGCCTTAGTAACGGATTCTTTGTCCCACTGCGATGTGATCAAAGGCTCATGGAAGAGTGTAGAATTAGGCCTTCCCTTGTCCCTATCATTGGGTCTTATTGGGCTGAGCCTTTGAGATTATCTGTTGTTTACTGGACTGTTGCTCCATCTTCCTTTGTTTTGCATTACTTCAGTAGAAGTACTAATTTATCACTGGAAGCAATTCCTGTAGGAAAGCTTCATTTGGATTGCACAACACTCTTAAAATATCGCAGCCACAGATTGTATTTTGTATGTAGGTTCAGCAGAGAAGGGCCTCTGCTATTCTTTGTAAATGGTTTGTCAGAATTGTATGTGCTCCAGACACTTTATGCCACCAAAGCCTCTGAGATTAAGGAAAAAGAACATAAAAGACCATCCCTTGTGGATTCACCCCAACCAGTCTAAAAGGAAAGTATTGATTTTGAGTTACCCTGTTTCAACCCCTGCTGTCTTCCACTGTAATAATTTGTAAAAAAAAAAAAAAAAAATTAAAAAAAAAAAAAAAAGAAGTAGATTTTGGGATTGGGGGTTGGGGTCGGGTCTTTGAACAGAGAAAGGAGGACATTTTTATAAATCAGTTCCTAAATGACAGGCAGCCATGCGTCAATCTTTGACAATTATGTGGACAAAAGTGCATCCTGGGACCTCCCAGACCACCAAGGCCTTGACTGACATATCCCGCATTGCCTCAGAAGACCTCAGAATACCCAGTGGGCATATTTTTATTTCCTCTTTACACCCATGAGTCAATCATGTTCCAGCTGCGTGCTCTTGTACAGCTTTTCACAGATTTCTGTCCCTGTTCCCCCAATTCCACCCATCTTACACCCCCCCCCCCCCCTCCCCCTTCCACACCCTCCCCACCCCAAATACACACACAGGTTATTCCACACTCGTAGTCTAATAACACACACATGCAGATAAACACTTATTTTCACCTCCGATACAAAAATGCATTTGTATAATACAGTTTAGTTACTTGTCCAGTCTAAAAGACAAACATTGTCATATGGTGTGCTGTTGTGGTAATATTATGCAATTTTTGCTTTAAAAACATTCAAAAGAAATGTTTTTAGCTAGCAGTGCATAGATATATACTATTTTGGTTGGAGAATAATTATATGAATGTAGAATGATGGGAAGCATACTATATGCAACATACAACATGTGTGCCCCTTACGTCCAGGCATGGCTGGCCTGTGCTCTTGCAAAAAACAGATGAAACAGTAGTGACTGTGTCAAGTGTGCACAAATACACAGCAATATGAAGGCTGGTGAAGCAAACTTAGCTTTGCTTATTTCTATGAGATGTGATATATGCATGAATATATCAAATTCATGCCTAACAACACTGATAGTCATCAATCACTTTTCAAGCGGTGGTCTTTGCAACAGGTGGCCTGACAGTTATTGTCAGCTGTAACCATTGCTTAGTTGAAGACACATCTTGTATGTACAGCAACACAATCAACCCAATGAAACAGATGCTCATTTGCAACTAATTCACACACTTACTCCAATGAGATATGTGAGGATCAGTACTGTATCCATACCAGATTACTTACACTTGTTCTGTTCTAGCATACAATGTGGTAACCAGTAGGCTTCCAATATAATGTTAAAAGAGAATGGAAAAAAATATGATAACTAGGAAGGTGTGTCTCTTTTCATATACACAGAAAAACTATGATTGTTAAATAAACTCATACAGAGTTTAAATACGTCCGTTAGGGCACAGATATAGTCTGTTAAAGTTTTAAGTACTTTCACAGAATTGAGAAAAGTATTTTCTTGAAGTTGATTTTGCTATTTATGTTCATCCTGTAGTTTTCTAAATAAGGCTGATAAATGACCAACTCCATGTGGTTGTTTTGTCTGCAAGTGTCTTATCTGTTGTCATGTTTTTGTGTTTTGTGTGGACCCCAGGAAGAGTAGCTGATGTTCTGCATCAGCTAATGGGGATCCTAATAAAATCCTAAATCCTAAACTTGCCCTGTGTTTGTGTGTCTCACTATCACATGAGAGTGCAAATATCATTTAGGCAATCTATGTGAAGTCTGTCTTTTTACCTTTTTTTAAGAAACAGTAAAATATATGTATGCTAATTTCAGTCATTGTTTTTTGAATCAACTTTTGCCTAGCCTATATTTTATTTGTGTTGTTTTCTAATTTTTTGAAATATATTCAGTTTTTAGTAAGCTGCACTTCAGTTTCCATATGTTATTACTCTATTTAAAAAAAAAATTAAGCTATGCTATCTAGTGTTTTCCTGTATCATAATATTTCAAGTTAACACAGTTTGACAATATCTAGCCAAGGCAATACAAGTAGAACATATACAGTACAGTGTGCAGCGATAAATAAACTCTTACAGAGTGCATACGGTCCCTATTGGACTCTGTTAGAGTTGAATTATCACATGACATTTTATTCTGTAAATACAAATATGTAATACCCTGCCAATAGGCCAACATTTCAACAGTTCATTTCCAACTTATCTGGTTGCTTTAAAAAAAAGAAACAATTGAATGTATTTCTTCGTAGGTTCATTGATAAATGTCACACACACAGTTCACACAATGAGAGTCCCTAGCTGATAACAGTATTTATGACCCACGGAAGCCTGATGTGACCCACCGGATTCTAGACGCATTTCCATATCACCAATGCGCACGTGTATTAGCAGTTTTAATAATGCCGTGTTTCCTTGCGGGGCTGTCTCTTCGCGCTATATCACGAGTTCCCTCAGTCGGAAAAATAATTGGCCGTTTTCCTTCTGCTTTTATAAGGGCGATCCGGGGGGATTTATATTCGGCGCTCTCTCCTCGTATAACTAACTGGTTGATTATCCATACGTTCTATATTCAGTCAGACAGAGAATTAGCATTCAACTGATTTTTACAAGTTTGGGATTTCCTCAGAATTGGTAGTACATTTACAATGGGTTTAATTGTCTAGATCAATTGTACATCAGCCTACTTATAATCTGATGCTTATGATGGACTATGGGCTATAGGCTACTTTTCTCACATGCATTTTGCCAGTGCTGCCCAGAAGTGCTGCAATTTTTGAGGGATATTTCATTTAATCATTTAACCACCCAGCATTGATTGGCGCGGGCAGGCCTATGTTGTAATCGGGAATATATATTCATTTCATTAGGCTACTGAATTAAAGACGGAGCGGGCATGGTTGTAAAATTAGACACCATTTATGACTTCATAAAAGTAGCTAAGCAGGCAAGACATTTTCCATACAGCGCCACTCAGCCTACTCGCTTAGACCGTGTGGTCGCCTACCTATAAGATCTGCCACTCGCTCTAAAGACAAGCCTGAAGTGGAATTCCGACCAAGGAGAAGGGGAATTCTCATCATTCTAACTTAAAGCCCCACATTTTCTTATTTGTTCAGTTAACAGTGAATGGTTTAACTTCCAACAAAATCAACAAATGTGAACTTATACATGTACATGTATATAGGCTACATACACAATATTGTGTGCGCGTGTGTGTGTGTGTGTGTATATATATATATATACACACACACACACAATATTTATATGTACATTGGGACTGTACATTGTTTGAAATATTGTTTTATATTCATGGATAATTTTAAGACAGGTGATAGCCTCTGTAAATGAAATATGCTGGAAATTATTGTAATCGTTAAGCACATTTGTTGGTTGATTCGCGAACCATAAACAAAATGAACACGTGTCTGTGATAAAGACGCCCGATATTAGAAATTTGTTGTACTTGGTCCTTGTCTTTGAAACTACAGCGTTTTCCGCAAACAGAAGAGCAACCGAGATCGAATACGCTTTGGCTTCCTGAGGTTAAACCACAGTGCACGAATAGAGAATTCAAGTTTGACGCGTCACTGTACGCTGTCCACACAGTTTAAAGTGCTCAGGAACGCAGTTTAATGTTTTTATTACCATTATTATTTTGATAATTTTGCATTTCCTTTTTAATGTGCAATACATATAATGCGCGAGAGTTTGAACGTTAAAGTAACCAATATAATACAGAATAAAATAAAACAGAATATTGATAAGTTATAATTCGATTTTAGGCTTTTTAGCTAATAATAATAATAATAATAATAATAATCAGCTAAAATGATCAATGAATCGAAGATGTATTCACATGGCTCTTCAAATAGCTCTGTAGCAACCCATGTTAATCAGTGTATGTCTAATTAAATTAATGTCAGCCCGTTTGGCCAATGGGCAAGGAAATCGAAGTATGTGGGCAATGCCATGGGAATCCAGAAGCACCGCCCATGACGCTTGCCGCACATTGTAAGTGTGAATAAGGCGATCATATATAAGAGCCCTGAAACAATTTTGTCACTTGCAGATTATAACAAGAGTTGTGAAAACCTGGAGGTGTGGCTGACTAGGTCAACCGTGGTGAGCAGCAGGGAAACGCACACACGGAAAATAGGTACCAAGAGCGACAGTCATTGCTTTTTGGTCGTCTTTTATTTAGTTGGACTCCTTTTATTTTTCCCTGATCGTTTTTTGCTTAAATCATGCAGTTGGAATCAATTTTGCCCAGTGCGCCTATCAACTTGCCGAAGACCTTTTATAATGTCACATCAACAGAAAGCAATAATAACAGTCCTGGATCAACGCAGCTAGAATTTCAGGAGGGGAATCGGACAGAAACCGAATCAGCGAACGGTCCCAAAAAGTACTTAAGCGGAGGGGGAAATGCTATGATAAACGAGGGAGAAGGTGAGACGTTTTCCGGGAATAAATCCGCTCCTGATGGAAGAAAAAGTTCACCGGTCATTGTTGAGGACGACCTCTCAACTGGCCGTCGGTACAACATAGACGAACTTAGTTCTGATAGATACTTTATTTCATCGTCCCAGCCGCCTTCAGATGCGGCGAATCCCTGTTCACTCTTCCCCTATGCAGGGCAGACCGGGACAGTTTATACCGGGGCAAATGGATCCAGATACTCGGCCTCGCTTCACTATGGATCAGTCCTGCCGCCGACTGGGTTCTCGTCTGCCGTTTGTGCCGGACGCAGTCAGTTTGGCGCTGGGTATCAGTTTGGACAGGGTCCGGGTTGTCTCTACCCCTCATACCCTGGGACAGGTTCAAGTATAGGCTCCATGCCTATCGCGGGGACAGGCGCTGGCTCTCGAGCACAGGTCTATCTCTGCAACCGACCGCTGTGGCTGAAGTTTCACCGACATCAAACGGAGATGATAATCACCAAGCAGGGCAGGTAAGAGTCACGGGGTGATTGTGCCACTGCTGGTAGAATGTATTGGGACACGTTTTGTCAATGTATCTCGTTCACAACACATCCATCGAACGTGGCGATTCATTTATTCTGTTCATAATTCTCAATGTGGGCTAGATACTCTTGAAGTATCAAAATTATAATCATATGTTCTCTGTTCTGCGAACATATTAAGGGACATTTGATACGACATTAAGCTCTAGTTCATAGCCCAAGTACAATAACTTGTCGTAGATTTTATGTGTTCTTGTCGAAAGAATTTACACATTTACTTGCTAAACTTGACGTAGGCTACAACACTGGTCTGATGTACAGTATGCTGCTATTTTAGGGTGAATATATTTGAGAAAACATGGGCTTGTTTTTGATTGTAATCGGCGACCAATATTTTATACGTCAGCGTGTAATAAACAAATGTATGTAAACTCCTCACCAGAAGATTAAGTTTTCCCTATACGGCTTTGACACTTGAAATTCTGAACATGCTGTTTTGGGTGTCTACAGGCGGATGTTCCCATTCCTTAGTTTCAACATCGCCGGACTGAACCTTACAGCGCATTACAATGTCTTTGTCGAAGTTGTGTTGGCCGATCCAAACCACTGGCGATTCCAAGGAGGAAAATGGGTCACCTGTGGAAAAGCGGATAATAACATGCAAGGTAGGACTGTGTAAGATAATGCGGCAGGCTCGTGTCAAACAACTGTATACAATAGAAAAGTTTTTTTTTCTTTCTATGCGTATATTTGCTTGGTTTCTTAATATTAATACAAACTGTTTTTAAGTTGTGAGTACTAAATATTTATTGTACGCTGCACATTTTATTTAGCAAGAAAATGTAGGCTACTGTAACAGTACGTTTTCAAAAATTATTTTAGAAACGGTATGAAAATAGAAAGATTTTGGTATTTTTGGTATCAGCGTTAATAAAGTCAGCATTCTGTTTTTTTTTTTTTACACAAATGTGCACAATAAAAGAATATTTGTTAATTGTTTGGTATTTAGTCTGGGAATTGTAACATTAAATATTTAGGTCAGTCATTCATGCATTTTTATGTGCAGATATGCGTGCATTTTAAAATTTCTAATGTGCGTCCTTTTTTGTACAAATTCAATTCTTTGAATTCGCAAATTTCATGTAGACTACAATAATAATAATGATGACAACAACAACAACAACAATAATAATAATAATAATAATAATAATAATAATAGCACAATGTGCACATTAGAAGAAAATTTTTTTAGAGTAGCCTACAGAGGAAAAATATAAGAATAAAAGGACATTTTAATCGTCATTCACCTTTCAGTAGTTGCGTATTTCAAAAAGCCGAAAGTCGGGCACTTCCGTAGCAGGATTCTGTGTACTTGCTCGACAGTATTACTGTTTTACAAAAACGTGTCCTTCTCAGCATTAATTTCAAGATCCTCAGATAAGAATGAGCTTATCGTGATATAGGTCTATATTGTCAAATACAAGTTGTAATAAGTAATTTTAGAACTTCAATCAAAAATGCGTTTATTGATGTTGTCAGCACATGTAGTTGTAGGACAAAAGAATCACCAGGTTGTGGTTAATAAATGCAAACAAAGCTTTCACCAGTCGAACATACATTTTCACCATATTACGCTCAGTGGCGAAATATTCGTGTCTACGATTAACTTTGTTTTACTAAACACTATGTTGTACAAGGCGATGTGCAATCCACACGAAAACAGTTCGTTTTCGTTTAGCGATCCTTAGTGATATTGAATTCAGTTGATACAGTTAGCATACTGTCGGTATAAATTTTTCTGTAAATTTTTGGCCTTTATAAAACCGAAGCTTCGTTCTGAAAATGTCGAAAGGTACGTTTAAGGTCAAGGAACATGTTTTATGGAACGGAATCCTATACTTAAATACAATTTAAAAATAAACGAAAATAATTCATTTATTTTCAGAAGAAAAATAAATAAATAAAATTAAATATCAAAACATTTTAGGTAACAAGATGTATGTCCACCCTGAATCGCCAAACACGGGAGCCCATTGGATGAGGCAGGAGATCTCCTTCGGCAAGCTGAAATTGACGAACAATAAAGGCGCCAATAACAACAACTCACAGGTGAATCCACGTGCTGTTTTGTGGTGTTTTGTTGCTGGAAAATTCAGAGAGCTGCTGAATGCATCTTGCTACTTGTAACTTTCACAGTTGTTTTTATCTTGGATTGAATCTCCTGAAGCATTAAGTTAATCAATTCATCGAGCCGGATTCAGGGTGTCATAATATATAAAGATTCTCCAAGAAAGAAAACAATCAGAAAATAGCAAACTTATTACTTTGTAATATTTTGAATGTATAAATTTGTCCCAGTTTAGATTATCAGTTTGATCTAATGACATAGCACCTCAGAAAGGCATCTGACATGAGATGGGCTTCCCTGATCTTTATGCCTTGGTTTCTGCTGTGTTGTATTGTCTCTCTGAAGGAAGTTAATTCCTATCCAGATCTCTTATGATTATCAATATATCCTCTGTGTTTAACCCAGGAGAGTTTGTGGTTACTCAGTGGAGAGTACGTGATGGAAATGAATTGACCTCTAACCTCTAGAGCCTATCCCTTTCCTCTGTGTTTTCATACTTGACATCTTCGTTTCTGACTTTCCCCAGATGATTGTTCTCCAATCCCTGCACAAATACCAGCCTCGGCTGCACATTGTGGAAGTCACAGAGGACGGGGTGGAAGACATGAGCAGCGAGGCCAAGACGCAAACCTTCACATTTCCGGAGAACCAGTTCATCGCCGTCACCGCTTACCAGAACACAGACGTAAGCTGCCCCTCATGCCTGCTGCTTCCAAACAGTCATCCAACGTGCTTGCCTGCTTTAGCTACTGGCGATGAGGGCCACTAAGCGCTTTTGTCTGATTTCCAGATCACGCAGCTGAAAATCGATCACAACCCTTTTGCCAAAGGCTTCAGAGACAATTATGATTCGTAAGTACCTTTGTTCTTGACACAGTTCAAATAAAATAAAATTCAGTTTACTTAGCAGTGCATTAAACAAACTTGGGAAGGTTTGTGTGGTGTGATGCAGCTTAAACACAATTCACTTCTGAAAGTTGCTTTATATTCAAATTGTTTTGTGGCTTTTGTACATCCTGTATGAAAAGGACACACAGGATGGACAATGGCTTTTGATAATAATAGTAACAATAATAATAATATTTACAAAGGGTGAGTACTGATTAAAACAGCCCATAGTCTCTCTCACTCTTTCATAGTTTCTCTTGGTTCTCTCATGTCAGAATGTACCAGGCTCCAGAGAACGACAGGCTGACTCCGTCCCCCACGGACGGGCCGCGCTCGCACCAGATCGTGCCGGGGGCCCGCTACGCCATGCAGCCTTTCTTCCAGGACCAGTTTGTCAACAACCTGCCCCAGAACCGCTTCTACAACGGCGAGCGCGCCGTGCCGCAGACCAATGGCATCCTGTCCCCGCAGGCCGAGGAGGCCGCGCCCGCGTCCACGCAGCGCTGGTTCGTCACCCCGGTGCAGCAGGCCGGCTCCAACAAGCTGGACCTGACCTACGACAGCGACTACTCCGCCGGAGGCCTGCTGCCGTACGGCATCAAGTCCCTCAACCTGCAGACCAGCCACGCCCTCGGCTACTACCCGGACTCCGCCTTCGCGTCCATGGCGGCGGGGTGGGGGTCCAGGGGCACTTACCAGCGCAAGATGACCACCGGCCTGCCCTGGTCCCCGAGGCCCAGCCCCCCAAGCTTCCCCGAAGACCACCTGTCCAACAAGGACAAGCTTCGGGAGGAGAGCGCCAGCGCCTCTCCCTGGGTCGAGACCCCCCACTCCCTAAAATCCGTGGACTCTGTGGACTCTGGGATCTACTCCATGGTCTGCAAGCGCAGGCGTGTGTCTCCCACCAGCTCCAGCACAGAGAACTCTCCCTCGATCAAATGTGAGGATCTGAACACTGACGATTACAGCAAGGAGAGCCACAAAGGCATGGGATACTATGCCTTCTACACAAGCCCTTAAAATATTCCACTATTTTTATGTCTTTGTTCCATTTTGTTTTTGTATTTCTGTTGGAGTGCTGCCCATCATCCCTTGCTAGCCTGCAGTATGCCCCTACACTTTAACTGGTTCTTTTTTTTCCTGAAAGTGCCAAAGCTTTTAACTATCTTAGAAAACCCTGCTTATTTCCTCTCATTGTGGCCAATGTTTTTATGCATGCCCTCCATGGAACTTATTTTATACAAATGTGATTTTTTTATTTATTGAAGTTTTTTGTGCACTATAGAATGTGAAGTATCTTGTACAAAATGTCTACCTGGCAGTGTTATGAAAACTGGAATTAAAAAAAAAACTCAGCATACTTACTTTTCTCCTGAAGTTTTTTAAAATTTTCTTTTTTAATTAATACATTGCATTTCTTGCTTTATGCAAAATCGTATATTGTGCACTGGCATTTGTGAATAAAGAACTGTTTAAAATGTAATTCGATAAAAAAAATCTGGAATTATTCTTATTTAGCCTTTTTCTTGAAATGTCCATATGAGACATGAAATACAGGCCTATATTTTAAATCGGCAGTAGCTTGTTACCACCACTTTCTATCTCTCTCTGTAGCGAAGTTTTTAAATCAAAATCAGCAATGCAGTTTAATGAAGACTTCACAGAATTGTAATGTTGCTTGGATGCATTAACAAAGAAATTATACACACACGCACACGACTATGCATGAAAATTTATGAATAAAAAGAAACGGAGATGGCTAAGCAATCCTACACAATTATAACTTCATACGCTGCATAATTCAGTTTTTTTTTTTAAAGAATAAATAAGTAGATACGAGGCTATGAAATATACATTAACATATTTAGATATTTAGCATATATTCTGCCAAAATAGCTAATACGTGAAAGTTGCTACACTTCAATTTATTTTATTTTTCTATGTAAATTAGAAAACGACTGAACGTTTAACTCTAGGTAATCAGTACATTTTTTTATTCTAAAAATGGTACATTGAGGGATCACATTTATTCCAATTTCACTGACACCCAGCTGTTCCTATCAGTCCAATTATCGTCTTAAAAAAGAAGAGGGCAAAAACCCTTTCCATGCAGACTATTCAGTTACATTCAGCCAGTCTAGTAGCCTTAAGACGCATTAACTTTATGTTATTTGTCACTGATATCTGCTATATGAACCGACGTTTGACGGTTGTTCTTGTAGGCTAATTACAGCATAAACGCCTTTCTGTGTTTCCATGACGTGTGCACTTGCGGGTTGACTTCGCACATCTTGAGAAATGTGGTTATATGCTACAGCAGCGTCAGATACCCAGCGCTTCTGCTGAAATCAACACTGTTTTTGTATCTCATCGCACATTTCAGAAAGCTAAAGCTCCCTCTTTGCAAAAATCAGGCTTTGGTTATTAGATTGTTGAACACGCAGATATAGCATATGGAAGTAAATGTTTTTCTAGTGGTTAAAATAGGTGGGATCTGAATGTAGATAACAATTAGGCTTCGCGATTTGTTTGAAAAGGTCCCATTTATTGACAAATCTTACCTGATAGTTGTGTCTTCAGGAATGGGACAGAAATCCAAACTTGTTGTCTGTGGTGTGTATTCATATATTTTTATTTCCGCTTTTTACACAGCTACCCCCCCCCCCCCTCCCAGATGTTTTATTTCCGCTTTTCGCGCAGCTACACACCGCCGCCCCCCGCCCCCCCGCCAACCCCACCCCAAACCCTTCTATGGACTACACCTCAAGCGCGACTTCCTCTTCAACGATTAATATAGACCAGCATACATCCATTGATCCGAGACTGTATTACATAAACGAACGCGTAACGCACAGAGGAACACAAACCGTTTAGTTTCCTATTTTTATTTTAAGAACCATTTAGCATAGTATCTGTCAGCATATATGGGAATCTATTTTAGATTCACCTCCTATTACCAGCTCGCATTTTATTCCATAGTTAGGATCTACTGTATAACGTAACCTAGGCACGAGGAATCACTGCATGCAGCTGTTCATGTTGGCTAATTGTACCCTTAAACGCGAGAACTTGCCCATTTTACAAAGCCTAAATTCCCTTCTTTTGAACATTGTAGGCTTGGTGCATTTAAGGCAATAGCACTAGGTAATCTGTTCATTTCAAAGAAATAGACCGGAACAAAAGTAAATAGCCTAATAAAGAAAAAGACATTAATTAGGATCTTTTTCTGGAGATGGAATAGTTCGAATTATAATTAATAATCACTGAAATGCACAATGAAAACTGCTAAATAATTATGATTAATTAACAATTACAGCGAATCGGACGGCAAAATGCTGTCTGTTTTATAAACTAATTAGAGCAAACGTGGGGAATAGGGCGCGTAATAATCTAGGCTGTGCTTAGCGGGCTGACCGTAAAAGTAGTCTGCTGTACGATGAACTGTAGCTTTTGAGACACGTGCCTTTGCCTGATCTTACCACAGTCTGTTGTCATGTGGAGCCTGTGGTCTTTCTGTTGCGGAGTGCTCTGGGCACAATACCTAAAGTTAAGGGAATAAATCTCGCTATATCAATCAGTTATGGAAAGTATGTACTGCGCCGTGCAAATAAAGGGTTGCAATTTAATATTACTCAGAACGTTTAAAAAATAACTTACAGCTTATTATTCACAATTTAGTAAATCAGCAGACGCTATTAGAAAATGTTAGTTACAAAAATGGATTATTCATTTTTCAGCAAATAAGCGCTTGAGATGGGTACAGTTAGCATATAAGTGGTATCACAGAAGCATCACCGTCAAGGCTCATATAAGTGCCAATTGTCTCGAGACGTGGGAGATAACCTGAAATTATTACGCAAGTTATTCACAAAGTGTTGAAAATGCATAGTACAGAAGTTTGCGATGGACATCAGAGAAAGGAAATGCTGACCAGCTACATAACTTCCCTGTGACTGGCACCTCTCCACCCCAGTCTCAGCAGAGTCTTCATTTTAAGACCTTATTTTTCCATCTTTATTCTCTCCCTCTTGAATTCTTTTAAATACCCACATTTTTATTTTAATTAACTCTGCTGTCATGATCCTTGACAGAAACATAAGCGTCTTGACTAACTCCAATTAACACCTTCTAATGAGGTAGAGTTCTGATGCCTCCCTGGGAAGCTGATAGAAGCTGACTCCTGGAGGCCAAGACGAGGCTGAAACATACCCTGATTGTTGCCATTCTTTTCTGGGAACAATGGCTCAGAACACCAGCGGTGGTCCGAGGGTTTTCGTGGATGTGCAGGTGTGTCGTCCATAATAGGGTGGGACCGGCAGCAGCGTGTCCAGTAAGGCTGGGAGGCTGCCCAAGAAGCAGGCCCAAGACCTTTGCCAATTTATTTTTTTATGAATAAATACTGTATTTACAGTAGGCCTACATCTCTGGGTAAGGCTTTCATTCAAGTGAAAGGAAATGCTTGTATTGGAAAGATGACATGCAGCTGTAATGTAGCTGCATTACAGCTTGTCAACAAATAAAACAATGTAAGCCCAGATAATAATAAAACCAACAAGTTTCTGTAACCCACAAAGGACTCTGTGACTCATAAAGATGAGAAAGAAAGTTTTGATAGTTACAAAAAAGGACGTAGCATCTCACACTGTGGTTCACTATGAGACTTTATTTTTTGTATCAGGAGCATACCAATGGTCGCTCTGTACCTATTAGTTTTCCAGTAAGTGCCACAGGTAAAGTTCATAGGTCCCAGGCTCTGGCCATTAAATTTATTCTAAATGCATACTCTACATCATAGTGTCAGGGTGCCAGTGTTCCTCTGTGTGAGTGTTAGTGTTTTTATAATCCGTAACTGTGTATTTACGTAATGGATCTGCCCCGCAGAATAGAACACAGAGCCCTGGGAACCATGACAAGCCGGAATTCCAAAAAGTCAATAGGCCCTACACTGTTTACATGCATTCCTGCAGGAACAGCAGTAATCAATAGACTCTACTACAGCACGGTCAGGAAACTCCTGGCTTGTTTACGTGGTGGGGCAAGGAGGCACTGAACCTGTACAACAGTCTTAACTTTCAACAATATTTTATGACAGTGCTAAATATTTTGTCTCATTTCAGTCTCACAAACAGGAACGCATTACCAAAATGATGCTCCTCAAAAGTGTTTGGTATTCCACCCTTGATTGGGTTGGCTTTGCTGAACAAAAATTTCAAACTTTTGCTGCCATTTTACTATTAAAGAAAAGGGTGGGAAACTGGAACACAACATCCATTAACACCAGATCCAAAATGGTATTTACTACCGTATTTGACAATGAAAAAGAATTAGACAGAATTTGAAACACAACATGCCTGTTACCAGAATATACTGGCTTTCATTTTATACTGAATATGGCAAGATAATACTTGTGAGTGAGGAAGTTGATTTGGACAGTTGTGACCCACACAACTTGTTTCCTCAACTCAAACCGAAACATTGTGGTTCTCGCGCATGAGGCTATGACCAATGGGAAGCTTCCTGTGTCAGAGACAAAGTGGCCAAAGCGCGCTTGAACTTGCTGTTGCTACAGAAAGGCACTGTGGCACAATAAGGAACTGCGTATCTATAGGACACTAAAATAAACTGCAGCCTGAATTTAAAACGGTGAAAACAAAAATGTTGTGAAAACTCAAAATTTCAAGGCAACTGGCTACACTAGATTTTTGAGTTCTGAGTTTAACTTGGATTTTTGAGTCGTAATTCAATCTAAAATTAATTAGTTGTTTTGTTCAGAAAACAAATTTCATTGTTATAAAAAAAGCTAAAATTGAGTACGTTTTCTTAAAACTATGAAATGCAAAATTTCTAAACCAATTAATATTTGAACTTGAACTCAAACTTTCAAAATCCAAGTTAAGCTTTAAAAAAAAAAAAAAACAAATATGGAAATATTGGGTATTCTGAACTCGGGAGCGTGCAGACAACCGCAGTTCTCCTCTGAAACACGCGGTATCGCCACACTGCAGACTGCAGCTGAACTCGCACAGAGTGGGGTCAGAGGAAAACCTTTCAGGTGCAGCTTTAACATGCCGTCTACGGGTGACCGAACGACCAGCAGGGGTCGCTAGAACCTTCCCATACCCCAGGCAAAGCAACCGCCAATTGCACTTAGCCCTACGGAGCTGCCGCTCAGTTTCCGCTGGAATTGTCCGTATACGATCTGAGACCGTGGGACTCATCCCCGCACCACAGCGCGGTGCCTTAATGGAATGAGCCACCAGAATGATATTATTAATACACAATGCTAAGCTAAATTCAAGCAGAGTGTAAGGGTTAAGTGTGCAACACTCAGGGTTATTTGGACTATAGGAGCACGGCCAGTGATGTGCATTTAAGATCACACATATAATGTGACAGTACTTCAGTTTACTCGTTACATTTGAGTTGTGGATCTCAGGACTGCAGTCTGTAAGAGAAGGCAGACTTTTGAGCCATGCGACAACTCCTAAGAGTCATTGATGTTGCTAATATGTATGATTCTGATTTAAGGCTTGTAAAAGCACCCTCATACATACCCCCACACAGTATATCTAGACCCCATCCCTTCCAGGAACACATGCAGCTTTTGAGAGGACTATATTTCTGAAATGAGCCTAATTGAAATGATGAGCAAACAAGTGGAAAGGCTTTGTAGTATGTAGTATAGATGAACCTATCAGTGCTTTGGGGAAACATTCCAGCAGCTGTGGAATTTTTGCCATGCAGGATCCTGTTTCAGGACCTTGGAGAGCTCTGCCCCATGAGAAACAACTCTTAATCCTGCAGGGAAATTGGAAACAGTAAAGGGTAAGTTTCTGAAACGCCTTTGTTTTCACAAAGCCCAGAATCTAGTGTGCAACCTCTCTGTTTAAAATAAGATTACTGTTACTCATTTATTAACGTTTTGCCTATTTTCTATTACACTATAGGCAATGCAAAACAATAAAATCAGTCACTTGTAGTTAGCTGTTAGTGAAGTGATTGATTATATTGTCCATTTCACAATTAAACTATCAAATCCTCAACACTTTTAAAATAACGCATCATCATGGTTTGCTCTGTGTGATAGTGCTCCATGTCTGTAGCCTCATGTTTCAGAAATCAATGCTGATTCCCTTTCACTCTCCCAGAATCCTTATAAAAAACATACTACCCATATACCCCATAAAAAGTCAATACTTTCTCTTGACATTCACAGCTAAGTTTGTTCTGCTATTCTGGTGAGATTCTTGACACAATCATTATTTTCTCTCTGGGTTTTCATGCTTTTCTTTGTGGTGTAATACATCTGTGACACTACACTTTAGCAACAAATCAGGAAATCAGCTTGTTAATACCAGATTGAGAGTGCAAACCAGTGACTGTCACCAGCAAATGGTAACAGGACCTGCGATTGTGGCAAGGGATTGATCGCAGCACAAATTTCAGTACACACTTGCATGGTAGGACACGGTTAGCTAGCATCAAGACCTTAGCGTTTTGTCACGTCTCGTCTACAAATTCATCAGAATGCTGGAAAATGAATATGGGGAATGGGCAAAAAATATTACTTCAGGTATTGGATCATGTGGTCTCATACAGAATGATCAGAGATCAAACAATTGACTCAAGATTCAATGATATATTTTAGTATTCAAGATTTGTTTTCTTGTAAATTTCCTTGTAAGTGTCCTCTTACAACACCTCCCCCCAATAAAAAGAGAAAACACAACATATAGGTCAGATTGATTCACATCACTAAACTTGGCCTCCACTTCATTTCTTATATCTGGCTCTATTTTAACACTGTGCCACTGGGCATCAATAATACATGAAGGACAGTGGAGGACATCATACTTCAATTTCTTAGTAAATTTCACTGCAGGCAGCTCTTTCGCATAGTTTCGGATGATGATGCTGATAATGATGACTGTGGCCATGATCACGAACACGATAATTTGTTCAGTATGCCTTTATATAGCAAGCCAAATATACACAGAAGTGCTTCCAATCAAGTGCTCTATACATGACAGTGTGAACCATCAAACTTGCAGTCACAAGTCAACCACCTGAACCACTGACCAACTCTGCTGCTCGTATGTGCCTGTCTGCCAGTGAGTGGCGAAGGCAACGCGCTTTCACGCTCACGAAGCAAAGGTCACACCATTCAGGAGGTGAGAGCTCTGTTACCCCAGTCAAGCAGAGGTGCAACAGAACACAGGCCAAACCTCTACATCTGTCTGTCACTCTGTCTCATTTTAGTTTCAATTCACAAGCACACCTGCATGCAAGCACATACAGGACCTGTCCTGGGCCTGGGCTTGAAATCGCTGGGGTGACTCGCATTTCACATGATATTTATCTACAAGAGGGCTGGATATAGCTTTTAGATACGGGCAGGTATAAGCCACACATACAGTATACCTACATATACCTATGTGACAACTACTACATCATCTACACATGCTACTGCTACTGCTACTAATAGTACTACACATACTGCTGCTGCCACTACTACTATTACAACAACCACAACTACTACTGCTACTACTAAAAATAAGAACAAGAACAACAACAACCATCTTGGCCGCTAAGTCATGACACACAACGATGTTGGTCTGTTGTCTGTATTTTGGCAGATATTGCGCTGGTTTGCCTTTACTGGTCAAATGGTCTAAGCTCTTCACAAAGACTCTTGAGTTATCGAGCTGTCAAATACATAATTTTCACAGAAGTACTCTTCGTAAACAGGTGCAAGTGACTGTGCACAACTGCACTTTCCTGTCAATCCAAGCACAGCAACAGACAGGCACAATTTGACCATGTAGCCATGGCAGTCAGGTAAAAGGAGGGGTTTCAATGCAATTCCAAATGATATCACATTACTGTATCATCATGAAATCACCCCTGTAGCCTAACTGATCTGAGGATAAAAGCATTATTATCTGAAGGCCACTATCTGCCTTCCGAGACATGGATAGCTTTCTGAAATTCATGGGAAAGCTTTTCAAACTGGCTCAGCTCAGCTTTTCGAATTGAGGGAGAGAAGTAGATACAAAGCTAGACAAATCTCACACTACCCAACTGGCTCACACCCAGCTAGCTACCCAAATGCCTCACATCACTAAGTTAGATGGTGCTGTGCTACTAAGCTGTACAGCATAAGCCAAACTGAACAAAAGCAGAAGGTAGACAGCTCATGGCAGCCAGTTGGATAGCCCCGATGCGATAAAGCTGGATATGAAGCCATGCTCCCCAGGTATGCTCCAGCACTATGTGTACTTTATTCCAACTAATTTTATTCCAGGAAGTTGTGAGAAATCAAACAAGGAACTCACATGCCAGTGTGTTCATTAGGGCTTGTATAAGCACAGATAGGAGGACAGATTAGTGGGTGCTGGGCTCCCTCTTGTGGGTAAAACTGGCACCATACAAAGTTTGATATATAATTGTGGCCAACGTACTGCATGTATTTTATTCTAATAAAAACATTTTACTTGCCATTCTCACTTGCAGTTCTTTTACTCTCAAGCCCCAAACACTGACCCACAACTACCCCAGAGGCTACTTAGCCCACATAGACAGCCATCTAAGATACAATAAGTTCATTGTACCATATGTAAAAACTGAATTGATAACATGTATTCTTGATTAACTATTTACATAGATCTATTTGGCACAATGCGAGTGTTTTGCTCTTAAATTGGTAATTCAGCACTTCACTATGTTTTGTGTTTTAATGCACCCATGTTCAAAAAGTGGGAAGCATTCATCATTGTCAGTAATAGGAGTCAGACAATAAATGTGTGTGTATTAAATTAGGAGATTGTTTCCCTTAACGTGAGTTGCAAGCTGTGTCACTGAGCCTACATGACAGAAACTGCAGTGTTTTGGCACAAATATGAAAATATGATGAGAGGGCCTATTAATTGCATTGATTTAAGTGATGTGCATTTCAGTACTCTGGTGTATTTGTTTTAAGTCACTGTTCATTTTTTATTTGGAAATAAAAGGAGTAATTAAATGGGGTGTTCAATTGTAAACAAGAGATGGTGAGCTTTCCTTTTAGTGGAATCTCCAAGGGAGGGGCTATGGCTATACAAGGTGGGTTTAGAGCAGCTGCTCTTAGGAACCGGGGATTAACATTTCTCCTGAAGCTTGCGACCCCAAGTGGTTACCAGAGGTACTGCTGTTTAGTAAGCCTCTGGTGCCAAAAAGCAAGTATCCCCATTGAAGTCCATTCAAAACTACAAATTTACCCTGGTCAAATTATTCCATTTTTGATAGTATTTTCAAATTTTAAACACACCAAACGAATTACTCTCCAGGGATCAATTATTTTTTCTGAGCCCCACAGAAGAAGAATTTTGTCATACATATCATATACTGTATATCTTGATAGTCTAGAGTAGAGAAAAGGTGAAAAAGGAGTGGTTAACCCATCGAGATATACAGTATAAAACTGGAGACAGCTTCCGCTGACCAGTTCCATGGATTCTTATGGGAGCTGCTTATTGGCACATCAAGCCAGTTCATGGAGGCTGCCATGTTTGACTACGGAGCTTTTGGCACCATAGTCAAACATAGCACTGGGTACCAAAATGCAAAGTAATGAATATGAGTGCAAGGAATATATGTTATATGTTATATCTTATTCTGTGAGGCTGAGAAAAAGGTCCCTGGACAGTAATTAGTTTGGTGTGAAGAAATTGTTTAATTTAAAAATACTGTCCAAAATAGTATCATTTGACCAGGGTAAAGGGTGCAAGGAGCAATTGGAATTCGTTTGACGGAAGATGGACAGGCTACTCGTTTACAGGCTGGTAGGAACACTGTGTCATGCATAGAGTTAACAATAATCACTGAGTTAGCTGGTAAAGGGAAGTGGAAGGTGTTAGGATTGAATACCATGGGGAGTGACCGCTTTCCCATTGGGACAAGAGTGGGAGGGCAGCTGGTGGTTGAGGAGGATGAAATCAGGCCCTTTAATCTCACTAAGGCCAGCTGGGTTAGGTTTGTGGAGGAGTGTGGTAGGGGGCTGGCTGAAGTAGACAAGTCCTCTGTGGCCTGATAGAACATCATACTCTGTTCAGGAATTCACCAGGTAACTAGGCTATTCCAATGATGGGAGGGAAACGGTTCCGTGGTGGAATCAAGATTGTGATGCGGCGATACCAGCAAGGAACAGAGCTTACAGGGAGCTGAGGCGGTGTCCTATGACTTGAAATTTGATTCAGAATAGGAATCTGAAGGCGTTGGCTAGGAGGGTCATCAAGAGCGCAAAGCTGGATTGTAGGAGAGCAGACTGTGGGATGCTTGTGGAAAGCAGGTGAATGGGATTGACAGGAGGATGACAGTGCCAGTATTCCAGATGGGACCGGTGGTGGCACAGACAAATCAGAAAGGTGGTGCAGAGTGAGGGCAGTGTGAATGCTGTTAGTTGCAGTGTGAGAATTGTTTTGTTGGAGGAGTGTCAGAAAGTGCTGGCCCAGGAGGAGGTAGGTCAGGAATGTCTGGGGTATTATAACATTTCCTTCACCAGAGTGGAATAATGTCAAGCCATAGCTGTGGGCGGTAATACAGCACCAGGCAAAGACTGACTGTATGATGAAATGTTTCGACATTTTGATGAGGTAATACTGCATGAGATGCTGAACCTGTTTAATGCTCTGTGTGCAGTTCTTATTCCTCAATATGGAGTCAGACTTGGTGAAAGACGCAGGTATAATCTTACTGTTTTTACTGCAGAATTACTATGTTGTTGCATTGAGTGTCTCACCTGGGATGTGAGGAGGGGTTCCTCTCTGTCTCAGGAGCTGGAAGGAACTAATTGTTAGGATGGGATGGGCAGAATGAAAAGTATGACAGTTGAGGGACTGAGGCTTCAGTGGCAGAGAGAGAGAGAGTGGGAGCAGGAGAGGAGGGAGCAACACCTGTATATAATACAGCCCAAAGTTCAGGATAGGTGGGTCTCAGTGGGGGACAACAGCATAGATGAGGTGCTTCTGACCCAGCTCAGGCTGGGCCATTGTGGCCTGGGGGCAAGACTTTGGATGGGGAAGCATTCTGATAAAATGTGGGGACTGCAATGTATTAGAGACAGTGGCTCACATGCTGCTACACTGTAGGAAATTGGTGAGGGAAAGGAGAGAACTGTTTAGGGGATTGGCAGAGATTGGTGTGACTGCTTTCTCTTTGAGACCCATCCTGGGTCTGGCAGAACAGCTGAGTGATATATATAGACTGGCTTGGACGTTTTGTTCTCTGCAGAAGAGGGTGTAATCGGCAGGGTGAGAATTTCAGTGGCCAGTAGGTGGCAGTAATATGCTTTGCAACACTGAGGCTGCATTTAAAATCTGAAAAGAAGAAGAACAACAGCTGGGGGACAGGGATACTGCTATCCATAGTTTTAATTGCATGTAGAGTAGGCAAGAATTCATAAAATATCAAGGAAAATAAGTAGACTATTCCAGTACTGAATGATGGGTGTGACAAGGCAGTGAATAATGAGGAAAAGGCTGATGAGCTGGTGAGGATGTGCATAATTATAAGGCAATAGGAGAGGATGGCCTAACAAGAAGGAAGTATTGCAACTTGAGCAGTGGAAACTAAATCAAAATGGAGTGGATAATAAGTGGATATAATAATAATAATAATACATTTTATTTATATAGTGCCTTTCCAGAGCCCAAGGTTGCTTAACAAAGTTAAAAGGTTAAAAACAGCAAGTACAGTAAATACAGAAGGCAAAACGTATACATAGGACAGTAATACAGAACAGAAGGCAGTACAAGATAACATACGAACAACAAACCTACAAAGCAAGGCAATAGAGAAGCTAAGGGTAACTTATGCTGAAGAGGTGGGTCTTGAGTTGGGAAAATATCAACACTCTCCGCTTCCCCGATGTTCATTGGAAGAGCATTCCACAGAGAGGGAGCAGCCACAGAGAAAGCCCTGTCACCAAACTTACGTAGATAGGTCTTAGGGATGTTGAGTAGAGTGCCAGTATTAGAGGAACGGAGGGTGCGTGGGAGAGTGTACACCGTTAGAAGGTGAGTGAAGTAGGGAGGGGCCAGGTCATTGAGAGCTTTAGGCGAGCAAAAGAATTTTGTAATTGATACATGCCTTGATGGGAAGCCAGTGTAGGTTATTTAGAGTGGGTGTGATATGTTGCCAGGTTCTAGTGTGAGTTAGCATTCTTGCGGCAGAGTTTTGGACATGGTGCAGTTTAGACAGATCAAATCTCCAAACGCATTAGCTGCTGCTAGCCCACATCCTGCCTCACTGAAAGCCTGCCTCCCTGCAATCAGCCCTTCTATTGTCAATATAATTAACAGGTCACTGTCCTCTGACTACCTGAAAATTGCTTCCATTACCCCAATTTTGAAAAAGGTCAGCCTTGATCCTGACTCACTGACAAACTATAGGCCGATTTTTATATTTACCATTCATGGCTAAAGTTCTGGGACATGTGGTAGCATTCCAATTAAAAAGACACATGCAGAATAATAACTTGTATGAGCCACTCCAGTCTGTGTTCCTAATACTCTACTGTGTCGGCTGGGTTGAAGCTGGAGAACCTAGGAGCCGAGGCGGAGCTATAGATGAACTTTGTGGCCGGATCTGAGCGGTCAAGACTATGGCAGGCATGAGAGAGCTGCTGCAAGTTGATGGCAGTGATTTTAGAATGAAAAATATTTTGAAATTTAGAGGTGTAATGTAGAATTCATAGGTGCACAAGTTAGTTTATTTATGACAGAATACGGTTTTAGGATTAACTTTCCGGAGATAATGATGTCAGCAAAGTGGGTAGGTCTAGCAGTAGCAAGGGCCTCTCTGTAAGTGGTAAGATGGTCATTGTCAACTTGGGTATGAACTTCCGAACCTGTTCTATGACTTAGGTGCTCAAGATGCTGTCCAAGAGCTTTCAGCGCATGGAGCTCAGGAGTAAACCAGGGGCAGGAGCGTGAGGAGGAGACTGCAGGATTTAATAGGGGCTAGGGAGTCCAATGTTGTAGACAGTAGAGCGTTATAGTTAGCTACTAGGTCAACTGTAGGTGTTGAGCCAGGGAGGTACAGGGAGCCAGAAATAATGTTCATAAAGACAGAGGGATTCACAGACTTAACATTTCTAAATGATATGGTGCGTTTGCACCCGGTGTCAGGCAGGGCAATATCCAAAAGCACAGCTTTGTGTATCAGAAATGTTTAAGTCAAAGCTATGAACATTTGAAGGAGTGAGACCAGAGGAACAGACTAAATACAGGATGTGACCATGGTTATGGGTAGGGAAATTTACATGTTGCACAAAATCAAAGCATTCGAGCATGAACAGAAAATCAGCAGGACATTTACAATCGGCAGAATCCACATGAATATTAAAATCACCCAACATGAAAACAGGAAGAGTAATTGTGCTAAGAGTGGTGAGGAGCTCGTGCATCTCAAATAAAAATATTGAGCATGTTTAGGAGGACGATAAACAAGTACAATTAGTATTGGGGTGGGGCCAGAGAGCTTAAAACCAGGTATTCAAAGGAGGAGACGGGGTGAGCTCTAAACTGCTTGAGGATTAAATCAGTGCGAGGGAGTACAGCCAGACCACCGCCTCTACCAACAGCGCGAGGTTTACAGATATAGGTAAAACCGGGAGGAGTAGCTTGATTCAACAAAATAAATTCATTTGGCTGTTGCCATGTTTCAGTCAAGCACAAGATATCAACACATTTATCATCATGGGTAAAGTCATTAATAATCAGAGCCTTACTGCTAAGAGACCGCGTGTTAAAAAGAGCGACTCTTGTACCCCAATTGTTTAAAAGGTTTATCGGCAGGTGCAAAAACCAGGGACCCCACATTTCAAGCCATAAGTAAACATTTAGTGTTACTGATAGAGAAACTGTATTAACAATAAATAAAAACATACATAAATAATAAAACACACAAACAAAACAAAAACACAAACAACACAAAAAAAACTACTGCGAGTAGCAGCTTCGCACAATTAGGAGCAACCAGGACGCCACGGAAATTCAACCAGTTGAAGCATTCAGTTCCACAGTTCCCAAAAACACAAGCAAGGCTACTGCCAACAATCCAGTCGTCAATTCTCCTCGACCAGCTAGTTAGAAAAGCAAGAAAGTGAAACTTAACCGCTAAACATACCGCTGACGGCCTACAGTTCAGCGAGCGAGTGGAGACGCACTTACCAAGCAGGGCCGATGGAGTTGGAGGGGAGCCGGTACAGGGCCAGTGGCGGGCAAATGGATAGGAACACAGGCAAGCAGGTAGAGACGCAAGGCAGGGAATCCGATGCAGTAGCAGCCATCTGGGTGTAGAACCAGCATCATCGGCAAGAGCAGGGCCAGAAAGGACCGGAGCAACGCTTAAGAAGCGATTCGAGGTGAGCAGGAGTGCAGTGTCGCGGGTAGGCTAGGCCGGGAAAGGCCAATGATCAGAAACAACCAGGTGTCAGCGGAGAAGGCGGGTAGGTCTCGAGACCGGGGAGCACAGCTGGGGGCTGGCGGCGGCGAGAGGTGCAGCAGCGGGGGTGCACAACAGGCAGCAAAAAGTGAGGGGTAGGAGGGATCCAGTCGATTCAGTCTTTGTTAAACTGATCAAACGCGATTTGGAAACTTAGTAGGCCTAGTCTTGTTGCAAAAAATATGAACAAGACATGACTGAGGCGGCGAAGTACATAAAACGGAAGCTAAAACACTTAGTAGACTTAATGAAGACTAATCAATCAAAGGGCCGATACAAGGAGAGAGACGGGAGAGCAGCGGCAGCCAGATGCAGCAGCGTGCGCTCAACCAGAAGGTAGCATAGTAAACCACGATCGCTTTACTAAAGAACTTGGATGCAGTCCAGACTGGGGCGAACACCGCCCCAGGTAGGGATGGAGTGTGTAATGAAATGTTTAAGCATGTGAATGACTTTGTATTGGAGGAGATTATAAACCCAGTCCACTTTAGTGTTAAAATAAACGACATTTTTCAAAACCTTAACCATGGATTTTGGTTATCCTAAGGGAAGAATGGGAGAAATATTCCGCGTTTATTTTATTTTATTTTTATGAATTTAGACAGCTTTGAACCAAGCTGAGGAGTGGGCAAATAAAAGGGGCTTTAAGATCTCAGCATCAAAGACTAAATATGTAATTTTTGGATTGAAGAAAAAGATTCCAGATATGGGCCTTATTCTATATGGGACTCCAATTGAAAGGATACAAGGGTTTATATTTCTTTGGGGTTTGGATGCCTGCTGTATGAATGTTATATAAACCTGGCTTTATTGTATAGCATTTTCTGTTCTTTTCAGTATACCATATTGCCACATATCAGTTTATGTACAAACATTGTATGTCATGAGTGAAGAATTTTTATTTCTTACTTTATACTTTCCTGACATTTAGCAGATCTTATCCAGAGTGACTTCCAATGCAAACATATCAGGAATCAAAGTGCAGTAATTTCCTTGAGGGAAAAAGCACACTATGTGGCCAAAAGCATGCGGACACCTGACATCTAACATCTCATCCAAAATTATGGGTATTATTATGGAGCTGGTCCACCCTTTGCTGTTGTAACAACCTCCACACTTCTGGGAAGGATTTATACTAGATGTTGGAGCATTGCTACAGGGATTTGTTTCCCTTCAGCCAGAAGAGCTTCAGGGTGCTGTGCAGGCCAGTCAAGTACTTCCATGCCGATCTCAACAAAACCATTTCTGTATGGACCTTGCTGTGTGCCTGGGAGCATCGTCATGCTAAAACAGAAAAGGGAATTCCCCAAACTTTTGGGGAAGCACAGCATCATCTAGAATGTGGTTGTATGCTGTAGAATTAAGATTTGCCTTTACTGGAACTAAGGGGCCTAGCCCAAACCATGAAAAACATCCCCAGACCAAGAGGTGCCCAGATACCTTTGGTCATATAGTGTATATAAATAATTATTTAATTGAACTTGTATTACTCTATATTGTTCTTTAGTTCTTAACCATCACTTTAATTTCCAGAAGATCTACTTTTACTTATAATTTGTTGCATATTTTTTTTTAAGTAGTGGTACATTAAGTTGCGCTGAAGTTGAAATTTGTAACAAATGTGTTACCTATGATCAAGGAATACCGAGTCTGTGATTTCAAAATGAAATAGAAGTATTTTATGTATTGTACTGATGTATTGTACTATAAAGTAGCCAGCATTCTCACTAGCATAATAAATACATGCATAATTTATATCATCACCATCTGACAGATGGACCAAAGAAAATGTCCCTCTTACGCAGCAATATTTTTACCTCCCTGCTGGCACATGCACTCATGCACACCAACATATGCTGAAGCATATGCCCCCTGCCCCAAGATGGCAAAAGTGCCCTTTATTATAGTCAGAGATAGGGTGAGTAGTGCAGCTAGTAATATTTTTCATTTCATGTAGCAAAGAAATACAAAGAAACAAGCTTTTTTTGTATTTACTGACGTTCACTTCAGTCCCACTAACTCAGGTAATGACACTTAACTCACGTCTGGCTATCACTAGTGGAACTGCTTTGGTTTCAAGTGACTGTAGTTCAATAAACCTTCACCTCTACATCTGGGTCAGGCTCCCCATATGAGTGCATGGCCCATTATCTCTGACCACTTGCCACCTTTGCAGGTGTGACACTGAAAAAGACAAGCAGGGGTCAGACTCATCCCAACTCCCTTGCCTCCATAAAAAAATGAAATAGCTGTTTATCCTGGAAATCACCAGCTGTTCTATCCATTAACACATCCCTCACTTTCCCCCAAAACAAAACAAACGGAAGGGAAAACCTCAGAGAAGAGGTCAGGAGTTCTGTGTGGGGACGTCCACTGCTGCACTCACATCTGTTTCCTAACTGTAGCTAAGGTAGCCAGCTACATTTATTTTACTGGTTCTGACAAATCAATGATAAAAGCTATAATTTAACAACATTATTTCAGCAGACGAGGGCCTTTGTCTTGGTGGTGCAGTATAAGTTTTCAAAGAAGCTAAAACAAAGTTGCATCAGGACAATACTTCACCTTTTGTAAGTCGCCCTAGATAAGAGTGTCTTTTTAACAGATTACATTGTTACATACACTCCATCTATGCAGCTGGATTTTTTTTACTAAAGCAATGCAAGCTATGTACCTTGCCTGGAGGAACAATGGCAGCACCCCCAGCTGGGAACTGAACTGAACATCAGAGTTACAAGCCCAGGTCCCTGACCATTATGTGCACAATCTCACATTGTGTGGACAAAAGTACCCAGGATACCCCGGGGAAAGCAGAGCTCGCCAGCCTAAAATATTTCCCTGGCTTTGTTTCCTGTTGACGGTGCCTGGGGTAGTACTGGTGCTATTTTCAGGTCTGAATGCTGCAATAAATATCTCAGTCTAAGTCTCATGCTGCTGTGTGGGGATTACTGACATTTAATACAGGGCTGTGACTGAAATGATAATATCAACAGTGCCCTCTCACATTCAACACAATAAATCGATGTCATCTTCTGTCCTTTGTTCGATTTTGCACATTCATATACATATTGCATTTCCCTGATAATGCTCTGCCTGCTGTCGATTTGCTTTATTTTGCTTTCAGTATTTTTTTTAGCAGTGTGTTTAATCATAGTGTACAGTCTAGAAAAATGGGAGCCTCCTGCTTTAAATTTTGAATTGAAACTAAAATTATTTAAATTTAAATAAAATATCTACAATATGCTATAGAACATCCTGACTTCTATCAAGCTGTTTTTAAAGTACGCCAACATTGTCTTGTCTGTAATGTTGGCCTATTGTCATTAGATTATCCTATTTAATTTTAGAATGCTTTGCTATGATGTCATTTAGCGACAAAGGATTAAATGCTGTCAGAATTTTAGAATAAATACTGGGTTGACTTGAGGGCAGGCATTTGTAGTTTTTATCTGATTGGCTTTGTAAAATATTGAGTGGAAGGCGTGACACTTGTGAGAGTGGAAATGTCTTTTACTCATTACATGGTGCACAACAATCATTGTGTGCTATTTTTGGCCCCTTATATGTGGTTGTTGTGAATATCAGATACACACATGCCATATTGTCTGGCATTACTGCTACAGTGCAACTGATATTTCCTTCATGAAACTCTTTCTTGTGCAACCACACAAGTGAGCCACACACACACACACACACACACACAGAGGGAGGCTGTAAACGAATCCCTGTGACTGTATCTTGTCTTGGCTGTCGTGCCTTCCTCTGGGGATGTGTGGGTTACCCCAGGATAATTACTGCTTCTGTCACACAGCAGGACAAGTGGCCATGAAAGCCAGAGCTCCTCCTCTTCCTTATCTGGGATCTGAGCGCAGTCTCAGCGCAGCCAGGTCCTGTTTTCTATTCCATTTAAAGCGCTGGGTGAGCACAGTCTTCGCACAGCACTTCTACTGTCCAGTTCTGCTCCACACACTAACAGAGAAGGCTGTCACTCAGGCAGAGGCCCCGCCTTTGAACTCTGGGCGCACAGATGCCATTATTCAGTTTGGCCCTCCCGATATTGTTTTAAAACATCACATTGACCAATGTAGCTGCAACACTTTGCCCATTGCACTTTGATTGTTTTAGTTGTTCTGGTTTTGAATTCACAGTGAAAGCCAGTAACACGACTCTGAGGTTGACTACATTGCAACAGCCTCCCTTTGCATCTCATCCCAGAAGACCTCTCTGTACTTCAGGGATCTCTTCTGCCTGACAGCGACTTTGGCTCGGAGCCTTAATCATGGCTGCTGACATTTTTGTTCGACTCGTTCTGAAATCCCTGTTTCCGGTTTAATCTCTGCCTCTAATGTAGCACCCTGCTGGACACACGTGGAGAGCACAGACACAATCCTATAATCTCAGCGTTTAAACAGATTAAAGCACTTTGGGGTTCTGAAATCTAAAAAAATCAACAGATTTTGTAGTAATTATCATTAATATTTGTCGGGCCTGTATGATTCTGAAGCATAGGGATGCAACTTTGATAATTCTCATGCTGATGTTCCTATTAACACGTGACAGTCAGCTATCGCAGGTAAATGCTTACAGATGAGCTTCTCTCTAACTGCGGCAAATACATGCTAAATTGTGCAGTCCCCAGGTCAGGTGTCCTCACTCCCTCATGATGGACTTTAATCAACTTGATTAGCTGAACCGATCTATGCCTCTCCACCCTCGATTGGGTTCTGGAAAATGTTCCAGCAGAAAATATCTGATGTGCATAATTTTATATGTCAATTCAAATGAATTTCTTTCATTCATTTTACAAAGAATTTGTCACAACATGCTTCACAGTATAATTCGGGCTAACCCCCCACAAAGGAAGCCAAAGACAGGACTCAGGTAGAAGCTACACACACTATAGGGAATGGGGTATATTACCTTTTCATCTGCTATGAGCCAAATGGCACCATCCCCATTCATTTTAAATAAACTGGACTTAATGTGTTCATGGCTATGGATAACTGTTACATAATGAGTATCATTCCTTCACAGACCTGTTTTCTGTAGTTGTTCCAATGACCTTCGGTATGCAGTCATTGTATATCGCTTTGGGTAAAAGTATCTGCCAAATAAATCTAGTGTAATGTAATGTAAACAGTAAGCAGAATTTCGTGTCATGGTGTGTTGCTGCCAACATTTAATTTAGCCTATTTTAAGATTGTGTCTTGCATAATTATAGCTTCGCTAAAACAGATATAATGCTCATGCTTTACAGTATTTTTATTTCTGTGGAAGCATGAATGAACCAGCAGGTGGCACTCTCTCCACACGTTTCTGTTGACTGCTTTTTAAAATGTTAATGCTGTTTGAAAACAGATATAAGTTTTAAGATTTGGTTATACCTAGTCTGTTTTTCATCAGTTTTTCATCTTAAAATGGTGTCACTGCCAGACAAACTGCAGTCCACATATGTTGCTCACTGAGTAGATAATGGCCTTTATGCACTATTTTGGCATGGTAAAGCATAAGCTCTTTGTAAGTTGCATTACTTAGGGTGCAGTACAAACAGACAGACAGGGATAATCCTTTGAAGATTACAGCCCTGTGTTGTAGTGTTAGGGCACGGATGCTGTTTTGTTTATGAAGAGAACAATGGTTCGTGCTGTTTTTGTGATTCAAAGAGGAGAGTTTCTACTGAAATCTGAAATATGGTAATAGGGTGATATGGTGAATTGTAAAATAGCTGTTGATCTGAACCAGTTTTGTTCTATTAAAAGAATTAAACTAGATGATAAGAGGACAGGCAGGTCTATTCACATTCATTTAGCCCGATTCCTCCCACTCCCCCCCCCCCTTGTTTTTCTTTCAGTTTTTGTGAATATTTGAATATTGATGATAGAGACAGGGTAAGTGTGTGCGTGTGTATGCGTGTGTGTCTGTGCTCGCCTGCATTTATGAGCATGCATGAGAGGGGCTGTGGGCGCGTGTGCTATTGGCTGGGAGGATGAAATATTCACAGTGGCTGGGATTGGTTGTCGCTTAAGCAGCCGGTGACCGGAGCAGGTCTGATGCAGGCAGCGCTCTGTCTGTATAAACAGAGTGCGTTCGGCGGAGGCAGCTGCAGCACGGCACCGTGGGAGAGCCCGCCGCGCACCTGACCACTCCTACCGCCGATCGGAGCGCCCGGACGGGGGAGGCGCACACGGGAGTGACAGGGAGAAGGCGTCGTCTCCCGCCGCCGCTCGTCGCCAGTTGCTATGGAGGGTGCCGGCGAAGGGGAGCATGTGCTGAGGGTAAGGGTCCCCGCGATCGCGCGTGAGCCTCTCCGTCTCTCTCTGCTCCTCTCCCAGGCTGCCGAGCCGTTTGTTTTCGGGGCATCCGCGGAGGGAGAAGGAGTGCGGAGGCGGGCTGGGTCTGAAGTGCTCTTATCGGCGGCGGCGCCGCGGCTCTCCGCCGGCCCCCGGGAAAATGGGGGGAGAGAGAGGAAGAGGGGACGGGCGGACGAGGCTGCCGCGGATGGAGGGAGAGAGAGCGCGGGACAGGAGGAATAGGCTGAAGCAGAACCGGGATATGTGGGCAGAATGGTAATGAAGGAGGAAGAGAGGGAGGGAGGGAGGGTAGGAGTAGAGGACAAGGACAGAGGGGAAATAAGGAGATGGAGGAGGGCGGGAATTGAGGGACGAAGAAAGGTCGAGAAAAAAAGAGCGGGACCCAGAAAGGGGGGGGGGGGGGGGGGAGAGTGTGCGCAGCGCGTGCTCGAGTGAGCGTGTGCGCGTGCGCGTGCGCATATGTGCGGGTCTGTGTGTGTGTTCCTGTTGCTCAGCAGTGATTGGACGCGTGACAGGCTTTGCCTTCGGATTCTGGGCCGTGCGTTAAACCCCAGGGACGGGTTCCCAGAAGAGGGGTACGTGACTCCTCGCCGATACCCCGTGGGGCTGGAACGGGGCCCTGCATCGGCAGCCTGAGCGGGAGGCGGGGAGCCTGCCTCCGAATTCTCCCAGGCTTTTCACAGGCACGCGCCTGCCTGCAGCGTGAATCACAAGGCAGAGGACACCAATGTCATATCAGCGCTGCCTTTATCTGTGTGCCCCGGGGCCGAGGCCTCAGACGCAGGGTCCCGCTCTCTACTGAGGGCTTTAAGCAGGGGTCCGTCGCTGGTCGTCGCTCCGTTCATCGGCTCATCGGCGTTAGCGTTTGTGACGCGCTGCATTCGCCGTGCGTCGCCGAACGGACGCTGCTGCGAGCGCTCCGACGTGCGTCTTCCCGTGTCTCCCTGTATTACATTCACGGGAGACGATGCGATCTCGTAGCTCATTGCTGAGAGATGATTAAATGCATTAGTGGAGTTGACTTTACTCATTAATGATTATGCGAATTAGCGCCCAGCAGAGCAATAGCTCATAGCTGGGCTGTGTGAGGAAGGGAGGCTGTTTTGGAGGGAGATGTTTCTTCTTGATCTTGTTTCAGACGTTGTGAGTCAGCTCTCTGAAGCAGGTGTAGTGGCTCCGTATTTGTGGCTGTGCCTTCGTAAATCACAGCTGAGATTTAGGGCATGACTGGCTGGTATCCCGTAAATAACACAGCACGCTCTTCCTCCAAGCAAGGTTTTCCATTGTCGCTGCAAATGTTGCCACTGACTACAAACTGTTTCTGTTCTTTTATATTAGCTTGTGATTTGTTTGAAACCATGTACGCTGCACTATATTTCACAATCTGTAGGCTGGAACAGAGGGAATCATTGATTGTTACATTATGATTTTTTTTTAAACAGTGCTGGTCTCAGTTATTTAAGACAATCCAAAGCTCAGAAGAGATGGAATAAAATGGTGAGAGAGGAGCATCACATATTCCCTTATGACTCACAGACTGACAGTCCACAGTGGCCAGTGCTGTTTAAGGAAAGGATGGAGGAGTAGTAGCAGCCTTCTCAGCACAGCATGCTCATTCAAATAACTATGTGAATAATTAAAGCTGGCTCAGGTAGAAAACTATGGGGACGGACGCCCACACACATTTACACACACACACACCGTCAACCATACACACCCACACTCATTTATGCACATACATTTAACACACATAGAACTCAAGCACACACTCTCAGCTATATGAATACTTATACATGCACTTAATCATATACGCACACGTGCACACACACACACACACAGGCACACACACACGCACACACACGTCCATCATTCATACACACTCTCTCACATGAGAATACAAAGGTTCAAACACTCATTCACACAATCACGCAGTAATACACAGACTCACACGTCCACACACTTTGCCGCTTTGCTTTGATGTTTGCGCCTTTAAAGTTCAAGTGCATTGTTGCTGTCTAAGACAACATCATAGCCCTGTCGCCTGGATTAAAGGTGCATTAATTATTCACTCTTGTCCTTTGTGGGTTGATAGGACACGGAAATGAGAATCTCACCATTTTAGCCACAGTGAAATGTTAAGCATTCATTTTTAGGTTGCCAGGAGCCTTTAGAATGAAATTCACCTCCAGGTTTGAATCAAATGAAAATTTTGAATTGGCAGAGTTACTGCAGCCTACGCAATGCATTAGAGACGTATCTGTTTTTTTATGCCAGGCAATCATCGATCATCTCTGGGCACAAAGAGACAGCATTGCTTCCGTTATCACGCATGGGATTACACCACTTAAAATCCACTTTCTCGTGACATGGACTGCTTCAGACTGCCTTCTGCTAGCTAGTCAGTCCCCGTCAGTGAATAACCTTCAGTAATGTAACATGACTCATGAAATACAGTGGATTTTCTCGCAATACCGGGTCCTTGTTGTTGTGAGGAGACTGTAGACTGCAGCCTCTTCCTTGTTGTTGTCTCTGTAGGGGAAGATTCATTGCCTGTGCTGCTGGATAGTATCAGGCCCATCTGGGTGATCTGGATGCATTTAGAAATGCTAATGTTTACCTGGTCTGTACCTGGTTTGCAAGCATTAGAGTCTCAATGCCTATGTACAAACAATCGTACACACCCACACCACACACACACACACACACACGCACACACGACCACCCCACACACACACCACCACACAACACACACACACGCACAAACACAAAAACAAGCTGCAGGCTATATGCTATGCACACATAATCACATGTACAGTCGTAGGCGCGAGCAAGTACTTGCAATGCCGCGTTTGCTCCTAATATTCGCATAAATACTCAGCCACACGTTATACTATATGCACATAATCACACGTGCACACACACACACACACACACACACACACGCGCACGCGCGTGGTCGTGAACAGGGAGTATAAGTTCAGCTCCTCTGCTGAACATTGTGGGGCACGCTGTGGAATAATAAATTCAAAGAAGAGCTTTATTCCGGGCTTTTATCTCCGGCAGTGGAAAGTTCCTCTGATGTCCTGGAGGTTCTCCAGCGAGGAAAACGGATTTGAACGGATCTCTTCCTGGCTTCTGCATTCAGCGTGCTCTTCTGCTTCCTTCATCCCACTCTGTCCCATTTCTCAAACTCCATTTATAATGGAGGCTCTTCCATCTCTCGGTTTCCTCACACTTCTGTTATTACAGCTATTTTTAGCTAACCTTTTCATTTGGGCTCATTATCATGTAAATCTGCTCATTCTTTACATAAAGGGCACCATCCTACAGATATCATTTTAAAGAAGAGGCACTGTGAGGATTAAAAAAGTGTCAGTTTAATTTCACGGAATTGATCAGAAGGCAACACGCAACCTCTAGCAATCTCAGACGTATTACTGGATAGTTATTATGAGTTCCTGGATCTCCAGTCTGCCAGCTGGGTTAATGTTGGATATGTGCCACGTTCCGCTGCAATGTTAGCATGTCGCTTACGCACGATGCAAAGAGCTGTGGTTTCATAATGACTGGGACATCAGTCAATATGAATTCCTTTGAAGAGGTCAAATCCTTCCTTCCTGAGTTGGAGTATAGTAAGGGAAGCAAAGGACGCTGATTTATCCATGTTTGGACAGTTAAAGTAATCCTACGTCACAGGTCTCGGCTGAGTAACTTTTGTGTCTCTAGGCAGAGACAGGTCTGTTAACTGTTAGTCTGGCCAGGGGAAACGGAGATAATTGGAGTCGTAGAGGCAGAGGTCACGTGGCCAGAGAGGCGGCGCTGCATTTCTCTCTGGTCCTGTGGATTATTCTGGAATGTTCTCACGCCTTTCGACTCAGAGGCAGCGCTCCTGAAGGAGCTGTCTGAGTAAGTGGCATTGTAGTCTGCATTAGAATGGCAGCTCTCACGCCTGGAAGGAGAATAGTATTGGACCTTATACTGAGACTGATGTACCCTTCTCTTTCTCTCTTTCTCTCTCTCTCTCTCTCTCTCTCAGTGTATCTGTATCACTCACACACACATTCACACAGATACACAAATATATTTACCCAAACGCACCAATGCACACTCAGACAAACTCACACACAAGTTGCACAACCTCAGACAGTTACTAAATGTTGCAGAAATGCTATAAACCCTTGCTGCATTTTGCAGTATAACACAATCTGGGGTTGACAGCTACAAACTAGTTAGCATGCTTCACTGATAAAGAGCACGGTGTTGAATGTCCAAAGGTCTTGGTAGGTCTCAGGTAGGGAAGGGTCTACAATTTCTCCTACGTTAGTGCCCACTCAGCCTTCAAGCTTTCCTCTGTGTAAGAGCCTGACTACAACACCGCTGCTTCTGGGTGAAATGCAGTATTTTATTGTTCCTAAACAGCTGCATAGAGCACATTGCATTACCTCAGTTTTCAAACAACAAACAGCAAAGTACAGCAGTGACTTTCACCGAACAAAATGAAGAGCTCTGTTCCGCTAAAATGGTTCTGCTTCACAATAGAATGGAACATGAATTTTCTGTGTATGCAGGGCTGCGCAGAGGGTGGGGTGAGATGGGTTCTTTCACTTAATGAATAAAAGGCTTTTATAAGCAAGCAAGAGATGGAGTGATCCCCTTGCAGCATTGCACTTTCCTTTGGCAGTGTCATTGGCAGGGCTTTAGAGCCTTTCTATATCACCTGCAGAGCTCTGAAACTGGACTCTTAAAGTGGTGGAGCTGTGGAACTCTTCTGCCTCATACCATGTTCCAGAATCTGCTCCTGTCACTGGTCGAGTTCTATGACCATTCTCTCACACAGGCTGTTTCTGAGATCGCCCTCACACTAAAATTAAGTGGAACCTGTGCCTCACGCTGACTGTGCTCTAGAAGCGTTCTCTCACTGAAGGTGCTTTAGAACCTCTTTTCAGCTGAACGTGCTCTAAGACTGTTATCTCTCACAAACTGTGCCATTGGATCATTTTTCTCTCACACACAGTTTTCCATTCCGAAGGTTTTGTATTTGCTCAAATGTTGTCAGAGCTGGCAAGTCCTGATTCACAAATGGCCTGATTTCATTTCTGGTGTTGACTTGACTGCAATAGTTTTTGGAGCTAGCAAGTACACCAGCAGCACTTGCTTCTGAATTTTGTCACAAGGACATACCAGTAAACCATGGAACAGACAAATGCAGGCAACACAATCAACAAATAAACACATAAAACAAAGTTAAGCTAATGGCACCATGAAAAAATGAGACAAGGAAACATATACCCCTTACCTATTATAAAAATCAGGTATTTTTTTAATGCCTATATTTATACTGGTTTGATCTTGAACTGATAATTTATTCCATGAGTTAGTTATATTTAGCCTATTTACTTTAAGCTACACAATGTGAATATTGCTAAACATTTCATTGCAGTAAAACCAATGTTTTTTGTCTTTTAAGTATAATGGTGCCCACACAGCCTAGATCCATCAATGCTGCATGTCTGTGTGGCCAAATGTACTGTATGCTTCTTTTTGAAAGAAAAAAACAACCCCAGCATCAGAAATAAAAGCAGCTCCTTGTCATAGCATGTCATTAATTTTAAATTCATTTTTTAAAACGGGGGTACGCAAAAGGCACTGCAGTGTTGACATGACAGTATGTGGTATGCCAGGGACTGCTAGCGGCGAAGCCAGTATCATGCAAAACAATTTGAGCCGTGTCTACCAGCCGTGGAATACGGCTTGGCTCAAAAAAATACCAGTGCAAAAGGATGAAAGTTCTCTGCAACTTCTCTCTCACAAACTGCTCTAGAACCCTGGTCTTTCACTGACTGTTGAAAACATTTTTCATACTAAAAGAGCACTTGAAACTTTCTTCCTCCATTTGTTACTTCTCTTACCTGCAGACCTCCGGAACTTTCTATTCTTTGTAACCTGCATATTTTTGGTTGTTTAAGTTGTTTCTGACTTATGAATCTTGGAACCGGCTCTCATCTAGAGATTGTTTCCATAACTGCTGAACTTTGGCCAGATTGGGATGCTTTTAGTCTGCGGGGTCAGCTGAGGCCTGGAGCCAGCCGAATTTTAATTCAGTCACATTAATTAAAGAGCAGGCCGACCTGTGGAACTCACTGTCACTGGAAGGTATTCTACTGTGGGAGGCAACTTTAACAGAGCACTTAAATTTAGCCTTGTCCTAATCCAGCACAATACCTCACCAGGAGCCAAAATAACTGCTGTAGTACAAGATATCCCCAGAGGCCAGCTCTCCTGTGACTGTCTGCGGTTTCGAGTCCTGAGAACGTCAGAAGCCAACACAACGGGAAGCTATGACAATGTGGCAGTCTCCTAAATAGTCCCAATAAAACCAAGACCAGGCTTCAAAAACCAAAAGACAGCAAATATTCCAAAAAGCCAAGGATGACAATGTAAAAAATTCTAGATAAACTTTAAGACAGAAACATCAAACATGCACCAAACACCAAGAAAACATCAGGTCCAGATGCAAGGTTCAGATTCCCCAGATGCCAACAACAGAAATCAACCCAAAATGTCCACCCTGACAGATGTTACCTGGCTGATGAAAAACAGCCAAAAATAGTTGACTAAAAGACAAAAAAGGCCCACATTTTATGTAGTTGCAAGGGGAGAGGGAACTCCCCCTCTTTTCCTGGCTCATGCATACTTGATGAATGATCAGAAGAGCATGATTGCACTGATTGGGTGAGGTGTGGAAGGGTGGAGGTATGGGAGAGAGGTCAGACAAGGATTGCCTTATCTGAAACATGATAAATGTATGTTGCTGGAAGCACGGCTAAGCACAATGATATTATCATCAAAAGATGAATGGTTTTAGCCTCTAACAAGACCAAGCATGAATATGTTAGGAGGTAATACAGATGAACTATTGAATACTTTTGCTTCTCACAACATAGGTGATATTTGTTGACAAATAACTGTTAAATCCAGCCAGTAGTAACCTCTAACCTCACAGACAATATTTGTAACAAAACCAAATTGCATCACATTGGTTTCCAATGTGGAACTGCTTCTAAAACTGTTGATTCCTACTGTAGGCCTATAATTATTTATAGGGACATTAACTCTTTCAATTAATGATTTCAATTAAATGTCACAGATTGCATTCTGTGTTTCCTCCAAAAAGGTAATAAAGTAATAAAATTTTCAAAGGAGAGAAAACACTTTCAAGATCCTCAGCGTGGCTCTAACTGCCCCAAGACTATTTCCTTTCCATGCCTGTGGGGGGGGAGAGAAGACAGATAGAGAGGAAACAGGCAACCTTCCTACGGTTTGCCATATCATATTATACTTTCTCTCTCTCAAAGGCAATAATCTAAAAACTAGATATCTGACAAAGCTAGCTGACTGTTTTACCAACTGTCAGCTAGCTTTGTCAGATATCTGGGTCCTAAATATATTTAGGCTGCCCAAAAATCATTGTTGTTTGGTGATGTATTTCTACAGCAGACATATTTTAACTGTTTTGATAATTTAATTATTAGTTTTTTGTCTTCAGCAGAAGGCAGCCCTACTGTTTTGAAGTGATCGCTGTATCATTCTTTTCATTTTCATGCATGCTGCTTATTAAAAATGTATTAATAGGCAGCTCATGGTGTCATAGTAAATACAGGGGTACCGAAATAAGCGTGCTAATCTACCAGACATTTCTCAGCTTCAGAGGCTCTAATTGGAGATCACTGTAGCTATAAGGTCATCCTTCCTACTTCTGTAAAACTGCGTAAACTTCTGGATGCTTCAGTGTAGAAATGTGTATCGGGTAGTAAGATAATGCAGTTCCTCATGTCACTAGATTACATACTTATCTGAGGTAGTCTGCAGTGGTGAAGACAGTGTTTACAGACCTTTCCAGTGTCCTGTCCATGTTGTATACACATTGTAGGAGTTGTACTTTAATGCAGCCATAGCAAACCCCAACATGGCAGAACATGCACTGAAAAGGCTAAATTAACAGTAGGTAGAAGGAGCTACCCTGAGTATTCAACAGACCTCCGATACTAAAGTATAGTTATAAACACAAATGGCTGTTCTTGCATAAGAGCATTGCTGTATTTTCACAAAAGGCTTCTCCTTCACCTCCCTTTATTTGTCCTTCATTCCTCAGTCAATTCAGTCCTCATTCTTATCCTGCCATGCTCTGACAGCATGGATGTGTGTTTGTGTGCGTGCATGTGTGTGTGTGTGTATAAGAGAAAGAGAGAGAGAGAGTGAGAGAGATTGTTTATGTTCTCATGTATGTGTGTTTGTGTGTACAGGTGAATACTTGTGCATGCCTGTGCATATAAGTATGTGTGTGCACTTACTCATGCATGTCTTTTTCTCTGCACTTATTTGTGTGTCATGGAGAGGAAATAATGTTGACAAAGTTGTGTAAGATGTCATAAGAAAGCTGTGACAGACACGTTAGCATAGCTAGGAGCTCAGGTTCACTTGAAGTTGACACTTGACACCGTTAGTTCCATCTCAGGTTCCTTTCTATTCAGTATTAGGCCATTGTGTTGTTATCACATTTGCCATGTCCAGACTATCCATATCTAAACCTCTGTGTGGAATCAGTATTGACCACAGACTGGCATGGGTATGATAGCAGCACTAGAGTTGTGAAATATAGGCCATCTCTGCCAAATCATTATAGTAACATTCAGATTCTGTCAGCCTAGTGTGGAGTGATATAGATCCACTCAGCCCAGCAGTAAGTGATATACTTTATTTGTTCTGGCCGCCAGGCCTGTTTGAAAACAATTCATATCTCCACAGCTCACAGTGAAGGTTATGGCCTTGCATGGGCATTTCTCATACTGTTTTTCCAACCAGTTCAAACAACAGAAATGAGCATGCATCCCTAAACTGGCAGATATCCAGAGAGGGCCTTTAAACATTCTACAGGATAAAAATAAACTACTCTTCGATAAGGCATCTGGTATTATGTAAAAAAACAAAATGACAAAGGGTATACTTTGGTATGGGAAACAATAGCTTCTGTTTTATGTTTAGGGCAGAATTTACATCTTCACATCAGTGAAAGACTGGTGGTTCAGTTTACACATTTAACTTCAGGGGTTGTGCACTTACCAGTATTTCAGTTGAACAAACCAAATGATTTAAATCTATATCCCTACAAATGCATGCAACTTCCTGATGTAGTATATTTGATAGCTCATATGCGTATTGCACCCCTTATTATGATAGAAACCGCAATAAGTATTTACCCAGGGATTCAACTCCTCAGGAGCTCAGCACCCTTGCCTGTTGTACTGGGTGCTATTTAATAGCCTACCTCCCCTATGCCTTCTTTTGAATGTTCAGGTCTATTAATGTCATCATGGTTATGCCTGCGAGAGAATGACTGGTGCTGATGAATTATTTACGCCTGTGATTGTCAAGGTGTGTATCGTCCTCCAGCACACCTGTTGTTATATAACATCTAAGGCAGACAGCCTCTGTCATTTTAATGAACTTGGCACAACATGTGTGTGTGAACCTGTCCATCTGTGTGTATACTAGGATGCTGGTGTTAATGGCTCCAGTGTCTGTGCCTTAGTTGTGCTGTGGCTGTTAACTTTGTGTGATCTGTCATCACCGTTGCCTGTGTGCTAATGCACTGCGCAGGCAGCGTACGCCATGCACGTTGCGTCTGTGTGGCCGCTCGTCAGAAACAGCCCATCGCAAGTTATTGATCTTTTTTCCCTTCCTTTCTAGGGACAAGATGATGAGGCAGTTGTTGATCATGGGAAGACCAGCTCCACAAGCAACACAAACTTTGAGAAAGAAGAACTAGAAAGTAAGTGAATACTCTCATCCACTCTTCCTTAAGATGGCTGACATTCGGGAGAGGGAATCAAGTGGCATTGGCCTTTTTTCTACAACTGTCACCCACTGTGGGGAAAAAAGTCTAGACACATAATCATAAGCAGCCTCAATCTGGTCCTGATGAGACCCTAAACTTTAGGTGTGTCTGAAAGAAAAAGAGCAGGTTGTATATATTGTTCATTATCAACAAAAATAAATACTCTAAAACGAAAATGTGCACAGCCTCCAGGACATATTGGTGTGATCTATGTTGCACCACTTATGTCATTTATTCACTTATATGAGTTGAACACTTAAAGCCATATTTACTAAGCATGCCGCAAATTGCCGCTAGGGCTGCAAAATACTGCATTGCTACATGTTTTCAATTTAGCGAGGTATTTACTAAGACTGGTTATGTAAACGAGCACAGCCACAGCAAGTTCATTTCAATGCACCGTCGTATTTAAGATACATTTTTCCAGGAGAGCAACATTGTTGTGCCATTCCATGTCTGGTGAAGTTGGGTTTTGGACAGGTAGCAGGATCCATGGATGCAGTGGATAGGCACTGTCACCTTACAATGTTGGCAATGTTAACACGTCTCATTAGTAAAAACATCAGAAGAGAGTTCTAATATTTCAAGTAGTATAATTCTGTACCCAATAGCCAACCATCTCTCAAGTCACCATCTGTGACCTTCTCTAACAGGTACCTGTTCCTAAAGATGAAGGAGTCATGTCCTTTTGCAAACGTAGGGGAGTGCCGCCATAAATGTAATTTTGGATAAATGTACAATGAGGCTACCATAGACATTTCAGGTTTGTTTGTGCAATCCAGTCCTTTGCCTCCTCCCCAATGAACAGAGCAGCGTGATTACCTTTGCAGGAAATACTTTCAGCAAGCTAAGTAAAAAACTGTTCCAGAAGTAAATTTCGGTTATAAGGCTTTATTTTTATTGGCAATAGATCACCATCTTACCTCATTAAAGAAGTTATCTGTCCTAGAAAAGTTGGCATGTTTTTCAGAGTGTATTCTAGGAGGAATTGGATGCTAGGTGACAAAAAGAATATGAGGTCCCTGTCTGTATGAATGTGACAGCTGCTGCAGTTATGCCGCCTGAGTTGCTATCACAAACAACATGCCTGTTTGCTGTTGTGAGTTCACAGAATGCCATTTCAAGGGAAAACGAGAGGGCTGGTGCACAGGGGGTCAAGAAGAGGGCTTCAGCTTACGATATTAGGGACACTAGATGGTGTTGAAAAACATCTACATGTAGTGTCCTTAGGCATTTTAAATGGTGTTTAATATTTATTGAATAAATTAATTGTACTCACCGATGTGTTTGACTTCTTAAAGTTAGTTCAGTGTTTAATGTCAATGTGTTCAGCTAATTTGCTTGCTGTGTTCAGGATGTTCCAAATGATGAATGGTAAAGAGCAGGCATTTATAATTAGCACACACCAGATTGGTCTGTATGGTAGGCTATTTGCTTTGTAAAAGCTTAACTGGATGTTAAGAAACAAACAAAAGCAGCTTTCCTAATCGATTTGGATGTTACCACAACTCACTTCATGGTAAGTTACAAAGTTCCTTTTCATAAATAAAGCCCCATGTTTCGTAATCTCAGTATGTGGCTATTCTCACATTATCATTGGAAATGTGTTCCCTTGACTAACATCAGTATACAAAGAAAACACCTGCATAGGCTATGCACATTGTAGGTGTTTTCATTTACTGTTGCAGTTATTCCGCACCTGTGATACAATCATATCGAATCGGTGGTATGAATGTAATATCTGATGAAAAACAGGTTTTCAATGTACAAGAACTTACTCACCCAAAGCACTGTCTATATAAGTCATTCATTCAAATCTAGACCTGCCATTAAATGTATTGATTTCAAATTGCGCCAAGTTATATGAAACAATATTGGCTATCTTAGCCCGCACAAAGCAATGCTACCCAATGTCTAAGATATTGTTTCAACAATGATCACTGTTATCTGTTTCGGCATTGCATACATGCCGAAAGTATTATGTAAAAATAGTGTTGTTATCTCCGGTTTGTTTAGATTCTCTGCAGCAAAACGAGCTCACCTATTCAATGACCTGTACTGGCCAAGCATTCCCTCAGTATAGCCAGTGGGACCCACAATGACTCAACGTGGACAGTATAACTTCTGCCCAGCACACAGCCAGTAATCTGACAAGCTATAATAGTGATGACTGAGAAGCATTTTAGATTATGAAATTATGTTTCTAACAGTGTACTGGCTGTGGGGCACGCGTTGCTTCTGCGTAAACAAACCATAACTTTCAGTGCACATGCTGAAAACGTTGCGCATGAATCTCAGTGTTCTTCAGCCCTCAGCCCTCATGCCTACGAAGACTGTGTTACGACAAAAATACATTTTGCAATGGCAAAGTCTAAACAGAAGACTCGGCATTTCGTGGAAGAAATCACTTGTCTGAGTGAATATTTCTGAGGAGAACAGTGAGTACTGCTTTGAATCTACAGCGGGGGGCATGTTCAGTGAAGGACTTAATCTCATTTCATATCAGTGAGAGTGGGTGGTACTGCCATCATCACCCACTGTCAAGCAGCTGAGCACTTTCTTCCTCCCCCAAGTCTTCCCTGACTCTCTTTTATCTTTCTCTTATCAGCCGCTCTCTCCCTCCTTCTCACAGTCCCTCTTTCAATTCAGGTCAATTCAAATTAGCTTCATTGGGCATGACAAAAGGCAGGATTGTGTCTCCATTTACTGAGACATTTACTACTGAAAAGCAAATATGGCTGACCCTTATTTAAACATTCCTCTTTTTAATAAACTTAAAAGAAAATAAGTGTTTTCTCCTGCCATTCCTTTCTCCCTTCATCTTTGCTCTTTTAGTCCCCCTCTTATTTTTCTCCATCCACTTTCTTCATCTCTCTGTCCATCCCTTGGGAATTCCATACTCAGACACTTTCCAAATTAAATTAAAGGAATTCCAATACCTTATTTGGTGTGGAAAAATAAAATCCAAACATCAGGGCATTTTTATTGAATTGCGTTTATGCATAAAAATGTACAGCAGTGAATAGTAATAGTAACATTATTACATTGCTGCAAGCATTTATTTCCTTTACCCTCTTTTTATTGTCTGAAGAGGTATCGGTGTACCTCATGTGGTGACATATATTGCTCAGCTAGGATTTTGAAAATATGTTGTTCAATATGAAAAAAATATATGTTATAATTTCAGGGCCTAAATGCTATTCCCCAAAGGAGAAAATAAATTAGGGAATCATGCGTCTTTTAAAACGAACAGCTGGTCCTTGAAGGTCCGGGCCTGTGTGTCTCTCCCCTGTACAGGCCACAGGGCTGTGTACGTGGGAGTCCATGTTCCGCTGGGTAAAGAAAGCAGGCACAAGCATCGCCATCGAGGTCACAAGCACCACCGCAAGAGGAAAGAGCCACAAGAGGAGAGCGAGGATGGCAGAGACTCTCTTGCACAGGGTAATTACTGCACGGTCCTACTCCTAATGACATTCTATATGTGTATAGAACTGCAATACCCCTATACCGCATACCAGCCACATACCGAGCAAGGGGGTACTTCTATTTTTGGCAGTCAAAGCTGTTGTTCTGGTAGGCTTTTAAATTTCAGATTTACAAAAAAATGGATGTGACGTAATACTGTCTATTTTTGGGTGAAATTTGATCAGCCCCGAAAATTGTATTCGGAGAGTGAATTTACACATCCAGCTGCCTGGTTTCCCTCTAAGCCTCATGCCGCTCGAGATGGCGTTTCTTTTCATGAAAACCTGCTCCTCGGAGACAAATGTGTGCGAGAGTGATAGCAGAGACAGGATTGGCTTTTTGTTGTTCTGCAGCAGAGTATGAGTCATTGAGCAGCATTGTCCCTGTCCCACACATTTGCGCTCTCACACGCACGCCGTTCTAGCCAATGAGAACGCACGCCCGCAGGAGAAGGGAAGCCGGATTAAATGGAGATGAAGCTGATGTTCTGGGCTGCCCCTTGTTCCTCATTGTTATTATGTCAGCTTTGCTGAGATTCGGCCTTTATCTCTCTCTGTGCTCCCTGCTTGCTTTTATCCCGACCTGTCATCCGCCCCCCCGATAATGCGGCATATGCTCGCGGGCCATGCTTAGGCACCCTCACACGCAAACACAGGTGTCGCATCACAGGACTTCTGCTTGGGAAAAAAAAATCTCCAGCCTCGTTTCTCCTTTGCAGCCGAAATGCGTCAAAAGCAACAACAACTATCAGAAGCCACAAATACATTCTATTTTAACTTCACAGGCAGTGAAGTGGTCAGACTATTTATACCAGGGACGTCGGTAGTTGCATACATTTAACTGACTTACTTGGACACTTAACTCAGCAAGCATCCAACTGCAGGGTCCTTTTCAAATTGCACATTGAACACTTCATGCTCCAAACCTGAATAAAAAGCAGCCGTAAAGTAAAGCACAGACAGTTCTTTGGGAGAACAGACTGATGTGGTAGTTGTGCCGGCATTGCCAAGCACTCCATCTCAGAATGTGCGTAGGTGTCGGAGGGATGCACAAAGCCGCATGAGTCAGAAGAATGCGCGGAGCCCAGCGTCTGAACAGAGTGTCGGAAACCGTCCCTCCCTCCCTCCCTCACCCCCCCCACATCACCCCGTTTCCTGACACTCGCCCCCCTCCTCTCCCACAGACACCCCCTCTCAGCGGGTGCAGTTCATCCTGGGCACGGAGGATGATGACGAGGAGCACGTCCCCCACGAGCTCTTCACCGAGCTGGACGAGCTGTCCTTCCGCGAAGGCCGGGAATACGAGTGGAAGGAGACGGCCAGGTCAGAGCCCCGCCCCTGTGTCAGCCAATGAGCGAACGGGACCTGGGTCTGCGCCACATTTCATAGGCAGAGACAGGAGAGGGGTGTGCTAATCATGGGCTGGAAAGAGATATATCTACACCGTCTACATCTAAAGGAGCGCTCTATAAATTCTGCTACATTTTTTCCTGATTTCGGGTTTCTCGGTTTTATTTATGAACAGATTTCCTGATTGTCATATAAGACATAATTCTTTGCCGCTTCTCTGCTTTATCCATTCAGCAATGTTGTTGAACTCTGGATAAGTGGTATGTCGCTCTGGATAAGAGTGTCACTAGAAGGACTGCAATCTGAGGGGCGATAGCAATTCACAGTGAAATGAATCGGCTTTGTCAGGCCTGGTACACCATGGGGTTGATATTGTTAAGCTTTTCTGAGGGTTTTGCAGCAGTGTTAGCAGGCAGTTGCAGCCACGTGTGTCTCTAGCTTGACTCAGAAGGAGGCAGATGTTAGGCTGCTTTGCCTGCATCCACGTATTGCATCATTACCTTTTGTGTTTCAGCACATTATAATGACAGTTTCACACACTGCATCACTTTAGGCTAAATGCATTTTTGATGAAATGCGCTTTTATTTTTAGAATTTGGTAATAGTTCATTAATGGACTCAGTGTTACATTTATGTTTCAGGCATTTAGCACACACTTATTCTGCTAGCATTCTTTTTACATGCAGTTCTTAAACAGCTGGATATTTACAGAAGCAATACTGGTTAATTGCTTTGAAACCCACTAGCCATCAACCTTGCAAACCCAGTGCACTAACCATTATGCTACACTGCCACCCTCTCTTTTAATTACTGACTGTTTGAGTCAGATTGACCCGCTATCATCCTCATCAGCTTCAATATCACACCACAGGTATCACACAATCCTTAGTCAGAATGCATCTACTGGAAATTATGTGCGTATGACACAAATAAAACATAATGATGGCAGGTAAAAGGTAATTTAATATAACTTCTGAGCATGGTATCTAAGAACATAGAAAACCAAAAATGTGTGATCTGGACTAGCTGTCTAGTCTGACCAACAGCTGATTAAAGCATGTTCAACACATATTTCACACTTAGCATAGTTTAACACATTTAATGACGCATTTTAACAAATTTGACACATTTGAATATTTTTATGATATTTTTTGTTAATTTAATTTTATGGTGGGATTGTAGTTGGCTCTATTGCGGACCTGTACGGTCTGTACTCTGAACAAAGAATCAGAGTCCCTGCTGAATGGGTGAATGTGGGTTGAGTAGTGCAGAATGGCGTACCCCTGAGTGCAGTCTGTGAGTGTTCCCGGAGCAGAGGGGCCGCTCCGTTAATGGATTGTGTGGGCGTGCAGGTGGCTGAAATTCGAGGAGGACGTGGAGGACGGCGGGGAGCGCTGGAGTAAGCCCTACGTGGCCACGCTGTCCCTGCACAGCCTGTTCGAGCTGCGCAGCTGCATCCTCAACGGCACCGTGCTGCTGGATATGAGGGCCAACACTATTGAGGACATAGCAGGTGAGTGTGTGCGCTTGCGTTCCTGTGTGTATGCACGCGTGTCTGTGTGTGTGTGCATGTGCGTGTGTGTTTGTGTGTGTGTGCGTGTACATGGGTGTGCGTGTGAGAGAGAGACTTCTCCCTCCTTTCAGACATCACTATGGACAGTATAGCTGCACATGTGTGTTAGTACCGTGCATGTATGTGCGGTTTGGTATGTACATATGCGCTGACCCATATGCCTGCCTTTAGACATGATCATGGACAGCATGGTGGCGTCCAATCAGCTGGACGAGTCCCTGAGGGAGCAGGTGCGGGAGGCCATCTTGAAGAAGCACCACCACCAGAACGAGAAGAAGCTGAGCAATCGCATCCCGCTCGTGCGCTCCCTGGCTGACATGGGCAAGAAGCACTCTGACCCCCACCTGCTGGACAAAAACGGTGAGAAGGGGCTCGCTTTCAGACGGGGAAGCAGCACAGCCTAACACTCTGGGAACATGGATAATTGGCAGAAGTTTTCTGGTTGTTGTTCCCAACCTGGCAACTGAGTAATGAACTTGCCTACTGTGCTCTGTACATGGGTAGTATTGTGCTAAGTAAATTAACTGTCTGTGAGTGGTGAAGGAAACCTTATTAACACCACCTGTTCTGGGTTTCTTATAGTGTTAAATTCATTTTCTTATTTAAAATTACAATGGAACCTACTTATATGTATAGGCAAATAGAGGTGAAGTGACAGAAAATGTTTCACACCATGTGACACTCATACCCAGAAGCATGCTGGACTGCATGAATGGATATAATTTCAATCGTGAACTTGCTTGGACAGACGTGTCAGTGGCAATCACTGAATGGGCGTATTGTTCTGAACTGGTTTGTATCTGTTGAGCTGATGCTATCTTAACTTCTGCTTTTGGGCACGAATGCCTCCCTAGCATCGCCGTCTTTTCGTATGCGCCTCTCCTTCCGTGTGATTGGTGGTTTATTCATTTATTGGCAAGTCCCTTGGCCTGCACACACCCCCCTTCTCACCGGTCTATTACCCTGCTGCCCTGCACAATAAAATGTCCAGTGTTAATCTAACTCTAACAAAGTATATTAGTGCATGAGGGGCCCAGTGCACTCAGTCAGAGTAATATGTGCTCTGCCAGAGTTGAATTAACTCACACAGTAGAATTAAAGTTTCACACAGCCTCCTGTCCAGTGCTGTGTCCTTTGCCTTAACCCCTCTGACTTGCACTCCATAGACACGCCCCCACCACCACCCCCCACATCCCTGCCCGCAATACACCACCTCCTCCTTCCTCTTCTTTGCTTTTTAATGTCCCAAGGAAAGAATACACCAGTGTATTCCCATCATCTGTTTTCCCTTTCTCGCTGTATGTTTCCTCTCTCTCGGTTCTCCTGTCATGCTCCTTCTCTTTTCCGGCTGCCAGGGGAAGGCCTGTCCTCTTCCCGTCTCTCCCTCCTGAAACCGGGCTCCTCCACCTCCAGCCTGTTCCAGAGGCGCGAGTCGCGGGTCTCCGTCCTCCTCAGCCACCTCCTGCCGAGCACCTCCCCCTTCCCTTCGCCCTTCGCCACTCCCCAAAGCACGCCGCCCAGCGCTCGCCGCTCCCCGCCCCTGGTCCCGCCCCCGTCGCAGAAGCCCACCCCCCAGCTGCTGGTGTCCTGTGCCCAGGGGGACGGGATCCCCGAGGTGGTGGTGTTCCCGCCCGAGGACGACGAGTCTCCGCCCCCCACCGAGGAAGAGGAGGCAGGCCTGGCCTGCTCGTCACTACCACTGCCACCAGAAGGCAAATATCTGTGTAGCTTTGCCAGTGTGAGTCACGGCTTGAACAGAGACACGACAGCAACCAGCATGTGGCCGCTTCCTCAGTCCTGTCTCCTCACCGAGCCTGCAGTCCTCCCCACCGCCACCGCCTTCTCCCTCTCCCCCCCTCCACATCACTCTTTTAACCTCTTTCTTCACTTCCCCCTCATCGCTGTTTACAAACCCATCATCACTAACCATTTGCCTGGTGAATTCCTCCACATCACTTCTCCCCACCTTCTTGTATCACTTCTCCCTGCCCCCTTACGTAACTTCTCCCCGCCCACCCTTACATCACTTCTCCCCGCCCCCTTACATCACTTCTCCCCGCCCACTTACATCACTTCTCCCTGCCCGCTTACATCACTTCTTCCCGCCCCCTTACATCACTTATCCCCGCCCCTTACATCACTTCTCCCCGCCCACTTACATCACTTATCCCTACCCCCTTATATCACTTCTCCCCACCCCCTTACATCACTTATCACTTCTCCCTGCCTGCTTACATCACTTCTCCCCGCCCACTTACATCACTTCTCCATGCCCGCTTACATCACTTCTCCCCGCCCCCTTACATCACTCTGCCCTCTCCAACAGCAACCTTCATCGAGCTCTTTGTGCGTGTGCATATCTGTGCGTGTGCATATCTGCTGCCAATCACTGCAGTTTGAGACTCTTCGGTGTAATGGAGATTGTGTGGAATTGGAATGGATTTGCTTTGTCATTTATGTATACTTGACCAGGCTTGTTGTGTGCCTCCCATTCACATAGAGGTCTGTGGTTGGTTCAAAACCTGTTTCTTTGATTATATTTCTTCTTTCCAGTATCTCTTCATACTTCCACTTGTTTGCTTGTTAGACACTGTACAGTCACGCAAAGCTTTTAAATTATTGCAGTAACTTAAGGCATGTACTACATGCCTTGCAAAGTTTAGCATTTTTGTTGTTTTCACTTTAAACTTTTAATATTTTTCATGGACAAGAATTACATGTCTGTAATTTCCTATCACCATCTGACATCTTTTTAAAGTGTCCATTTTTTCCTCCTGCTAATAAAATCACACAAGACCCAAAGCCCAGCGCACAGCATGGTAAATATAAGCACAGCATGCCTTTGCACAGCACTGCCTACATTAAGGTCTTGTTCTTTATTCTTGTCTGTTATGTATTAATAGAGGAGGATGGGGTCAAAAGAATCACAGGCTCTGGTTTGGACGGAAAAGTGAGAGGCAGGGGGTAATGGGTCTTTTTTTAGCTGCTGAAGTTCTGTGACCTCCCTCTCCGTCATCCTGCTCTCGAGCGCTGCAAGAGAACACAGGGAGGAGGCTCCAGATACGCGGTGTTTATATGTGGTCGACTCGCGGGTCCTCAGCAACCAGAGGCCAGCCCCTCTCGGTCCGCTCACTGACGATAAGCAGCACTGCTCCGATGACCTTTCTTAAACGGCACTTTCGGTGGTCCAACAAAAACAACCCAGGGAATGTGTCTGCACGGACATGCCAAGGGTTTTTACAGTCAGAGTCATGAGAAACGTGTACTCCTTGCACCCAGCGACACTTTCTGTGGCTCGTTGGTAAATTCCTCACGCCGTAGTCGATAGAGACATTCCCCAGTTGATCTCCTTGGATTATTTTTTATTACTCCTCCTGGACTCAACACCCCCTCCCAAATCCCTGTGGTTGTGTTGTGCTTTGTGAGGAATGCCAGTGATCAGTCTCTGGTTTCAGTGACATCACTGCTCTCCGTCTTAGGAGGATCAGGGTCAGCTCAGTGAAAGATCTCAAGTCTGTCTGATTAGTGATTGCTGGCTGAGGTTACGTATGGTATCCGAGTCTAGCCACTACATAGTGCTGTCTCTGAGATGTGTTTTCCTTTTATTTTCTATCACCCTTGCCCCAAGCCTGCTGCATTTGGCTCCTTGTGTCTGTCTTTGTGTAACTGTGTCTAATGGCTGTCTTTCCATATCAAAAAGGCACAGCCTTTTTTTTTGTTGTCGACATTTTACCGCTGTAGGGTCAGGCTGAATATGTGAATGGTCTGTTTAACTGCCCTGGTCTGTTTCCCCCTGCTTTGTACATTAATTGGATTTACCTTTATTGCAGGTTGAAATTATGTTTACATGGACTGCTGTCAGTATTCATTCTGAGAACAAGAAGACACAGTTGGTTCCCATGCACTTACAGAGCTCACAAATGTATAAGCATGGATAGAGTTCTCTCAGTACTGAGCTGGCAATGCACCATGAGAGCCCAATGACCTTTAATCTTTCTATAATGAGTTTAGGCCAGCACTGGTCATATTTTTACGTCAGTCTGGTTATTCATGGTCCTGGGAGGGTCTTGTTGGTTTGGATGAGGGTGGTCTCTGAAAATATTGTTCAGCTGGAAACGTAATCTAGGGCCTGTCTGTTTCTATCAATAGGCCTTACTTTTACACGTGAATGATTAAATCTGAGCAGTTTTTGTTGGCCTGTTTTGACGTCAAGACTAGCAAAGTCCAATATCGAAATACTGTATTTGTGTACCTTAATTGATATTAATTTCAATAACAGAGATGTAACTGTGGCATGGTAGAGAAAAATGTTGTTTTCAGTGTTATTAAGAGATGTCACTTACGATTGATTTGCCTAATGCTTCAAAGCGGGGGGTCAATACAAGCTCAGTTATAGTCAGAAACCCTGAGAGAGGTATTCTTCGATGCGTACCGCCCAACCAACCCCCTAACAGCCTTTTCACTCTGTGTCCTCCACTGCAGGGCTGGTGGTCTCCCCACAGTGTGCCGCTGGTAACCTGGACAACAGCAAGGCCGGCGACTGCAAGATGAGTAAAGGAGGGGTCAGCCGGGAGAACAGCACTGTGGACTTCAGCAAGGTGTTATCTCTCTAGGAGACCTATACAAGTATTATACATGGGCTTAGCAACATTATACATAGGCCTCTCTATTGAGGTGGATGGCCACAATGTCTGCAGGCTTTCAGCTAATCACTAACGGTTGAGTGGACTCACTGTGTGTACTAAATCATTTAAGCTTCTCTCCCCCAGTTGTGTGTGTGAATTCGGAGCAGGTGAAGGTGAGATAGAAAATTGTGGCCTTCCAGGATTGCAGTCAAACCACTTTACTTTATTGGGGTCTTATGGCTAGGAACCTCAGGTTGTCACAACATTTAGGACAGATAATTCTAAGAGAGCTCACTCTTGAAGCACAGTTTTCAGCTAAGGCCCAGGATTTATGGATCCTGTCAATCTATAAGTGATAATAAAAACAAGTAGTGTACACTTTGAAAGAGGACAGCCTTTAGTTGGATCTTACAGTTAGTCCATTATATGCGTTACAGTGGCATGAATTTTTGCTTTTTGTTGATTTTCAGAGTATTTCGTATATATTGCTTGAGATCACACCAGTGACAATGTGTCCATAAAAGTCAAAGAGTTCAGAAGTTCAGCATTCCTGACTCCTTTGTACCGGACATGCCCCAGTTTATATAAAACCCTTCAACTATAAACTAAACCAGGCAGATCAAGCACTTGGCAGCTGTGAGTTCCCTCTTCAGTCCGAGCTTTGTAGCCGAGCTTATGTCATGTGCCATAAAAACAAAAGATTCCTGCTTGACTTTGCAGAACTAAGCAATGTTAGTGAGAGAGAGACAGACAGAGAGAGAGAGAGAGTAAGGGAGGGGGAAGAGGGATCTGTGTCTCTTCTGTCTAGTTGGGTTTGATCTTGTGACATCTTCCCTCAACTAGCAACCCTGTTGTCTCTACAGCTCACCCCCTCTGCTGCCTCCTACAGCTAAGTGTCTGTTGCCAGCTCTATGTCTGCTTCTTGCAGTTCTGGCTCTAACCTTCCCTGTCCTACTGCAGGTGGACATGAACTTCATGAGGAAGATCCCTCCAGGGGCTGAGGCCTCTAACGTGCTGGTCGGTGAGGTAGACTTCCTGGAACGGCCCATAATTGCCTTTGTCCGGCTGTCACCGGCTGTCCTCCTGACGGGCCTGACTGAAGTGCCTGTGCCCACCAGGTACACTCCCCACCTGGCCACCACCTCACGCCCATCCCCAGTCCCAGTTTCTGCCGTCCATTAGTCCCAGTCTCTGCCCCTCCATTAGTTCCAGTCTCTACCCCTCCATTAGTCCCAGTCTCTACCCCTCCATTAGTCCAGTCTCTACCCTCTATTAGTCCCAGTCTCTGCCCCTCCATTAGTCCCAGTCTCTACCCCTCCATTAGTCCCAGTCTCTACCCCTCCATTAGTCCCAGTCTCTACCCCTCCATTAGTCCCAGTCTCTACCCCTCCATTAGTCCCAGTCTCTACCCCTCCATTAGTCCCAGTCTCTACCCCTCCATTAGTCCCAGTCTCTACCCCTCTATTAGTCCCAGTCTCTACCCCTCTATTAGTCCCAGTCTCTAACCCTCCATTAGTCCCAGTCTCTACACCTCCATTAGTCCCAGTCTCTACACCTCCATTAGTCCTAGTCTCTGTCCTTCCATTAGTCCCAGTCTCTACCCCTCCATTAGTCCCAGTCTCTACCCCTCCATTAGTCCCAGTCTCTACCCCTCCATTAGTCCCAGTCTCTAACCCTCCATTAGTCCCAGTCTCTGTCCCTCCATTAGTCCCAGTCTCTACCCCTCTATTAGTCCCAGTCTCTAACCCTCCATTAGTCCCAGTCTCTACCCCTCTATTAGTCCCAGTCTCTACCCCTCCATTAGTCCCAGTCTCTACCCCTCCATTAGTCCCAGTCTCTACCCCTCTATTAGTCCCAGTCTCTACCCCTCCATTAGTCCCAGTCTCTAACCCTCCATTAGTCCCAGTCTCTACCCCTCCATTAGTCCCAGTCTCTACCCCTCCATTAGTCCCAGTCTCTACCCCTCTATTAGTCCCAGTCTCTACCCCTCTATTAGTCCCAGTCTCTAACCCTCCATTAGTCCCAGTCTCTACCCCTCTATTAGTCCCAGTCTCTACCCCTCCATTAGTCCCAGTCTCTACCCCTCTATTAGTCCCAGTCTCTACCCCTCTATTAGTCCCAGTCTCTACTCTTCCATTAGTCCCAGTCTCTACTTCTCCATTAGTTCCGGTCTCTGCTCCTCTCACTGCCTCTCTCATCTCTTGCCCCTGCTCTGTTCTGCCCAGGACTCTCTGCCCACCGTCAGGTTCACACAGCTCTGGGTTTATTGCTAACAGAGTGAGCATTGTTCTGTGAAGGACTGTATTACCTCTTTCTTGTCCTCTCAGTCTTATGAATGCTGTTCCCCTGGCAGGTTTTTGTTTTTGATGTTGGGTCCTAATGGCAAAGGGGCTCAGTACCATGAGATTGGGAGGTCTATGGCCACGTTGATGACCGATGAGGTAAGAGCCTAAGGTCAGCGTCAGGGTAATGGAGATATGTGTTCACCATGCTGAGGCTGAGAATGGGTCATCACATCTCCATGGAGATGTAGGGGACCGGCCAATATATCCCATATATCTTTTTTTCTAAAATAGCAATTGGTACAACTTTTTTAGAAACCACAAATATATTGCAAATTGTCATCATCGACTTCTTGGCAGATATTTCACGATGTTGCATACAAGGCCAAGGACCGCACTGATCTCCTGGCGGGAATCGACGAGTTTCTGGACCAGGTGACTGTGTTGCCGCCAGGAGAATGGGACCCCACAATACGAATCGAGCCCCCGAAGAATGTACCATCTCAGGTCAGGACCCAAATTTCATCGTTTCTCTGAAGAAAGTATGTTGTCTGAGCTGCTGTTTTGTATAATGCTGCATGAAGTAGTAACTGAGTCTAAGGAGTCCCTATATGTCAGTACCGTAGCTTTGTGGTTATGGTGCATGTGTGAACTATGTGTTACAGGAATGTGTGAAACATAGATCTTCTTTGTCCATCCATACCAACAGGTAAAATATTGCCAAAACAATAATCAATGAGATGTAACTTAATAAATTAATAACTTAGTAAGCACAGACATACAAGAAAGATGACTGATTAAAAAAAAAAAAAATTATAGACATTTATATTGAAACCCACACGAATACTGTGAATGTTTCTTGAAAAAAGCTTTCTTTTAAAAATGGTGCTAAGTGTAAATATCAGCGTGGCGACTCCTGGTCATAGTGTGGATTGGTGACTTTTCTTACTTCCAGATGAAGAGAAAGATTCCAACTCTGTCCAATGGCTCGGCCGCACCCTCCGAGACCATGAAGGAAGAGGAGCACTATGCAGGGCCTGAGCTGCAGAGGACGGGACGGTGAGCAGGATGCAGGGGCCCTATTGGTCCTCTGGAAGGTCATGACCTATTGGAGCTTAGCTTCACAAAGCTGCCTCGGACAAGCAGGACAGACCGAGGAGGGGATTTTCAGCCAGTTCTGCTGGAATATGAAAACAAGCTCAGTTGAAATAAAAGCACTGTCTTATTAAACTGGCAGTGGGGAGGTGGTTTAGAGATTCATTCATAAAACAAAGTTTAAAGATCTCAAAGCTACCATAATGCGAGAAGTAAAGATTAAATTTGCTGCAGCAGGGACAGCTAATTAATTTTGAATTATTCAAGAGGAAATTAGCAGGCATGCCGCTGAAAATTAAATTTCCTTGTGTAGTGGTAGCATGTGGGTATTCAACGCAGAGGATTATGTAGCCTAAAAGGTGTAGGGGATGATGTGGGGTACAGAGACAGTTTTGGATATTAGTCGATAGGACATTGGGATTAACACCCCTACTACTTAAAAAAATGGCATGGGATTTTTAACAACTTCACTGAGTCAGGCCCTCGAGTTTAAACATCTCATCCAAAGGACAGCCCCTTCTATAGCACAGTGCCCCCATCACTATTCAGGGGTATTGGATTTCTGCTTTGTCCAGAGGGATGAATGCCTGCTTCCAGCTTAGCAGCACCTCTTACAGCAGCAATGTAGTTTTCCATGAGGTCTCCCATGAGGCAAGCACTACCTCCAGCGTAGCTGTGGTATTGGGACACGAGAAGGATGCTGGGTGATTTGGCTGCCGCTGTATAAACGCCTGTTGATTTATTGTGTGTGTTATATGCACTGTGTTGATTTCATAACCAATTGCAAATGTCAAACTCTATCCATGGAAGGACAATCGCATTAGCATTTCTGCAGTGTTCAGTTTCACTGTATTTTAAGCGTTAACAAAATGCTATCCGGCTGTCATTGGTCAACTGTGTGAACGCGTTTATGCCATTTTAAAGACTCACGCGTACTGCTTGACGTGTTAGAAACAGAATGCAAATGAGAGACTTGCGTAAACTGCGCCGGTGAAAGGACATTGAGTTGTGTTTAGTTATGACCTCACAGGGGCCGCTAGCAGGCAGGCAGGCACCTGCATTATTTACGAAGGCTGCCGAAAGCCTCAGTCTACTGCTATAAAAAGCCATGTGCTGTCAGGCACAGGCTAGCGACCGAGGGAGGGCAGGCAGAGAGAGAGGAGGAAAGTGCTATTCTGCTTCACTGCCAGGAGATAAGAGCCAGCTTTGCTTTCTTTCATCTTGTTGATGTGGCTGCCGGATATGTGCTATGAAGGGCGGGAGTGTGATCGGGGTGGCATGGTGCCTTTGTGGCTTTAGACTGGATCCTTAGAACAGGGGGTTCCTGGTGCTAATGTAAGCTTCTGTACCCCTCATCAGTGTATTTTACCTGAATAAAATCAGTATGTGTATTATTAATGCATGCATATACTGTATGCATTAATATATGAAGGATCTGCAAAGTGCCCTTGATCAGATTTACAGCTATGTCTTAACACCAAGCCCATCATGAATTAGGTGCTGGGACCTCTGAATTAGAAGGAAATTCAGTTTAATCTGTTGTCATAGGTTTGCTTAGTTTAGAGTGATATTATGCACTGTTGTTTAATACCCAAGTCCTGGGGTCTTGTTCATGGTCAGGATCTTTGGAGGCTTGATCATGGATGTGAAGCGGAAAGTCCCGTACTACTGGAGTGACATCCGCGATGCCCTGAGCCTGCAGTGCCTGGCCTCCATCCTCTTCCTCTACTGCGCCTGCATGTCCCCCGTCATCACATTCGGAGGGCTGCTGGGCGAGGCCACCAAGGGAAACATCGTGAGTACTGCGGTAACTGTACCTGAACGGTCACTGCTCTGAGTGCCTCTGGTGAAAACCCATTACCTGTCACTGTAGACTAGCTGTAACGTAACCATTGCTTTTCATGTTAAGTTTGGACTTGACTCACTACTCATCATTGTAGAGTATCACAGGTAAAACTGACTTTTTATAGTAATTCCACCCCCAAATCACTACCTGTCACTGTAGCGCACCTCAGACTGCCGCACTCAAGGAAAGAAATACCTACAGAGCATAAAAACTGATATTTTTGTTAATAGCTGTGAATACATTCAGTGTTATAAAGCCAGCACACCACCACATACTTCTGTAAGTATCTAAAATATCCTTCATCAAAGGGCTACAACCAGCAAACAAGCAATTCTGACCTAAGAAACCAGGTGAGGTGAGTTCAGTTTATGGGACAAACTGCTTTAATTGATCTATTTAAGTCCTCAGCAACAATGGAAGCCAGCAGACACTATGCCTCTCCAGGGTTAAGGTTGCAGTCCTCTACTGTAAGGTAAAATTAATGTATTGTCACACTGACCACAGCGCAATACATCATAGAGTAACTATCCCTGAATCATTGTAGTTCACTGCAAGTTAAACCTGCCCTGACTTGCAACTGTACATTATTAGTAACATTTTAGGGTAGACATAAGCACTCGGTAATAAGTAGCACTGGCTGCAACTCACTAGTCATTCAAATTGCAAATCATTACTGTTAACAGTGAATAAGCCTGACTCATTACTCTCTGTAATAATTAACACTGTCTATTGCTTTTTCCTTACTTGTATACCTTGTTCCATATTGTTCATAGTAAATAGCTAATAGTCTGTGACTGAATGCTCTATGCCTTATCTGTGCCCTGTGATATGTCACTGTACCACTGCAACACTTCCTGTATTTCATTACCCGCCACTGTGAGCCCCAGTCTCTGACTTGTTACTCTTCATGGCGAGTAGTGCCATGTGTTTGCTGAAAGGCTCTGTCTGCTGCAGAACAAACAGCTGGGCCCAGCATTAGTTCTAACTGCTGTTGAGGAAGCTCATTAGAACACGCGTGTGGAGAGTAATCAGGCATGACAGAGGACAATGCGGCAGAAGAGCAGTAACCATTAGCGTCTGCTGTCAGTTCCACCATGGGAATGTGTGTCTCTCATTCTCCATCTCTCCTTCCTTCTCCCTTTCTACCCTTCTTTCTCTTCCTCTCCCATTTGCTCTATCCCACCCTTTCTCCCTCGCTTTTCTCCCCTCACTTTCTCCCTGTCCTTCTCTCCCCCTCCCCTCCCTGCTCTGATGATAGAGTGCCATTGAGTCGCTGTTTGGAGCGTCGCTCACGGGCGTGGCCTTCTCGCTGTTTGCTGGACAGCCGCTCACCATCCTTGGCAGCACGGGGCCGGTGCTGGTTTTTGAGAAGATCCTCTTCAAATTCTGCAAGTGAGTTCTTCAACAAATCTGATAAACTTCAGCTCAGTTTACTATAATTCCCTGTAGTCACTGCTTCTTGCAAACCTAACTACATGTAAAGGTAATCTCTCTCTGCTATAAACTCCTTTAGCATAAGGGAGCAGTAAGCACACCAGCAATTTAGCAGTTCCCAAAGTATTATTTTACCTTCTTGTCTGCTTTCTAACAGACAATGTGAAAGGATTCTAATCCATGGAAAGCTAGTAAAAAGTAGTCTGAATGGGATTATGGTTTTATTCTTACAAATCTCTATTTCCAGTCAAGAAGCATGATGGAATTTTTTCCCTTCAGTCTGGAATTGCCAATTGTGCTATGTCAGTCACTCGTTGCCAACTGCACCTGCCTCCTTCATAGCACTCCCAAGCCTCTATCAGAAGGCACAAGCATGTTTTGTCGAGCCGTACGCAAAGTGCGGGGCCATGCGTTGTGTTGCATTCATTTGATTCCCCACTGTGCACAGGGACTACGGCCTGTCCTACCTGTCCCTGCGCACAAGCATCGGCCTGTGGACGGCCTTCCTGTGCCTGCTGCTGGTCGCCACGGACGCCAGCACCCTGGTCTGCTACATCACACGCTTCACAGAGGAAGCCTTCGCCGCCCTCATCTGCATCATCTTCATCTACGAGGCCCTGGAGAAGCTCTTTCAGCTGGGGGAGGTCTTCCCCATCAACATGCAGAACGACCTGGACAATCTCACCTTCTACACGTGAGTGAAAATCACACTCGGCCGGGCCAGAGGGAACTGGGACCTGTATTTTTGACGGTTGTGTTTTGGAACGATGGCATTGGTTTAGCATCATTTCAGTGGTGGATATCATCAGGTTTATGGCCGTTCTCCATAGGTTAGCTGATAGAGAAATAAATAAGAGAAACATTATTTTTAAGCAGGTAGAAATGGTACCTTTAAAAGCCAATGAAACAATACTGGTGTCAGTACTGTTTAAAGAAGAACAGGATGGTTTTAGGAGCTGGTTTGCAGTATGCATGTGTGCATGCATTTCAGAGCAAAGCTGCTGTTTTGTGGCTTGAGTTGCAGGTTTAGGAGATGGCAGGTCAGTATTTATGGTATATAATGGTGCATTGAGGAAGAAGAGGTTGTGGAAGACTGATAAAGACAGGTTTTGTAGGGAAGGAAAGCAGGGGAGAATGAAGGGATCCCAGTTTAATTTTTCACTGCTTTCTTTTGCTGGCTCCCAGGTGTCAGTGTTCTCAACCTGCTAACGCCTCTGCACACACCCTGCAGTTCTGGAATGAGACTGGCATCACACTCGAGTCCTTCTCCTGGAGTGAACTCAATGTGTCTGTGAGTGTCCACACACACACACACACACACACGCAGGCACAAACAGACACACATTTACACACACACACACACACACCCTGCAGTTCTGGAACAAAACTGGCATCACACCCGAATCCTTCACCTGAAGTGAACTCAATGTGTCTGAGTGTCCTCAAACACGCATACACACACAATACGCACACATGCACAGACACAAACACACACACTGTTCTGACCCTTTTCTCTGTCGGCACAGATGTGCCAGCACTTCCATGGGGAATTTACAGGCCCGGCCTGTGGACACCACGGCCCCTTCATCCCGGACGTCCTCTTCTGGTCCATCATCCTCTTCTTCACCACATTCTTCCTGTCCTCCTTCCTCAAGCAGTTCAAGACTGAGCGCTACTTCCCCACAAAGGTACAGTGATGACTCATCCTTCTTCATGCCGTTGCTTTCAAATCTCCTGCATGGTACACAACAGGGTTCAGCTAGTAAAGCCATGTCTGGATTTCATATCAACTCCTGCTCTTTATTACTTATTTATCCCAATCATGTATGTGGTCTGACATTCTAGTTCCACTTTTGATAACCTCATTAATACCAGCTTGTTCTTGTATGTGAAACATTTCATTGTGGTCTAATCAACAAATGAACCAGTGCTGGTGTTTACAGCTAATTATCAAATTGAGCCAGGGTAAGTAGTGGGAACAGACTACATACACAAACTGCATACACACCAGCCCTCCAGGAAGGCTATTATGTAGTTTTGGTCTGCAGCATAGCTTTGAGAACTGAGTCTCAATGCCTGTATGACTACAGTAAAATGGGTTTATGTCTCCTGAAAATAATGCTTGCGGGACTAAACTGAGTGTGCCTAGGTTGAGGGAAATACTGTTCTCGACTAGCAGAAAGATACGTCTCTCTCCGAGATGAAATGCTATGCTATGCTAAAGCTGGTTTGTCTCCCATGTAGGTGCGCTCCACCATCAGTGATTTTGCGGTGTTTCTCACAATAATGATCATGGTACTGGTGGATTACCTGGTTGGGGTCCCCTCTCCAAAACTGAATGTTCCTGACCGCTTTGAGGTAATGATGGTCTGTCTCCAGGGTTGTTTAGAAACATAGCCAGGTTTGATTCCTGTGACTGGGACATGAGTTATGCCTGTGACTATTTTGTCACTAATTTGTGTCCTATTGCATAGTAGGTAAACAAATCAAAGCACTCTTAAGTCCAGTGCAGAATCTGTCTCTGTGATTTATTATGCTATTGAATAACATACAGTAACAGAATCACGCAGACAGTGGCTGCCAGCAAAGGGCATTCCGTGGCAGTCAGCCCAATGCCTGCCCTTGTCCCAGATATAGTGAAAGCCTTGAGTAAACGTGAGAACGTGGATTCTGGCCTAGCGTCTCTTTTCAGTGTGCTGATGAGGTCAGGGATTGCATCAGGCTGGTGATTGCCTGCTGTGGTACATTTGGTCCCTGAGGGTTCCAGTGTAATTTGTGATGTCACACCGTGCCCTGCAGCCCACCTCTAAGCACCGGGGATGGCTGATTGATCCTCTGGGAGAGAACCCCTGGTGGACGGTCCTGGCAGCATTCGTCCCTGCGCTGCTATGCACCATCCTCATCTTCATGGACCAGCAGATCACCGCCGTCATCATCAACCGCAAGGAGCACAAACTGAAGGTGAGGAGACGTCTTCTACACCACATACACCCTGTCCTTCCAGTGCAACCAATTCCCATTTTTCCTGTGCTAATTCATCATCTTGCACAATCTCAGTAATGTGCAATACACTCTGTGATGTACAGTACCTTCTTTACTGTGCTCTCGGTGCTGTGCTGTCCACTGTGACCTGTGCTGTAACTGTGCTGTGCTCTTTTTGTGCTGTGCTCATCCTCTGTGCCGTGCTGTAACCCTGCTGTGCTGTGCCATACCTGCCTGTGTCGCGCTAACGTTCACCCAGCTGCTCCTGGCCCACAGAAAGGCGGTGGGTACCACCTGGACCTCCTGGTGGTGTCTCTGATGCTGGGTGTGTGCTCCATCATGGGCCTGCCCTGGTTCGTGGCGGCCACCGTCCTCTCCATCTCCCACGTCAACAGCCTGAAGGTGGAGTCGGCCTGCTCCGCCCCCGGGGAGCAGCCCAAGTTCCTGGGCATCCGGGAGCAGAGAGTGACCGGCCTTATGATCTTCGTCCTCATGGGCCTGTCCGTCTTCATGACCTCCGTTCTCAAGGTGAGAGGGAATTCTGTAGGCCTGTACGGTTGAGGCGCAACACCTGATCGGCGTTTTTTGAAAACCTCTTTGTGCTGTTTTTCGTATAAAAGCTATGACCTAAACAGCTTTAGTGTCATTCAGCGTCAAAAATATAGGACCGCATAAGAAATAATAGCGGAACTTATTGTAATGTTGGTGTCTGTATATGTTTTGAACTTTTCTGTTTTATGTCCTTGCCTCTCCTCAGTTCATTCCCATGCCAGTTTTATATGGCGTCTTTCTTTACATGGGAGCCTCTTCTCTGAAAGGCATTCAGGTAAGAGTGCAATCCACAGATTCTCCGGGGGCGGTGGGGGTTATGCCAATATTAGCCTTTAGCTCCAGGTTGCTTCCAGCACCGTTATTAGAAGGCGGCTGAACTGTTGGCTTTGTCTGAGAGAGGATATCCTGAGGATTAAATGAAGATCTTGTTAAGAAGCTTGGACAGTTGGTCGCCTCATGTGTTGCTTTTCTTTTTGCTGAACAATGGCAGTATATTTGGAGTCCTTCATCACTGAAGCCTTGACCTTTCCCACCAGTGGATGTCTTCAGTTTCTCACATCACTCATTAATGCGTTGTCTTCTCTTTTTGCTTTGAAGTTCTTTGATCGGATCAAGCTGTTCGGCATGCCGGCGAAGCACCAGCCGGACCTGATCTACCTGCGCTACGTCCCCTTGTGGAAGGTGCACATCTTCACCCTGGTGCAGCTCTCCTGCCTGGTGATGCTCTGGGTCATCAAGGCCTCTGCAGCGGCTGTTGTCTTTCCCATGATGGTACATCGACAGCTCTCCCACCTGACCAACACGCCCATTTTTTTTCATTTTGTCTTCATCAGTGCTTATTATTTATTTTTTATTAAAGTATGGAAAATTTTTCTTGCAGTTGGAAGGAGGATGATGGTAGAATGTAGATAAGCTGAAATAAAAATAAATACATAAATAATCAAATACATACATTCTTAAACTCTCTCAATCTCACTAGCACAGTTTTTACAACACATTATACAGAGGTGTACATCTCATTTTTCCTTGTTTCATTTTGCCTGTCTCATCCCTTCTTTATTTCTCCTTCCTCTCCCCTTGTTTCTCGCTCTCTCTTGTCCTCTTCTCTCTCTGTCTTTCCCCTTATTCTCTGTCTTGATTTCATTTAAATTCAATTTAGCATTATTGGCATGACAAAAACAATATTTGTACAGAGCCAAAGCATATACTGAGTTCTCCCTCTCTCTCTTTCTCTCAGGTGTTGGCTCTGGTCTTCATTCGTAAGCTGCTGGACTTTGGCTTCACCAATCGGGAGCTGAGCTGGCTGGACGATCTGATGCCCGAGAGCAAGAAGAAGAAGGAAGACGATAAGAAGAAGAAGGAGAAGGTAGCTCGATCCTGTGGACACCACATCAGTGACTGACTGGGCTCTTGAAGTTTTATGCATAGTATAAGTTTAACTGTGGCAGTTTTAATTAAGTGGGCTTCATTGACTGACTCTGGCACAGAATTCATAGTGACGGGACTAGACCAGACTTCCTGCTGTGACACGTCTGTCTCTTGGCGACAGGAAGCACAGCTCATGCTGGAAGAGGATAAAGAGGAGGAGGTGACGATCCCCTACGATGGCGGCAATCCTATAAGGATTGACAGGCAGAAAGCCAGGTCATTGATGCTTTCCAAGGATCATGGGATGTGCAGGCTGGCACAGAACTGAATGTTTGAGTTCTTCCATTTTAGGCAATGCGGTGTGACTGTAGGGCTATCTCCCTCTGAGTGCCTCACAGTAAAATGACAGTCATAGCATAGGTTTGTATCCATGTCATTTTTCTCTTAAGCAGATCCTACAAAGTAATTTTGTGCAGTTCCTCCCAAGGGGGTGGGTTAAGTTTAAATACCAGGCCTCCGCTTTGATCTGAGTTTTATTAAATTATTAACTATTTAAATTCATGGAGTAACATCATCACAGCATGAATCACCAACAGTGACATGGTGACATTAAGGCTCATATTTTATTCTAATTGATTATCTGACTGTAGACATGCCCATGCCATAAAATTATTATCATTTTCCCATGCCCAGAACGGCCAGTGCAATATGTTCACAGCATTTATTAGATATTAAATTATGTCCGCATTTAAATCAAATTGATAATGCAATTGAATAATCCGTCGTCCACAATTTAGTGGAGTTTACCCATTTAGCACTGGCTTTTCCACAGTAAAGCATTAATACAGCACATCATTCACACAGCACTGGGAATGAGTAGCGATCCTTCTCAGTGATTGGTCAAGTGTTTAGAAGTTGCAAAAATGCAGAAACATTTTTGCATGTCTGCCAGTGAGTACCTCATCTTTTCCCCTGTGTGTGTCCATATGTCTGTCTCTGTCTCACTTGTAGATCTGACCCCTCTGTAATAAACATTTCTGATGAGGTAACAGGAGCTAGAGCATGCACAGCTGCTGCTATGGATTCTGACAGTGCCGCAGTTCGAAGACACAGTGCAAGGTACTGTAGTTTTGGCTCCTTCCACACTATCCTCAGGTCAAATCACATGCACCTGTGATTCTCGCATTCCATCTGCTTCATCTCAAGCATGTTTGTCTACATGCTTGACCCTTATGAACACTATGGAGTCACTGAATGCACATTTTTAGAGATGACTACCAGGCTAAGCATTAACCTCATTGATGATGATCTGTTAAAGAAGAGAGTAGTCTCAAACCATCCAACTGTGCCCCTGACCACCAGTTTTTAAAGACAGTTTATACTCGCCTTTCTGGAGAATTGCTGAATATTATAAATCACTTCCTGCAGATTGGCATTTTTCCATCCACATTCAAGGCCACCATATTTAAGCCCTTCTTAATAAGAACACCCTTGATTCTTCCATGAATAATTTCAGGCCTATCTCAAATTTATGTTTTTGAGTAAAATCCTTGAAAAGCTAGAGTTCGTGCAGTTGTCAGATTTCTGAAATACAAATCCTATCTTTGGAAAATTCCAGGAAATCCTTATCTCCAGGCTGGAAAAATGGCTTAGCCTTTCGGTCACAGTTTTAACTTGGTTCAGAATCTGCTGGGTCTTGAATATTATGTCTCCCTTGTTGATTGTTCTTCAATAAGAGTCAGCATTACATTCGGTGTGCCCGAGGGCTCAATCCTAGGACCTATCCTGTTTAATCTACACATTCTCCTGTTAGGGACTATTAGCCACAAATGCAGCATAAATTTATTCGGATGAAACCCAGTTATGTCATGCCAAATGATCTTTGTTCTGTAGACTCTCTTTTAAATTGTATCTCGGACATAAATGTGTGGATGGCTCATAACTTTCTACAATTGGACCAAGATGAAACAGAGGCTATGGAAACTGGTAATAAGATCAAGAGGAAAATGATTGTATCCAATTTTAAAACTAGTGCTTTGAATGTCATTTCTCACAGGGAAATTGTGAGCGTTTTATGTGATATCAACCTGGATTTTGATGCACATATCAGAAATGTGCTTTTTACCATTTAAGAAATGTTAAAACTAAGTTAAACCCTCCCTTTCCAAAGAATATGTTTATAATCTGTTGCGTGCATTTATAACAATGGATTATTGCAGTGCTGTATTCAATGGCAATGCAATTTATGAACTGTGAAAAGTTCTAAATGTTGTAGCCAGGTACTAATCAGAACTAAGCAATGTGCACATGTCATTCCTATTTTAAAACCATTATGCTGGTTGCTGGTTGATTTTAGAATGGATTTTAAAGTGCTCTTATGGGTTTTTAAAGGTCCGGGAAACTGGATTGAAATTGTGGTTATATTCCCCAGGAGTAACAATTGATTGTCCTCTTCATATTTCTTTCAGGTTTTTAACCCAATTTTAATCATTAAATTGTAATAAACACTATTAGTTCAGCAGATCCAGACAAGATGGGTGTGTATCCTGCACTCATTCATATTCATATCCATAAGTAACGTCATATGTAGACATTCCTCATAGCTAGGCTACAACAGGTTGTCCAGTGCAGTAACAACAGACTACCCGACAACACCAAAGAAAGCAACATAAGCTAGGCTTTACCATCGTACAGTATATGCAAACCTGCAGATTATTCAATGTTGTAACACTGAGCTACTGTACACTGACATTAGACTCAACAGCAGTCTCAAACTCCAGACATTATACCCAAATCTTTAATTCCAGATATATAAGCTTAAAAGCTATTTAATTATCGCTAGCTAATGGTGGGCCTACTTACCAATCCATCACTAGTCTCTTCTGCGACCACCAGGAGTGTCACTAGCAGCAACAGTTGGGAGGGAGTTGAAGGGAGAGAAGTCATTGTGCCACGTGCCTGCGCTAGCTTTTTAGCAAAGCCAACTATACTATGTTTTTGTACATAGTATAGTTGATGACGTTCTTGCAAAGATGGGCACTATCGTTTCTGTGGGTAAGAGAGCATCGCTTTCTGAACACAAATTGAAATATAAGTATTTACAAGCCTAACCTTTGTTGTGCATTGATGGTATAGTAACTTCCACCACACCACTCATCATCATCATCATCATCTTTCTCTCTCCCTATTTCAGCCAGGAGAAGATGGCGTGTGTCAGGATCACCGTGGAGGGAGACCAGAGCGAGGACAGTTTGGATGTAGAGACGTCACTGTGAGGGTATCACACGGGAGCACTCGCCGCCCCCTCCTCTGATCACCGGGGGTGAGGCGCAACTTCCTGCCCCACAGCCTGAGAATGACGGGCTTAAAGTTCAGGGGTCAGAGGTCAAACCTGTCGCTGTCGACCGAGACCCTCCGAGTCGAGCAGGCTCCATTCTGTGTCGCTCTTGCTTGGCCAGCTCCACGGCTGCCATAGGAGATGGCCATGTTGTCACGGTTCAAGAGCATTCGTGTTTGTCTGAATCGACACTTCTTATTGGTTCTCAAAAATAAAAAAGAGAAATTCATTTTCTCTGTTCTCAGATGCACTCCTACGCATCTAAAATCTTTCCTTTTCAAAACAGTAAATGGCTCAACATGTCAACATGGGCCATCTGTTTTTTCAGCTGCATTTTATCACGTATTTCCCCCATTTTATACTGAAAAAACAGACAGAAAGAAACACCTTACAGCTGACCTGAGGCAGCATTTATATGCTATTTGCTGCTACTGTACAGATGCTATAATACCGTAATGTCTATATGAAATTGAAACATTTGCTTAAATGTGCAAATTTTATTGATTACAGTCAGGTCTTTATTTCTCCTTTATCTTTCACGTTGTATGCCAGTATGAATAGTTGATAAAGGAAGAGCAATCTGTCAAGAAATATTACCTGTTTTCTATCAACTGACCAGCAAAGCAATCGGTCTGAAGTTGTGATTCTGCTCCCACCCACACACATGATGTTTCAGTGTTTGTATGTGTAGCTGGATGTTTTTCTGTCAGCAAATCCTAATAAACACAGGATTTATTTAGAAGTTTACTATATAAAACTATAGTACCCTATAGTCTTTGACTGCAACCCATTCTTACCAGTCAGTGCTTTGGAGCATTGTTAATTTGCTGTTGATGAGTTTTTATGGGTTCATGAAGTTTATATGTGATATAATATTGGCTGTTAATGGATACGTGTTTTGTACTGTTGATCTTTAGGGATTATTGGAATCCTATTGGTTTTGGTTTTTTTTTGTATTGTTTTTCTCCCTCGCATTTGGACCAGGCTGGTTTGGATGGCTAAACTCTTGCCCTGCATAAAATATGGTGCAGATTGGCCACCTGGTGGCACTATAGTGCACATAAATGTTTTACATTAACGAGCCCAGCCCTAACATCTTATTCTGCAGAGAATTGCAAAATATGCTATGCAGGTCCTTCTCTTCATGAGGAACAAATTTTCCTCAAGGAACCACAACATCCACCATATGGATTTTCCACTCCATTTCAAATTTTCTGAAAAAAAAAAACATTTAGAAAGCTACTCCTACAAAATCTGACTGATTTTCACAAAATTTGCTTTTCTGCATCCATGGACCTTTTGTCTGGTTTTGTCAAAGGCCACAGTGATAGTCCAATCAACTTGTAGGTCATGTCTTTCCGAGTAAATGGTTATGAATTTAAGCAGCTTGACGAAATGCCATGCAACTTGGCGAGCACAATCACATAACCTTACAAATGTCATGCAAGATGCTTGATCAGGCAGCTATAGAGCTCCAATCAGAAATTCAGTGTGAAAATTACTGCTGCGCCATAAATGGTCTCAAGTTCATGCAGTGGTCCATCCTCACAGTAGGAACAGATAGGGGGTGGTCCTTAAACCCCGGATACTCCTCCTTGCAGCTGTATTTTAAATATTGTTTTGCATGATCTTTCAATTTATTTTGAAGGACAACCTTGTTATGTACTAAAAAGCCATGTAGTTGTGGAGGTGGATGACATGTTTGAAGGCTCAGCTCACTTCAGATAATCTTTGTGTCTGTGAGACAGAGAATGTATACTTTACTTTTGTCTTTTAGAGCCAGATGTGGCACCTAACCCAATAAAGGGTTAATATACTGTACAATCATATAAGTGGGAGAGATAATACACCGCTATATACTGCTGCGTACCTAATTTAATGTACTCAGGAATTCATATGCTTTTTAGCAATTTCAAGATCCTCTAGAACCCTCAATGTCAGTTTTATTCTTATGTATCATGATACTCATTACAGTGTGCATTCATTCCACAATTATCATATAACCTCCTGAGACCCGGCAGAAAAGGTTTTTATTTTATTTTTTTATTATTTTTTTTTTTACAGAATACATGACAAAAACATGTTGCAGTGAAAATATTTTCTACAATATTATTCATTTTATTTTTTATTGAATGTTCCATGTGGTGTAGGTTTCAGCATGGTAGAATATAGCCTATACGGTTCTTGGGATAAAGACTAGAGATTCATTTCCCCTAAAAAAAGAACTGCTGGTTCTTAGGAGGATAATGCACATCTTCCAAACCAGATAAATGCTTTTTAACAGGATTTTTTCCTTCTGTTCAAATAGCTATTAATCAGTTCCTTTTTTTAAAACGATGGAATTTTCATTATTAATGTGGCTTTAACAGTTATGTTATTTAACAAGGTTTTTGCACAGAATAGGCTATTTTCAGACTGACATTTTTTTCCCAAAAAAATATAGTCCATAATTAAAAATTAAATTATCTATTTTTTTGAATGTTTATCGTTTTATACATTATCCCTTATTTGCACAGATTTGAGCAATAATTTGACATGGTGTCAGAAACTGTATGCATTTGTGTCTAGAATTCATCACTCTTTCATTGGTTCAGAATTCAACCACTTGGCTATGAGTGTGCTAATCCTGGACCAGTCCTTTTCTATCACTGTTCCTGTCCATGAATGCACCACTGAGTAAACAGTATTGTTCTTGTGCCTAGTGAATGCGTTTAAAAAGGCACCTAAAGTGATCCAATGTGGATTGTATATCAGGGAAGTGATTGGTTGGGTATACTGAGCATGAATGAAGCTAGCTTGTTGGCAACATATATGTGGTGGTTTTAGTGCACCCAACTAAAAAGCTTTCCCTGGAAATAACTTTCCAATAAATATTGACTTATGGCATATAAAATTAAAATAATTAACCCTAACATACACCCACGTACACACACGCACATGCACACACTCACACACACAACACTTGACATGCAAGGGAGATACAATAACTTGCTATAACATTCCTCTATAATGGACCATCTCAACGGAACTTTCCAATGTCTATCAAGCCTAAAACAGCAAGTACTGAACTGAGTGCTACAGCACACAGTTCACACAAAGCGGGGATCTCAAACTCCTGGAGTGTCTGCTGGTTTTCAGTTTTCAGTGCTCAGTGGTTTCAGCACCGAGTCATTGATTGGCTGAAGAGTTTATATACCTCGTTTACAACACCTACCGATTGAAGGGAAACCACAAAAACCTGCAGATATTGTAGCACTTGGACTGGAGTTTCAGGTTCCTCACATTGAAAGTACTAACGACTCTTCAAATGAAAGGGAAATAATACATTAGCTTTAATCCTGGTTGAAATCTAAGAGATTTTCATTGCATTGTTTTAAATGTATGCCCAAATTACATTTCCATGCAGCAGGAATGTTTCACTGCCATACTGTGATACTGTCTGCTTTACTGGTTACAAGGGAAGCCCCTCTGACGATACATCGAGACATTACTTCAGAAGTATATTTTACAGCTGATTGTCTTTGTCAATGGAGAGGGGTCTTGTATGCATTTTTTTATCATGCCAGTTGTTGCCAAGCCTTTTTTTTTTTTACATTAAAGGAGAAATATCACTGTTAAGATATTAATTTGGATGCCTTTTTTAATGAAAGTTTTTTGTCTGTTTGATTAGCTTACCAAGGGGGAAATATGTCAGTTTGGTCATTTTTGCTCTTTCAGTGTTGTGCTTGTAGTGTCTTAATTGTGGTACAACAGGTCACAGAACACAAATACGGTTGCTGTAGTATTATATCCATTAATGTCAAGTGCGATGTAATGTACTGTAGATGTACTGTACCAAGTGTGTCCCTGTCTTTGATCTGTCTTTGATATGGGGTCGTACTTTAAAGCCATGTTTTAGAGGCACCTCACAGCTGCTGTCAGTCATGTTCTTGTGAATGAAAAATCTAAGTCCCTTTCTCCACTGACTATTCACTAAATATTAGAAATGATGAGAGAATAAAATATTTTTTGTAACCGAAAAATGTAATTGTTGAAGCAGAGCAATAAAGGTTATTACATGCCTGATGTTGTTTTCTTTAGACAGGCACTTGATTGAGGAATTTATATACCATTGTTAACAATTACTTATCTCATTTCAAAACATAGATGTGCTGAAGAAATTTCAGCTCATTTCAACCTTTGTTTTTTATTACTGGCTTCTATTATTTCTAATACAGTGCGTTACTTGTAGACAGCCACTAGGGGGAAATCATGATCCAATATTGTGAAAATTATATAAACGTGGCATATACTCTCCTAGATAGTATTTTACAAAATACATTGTAAGTGGCTCGTTGGTCTAGGGGTATGATTCTCGCTTAGGGTGCGAGAGGTCCCGGGTTCAAATCCCGGACGAGCCCATTGTTTTGTATCTTAAAATTGCATGATAAGCAGTTGTGTGAGAATATAGCCTTTGCAACCAATCTACAGTGCACATCCGATATAAACAATGCCAGAGTACCCCAGTCCACTAATAGTGTCAGCCTATCTCTGCTTGCTTTGAGTAGAACCTCAGAGATAGGTGCTAATCAGGATCCCTTTGGGTTTCTTTTGAAATGTGCACTTCTGAAAGTGAAGCCAAAATACACCAATTTTTGAGTTGATTATTATTACTATTGGAATGGTCACTTGGGTCTCATTGCTTTCTTTGGGGGGAGAGAGGGATTGCTTTAAAAAGTAAGTTGAACTTGAATTCTGAAAGGGGAACAGTGGTGTGATGGCTTCTGAGTGCCCAGGTCAACTAAAATCTAGCACTGTTAATTTTCCTGTTATTTGCCTTTTTTGTGATGGTTTCTATGGGGTTGGGCAGAGTGGAGGATCCCAATATTTTATTCTCACCTTCAGGGTCTTCATCCAGGCTTTAAGCCCAGGAAAAAAGGTTTTGTTAGTCTCACACACGTCATGATAAAATGAACTTTTATGTCTTGACTGCCATCTAGTGGTTTTCCAACTGGTCTGAGTACGCAATCCATTATGAATTTATGTATAATTGATAAATTGTAAGCGATACAATCTATGTTTGAAACACTGACCCTTTTGGGTTATTTTTTTTACATTATAAAATATGTGAAAAATAATGTGAAAAAATTGTTTCTTGTAATCAGTAACTTCCATGATTCTAGATAAGGTTCACCTCTCCACAAAATGAATTGCCTGGACAAATTTAAGTGTTTTGGACAGACAATTTTTAAGGGAATATTTCCATAGTTTTGAATAAGGCTTTTTGTGAAATTGTTACTGTATTACAGTATTCAAAATGAATGCTAAATATTATTGCTAAATGACAAGGAAAAACACTAGATGGCAGTAAAATCTAGGAAGAAAAAAAGAATGTGATTGTGAACTTCTAAATTAACCTTTAAATATACCTGACATATGGCTCGTTGGTCTAGGGGTATGATTCTCGCTTTGGGTGCGAGAGGTCCCGGGTTCAAATCCCGGACGAGCCCAGGTTTTTTATTAATATTACATTTAAGGGGGAGGGGGGAATGCTGGGTTAGCTCAGAATGTGAATGTGCAAACCCACTCTGCTATGGCCCAATGGTGCCCAGGGAATGGACATCAAGCTAATTATAGGTGGCTGTTACTAACTGTGCCTGTGTGAGATCAATCACTTGACAGCTTGAGATAGGCTATACTATATGGCCAAAAGTATGTGGACATCCCTTCAAATTAGTGGGTTTGGCAACTTCAGCCACACCCAATGCAAACGTGCATAAAATCAAGCATGCAGCTATGCAATCTCCATACACAAATATTAGCAGTAGAATGGGTTGTACTGAAGAGCTCAGTGCCACGTTTACAGCAAGTCAGTTCATCAAATTTCTGCCTGCTAGAGCTGTCCCGATGTACTTTCGGCCATGTAGTGTATGTTGGCTCCATACACCAGATGCAATCTCCTTACATCTTGTCTGTATATATTCATTTCAGTTCAGGTATATGAACATCAAGCTTATGAACCATAGTGCCTTAGGAAAGAGGTACATTGCTATTTTAACTGACGTTGCAGTGTCAGTACAGTATCAAAAGAAAACCCATAGCCAATACCATATCCATGGGGTCAATTTTATGCTGCATCCAGCACGCTATGCTTACTGTATACCACTTATGTAATACATGAAAATAGTGAATAATTAAATATATTTTATAATAAATGGAATAAAGGCATGCAAGAAACACTTTAACCGATCATCCTGAACATTATTTTGTTATAAGCCTATGCAGGGCTTGACATTAACACCCCCCACGCGCCAAATGGCAGCGGCATGCAACTCCGTCTAGGGGGTGTGCAGAGACGTCATTATCTGAATCTGTATCTGTATCTGTATCTGTTCAAACAACAAAATTATCTGTCTGTGTATCTGTATTTGGATAGAAGACCGGAAGTGGGCGTGGTTAATACGTCCCGTTAAATCGGGCAAACGTTGTATTTTCTAACCTAATATTCATTGGTGATGCAATTGTTGTGCCTTCAAAGAATCAAATTGATTTAATATTGGCATATAAATAATAATGAAATATATTTCCACATCCTCATACTGTACTTTTCATCTCTCTCTCTTTATTTTTAACTAAAGTTTTATGAACTGTCTGAACCTATGGTCATTCTAGCAGTACGCTCCAGGAAACAAGCTTTTTAACGATATATGATTCAACCAGGTCAGTTTTAAAACTGCAGAGGCATTTAATCATAAAAGATGCTATCATAAGCTCATTTTATGCTTTGTGTACTTGACGATGGTGTTATATTATCATCTAATGAACTATTTATAACAATTATCTACCTTTAGTTTGTTCATTTTATGAAACTATAGAAGTTATAGAAGCAAAATATCAAAAAATATCAAAATTGGCCATATGGAACCAAAATCATTGTTACTGACAGTGTTACCTCCCCTTAAACTGTTTTAGAATGCTGGATTTTGTAGCGCATTGATTTTAGAACTGTTAAAAGGCCTAGGTGTCCTTTTACTGAGAAATGACTTGTTGTGAGGTTAAAAAATTTTTTTTGTTAAAACCTGGACTGGATGGAAATAAAAACTGGACTGGAATAAAAAAAAAAAACCTGGACTGGAATTGGAAAAAAAAACTGGACTGGAAGAAAAGAAAACCTGGACTGGAATTAGAAAAAAAACTGGACTGGAAAAAAAAACCTGGACTGGAATTTTAAAAATAGTGGACTGGAAGGAAAAGAAAACCTGGACTGGAATTTGAAAAAAAACTGGACTGGAAGAAAAAAAAACCTGGACTGGATTTTGAAAAAAAAAAACTGGACTGGAAGAAAAAAAACCTGGACTGGCATTTAAAAAATACTGGACTGGAAGGGGAAAAAAACCTGGACTGGAATTTAAAAAATACTGGACTGGAAGAAAAAAAACTGGACTGAAAGAAAAAAAAACCTGGACTGAAATTTGAAAAAAAAAAACTGGACTAGAAGAAAAAAAACCTAGACTGGATGAAAAAAATACGAAGCCCCCTAAGGGTCATGGTGGGGATTTTTTTTATTTTTATTATTTTTAATTTTGAGCTAATTTTGCGTTCCCTCGCCATGCTTTTTGCATTACCCCGCAATGTTTGACATTCACAACAGTTACACGCAGGCTACCTTTCCGTGCAACTCTGGTAATTAATCTTGCCCTGGCTCTACATTTTGGACGGTGCAGTGGCATGCGCCCTTTTGTAATGTCTAATGTTGATAAAAACAGACTCATTGCTTGCAGTGATTTGTTAACGCCGTTTTGTTGACGGTGTTATGTAAGGAATAAACACGACGGGCTGTCCCGTTATTGGAAATTATACAACGGCTTGGCTGAACACTCGATTCTGATTGGTCCAATTACTGTTTCCAATATCTGTTTCCATCGCTTTATTCGTGTTTTCCCGAAGACAGTATTCTGACTCGGATACATCCCTAACTCCGTCACTCTTATCAGCCACTTGGAATATGCTACCTAAAGGTTACCTGACACGACAAAAATCATTGTAGTTTACAAAAGGCATCTGAGGGTGATACCAAAGATACTTCCCTTAAAGCAGGGGTGGGGAACCTTTTTCCTGTCTGGTGCCAGATTAATATTTGCATATACGACAGTGGGCCATAAACTGCTATGAACTCATGTTAATTACAGACACATTTTTTCCATGTTATGCTGACTGAATGTTCATAGTAAACTTGATTTATAACTGATTCTAAAACATACCTGAAATTCAATGTGGTGGTTGACTACACTTTGCTTCAACCAGTTGTGGAATGTCTGTTGGTAGGTCTACTGATGTTGCCATACGGAGCTTGCTCTCCCAAATTTATGTCTGTGAGTCTGGAACGAAGCCTGTGCTTTGCAAGTGAGAGTTTGGAGAAGAACTGTTCACCGCGGTATGTGGTTCCGAACAGTGATGCTATCCTCAACGCGTATTTCCTCAAACTCGAAAATTCGCCAACGCTTATGATTTGCTTGTAGAAATCCAGAAGATCCACGTTGCTGTGCCAGGCTTTTAGTGACGGTTGTTCTGCAGTTCAATGATCTCTGGTTGCATGCACTCCGGCAACCCTGGTAGTGTTGTGCATAGCCAGCAATGAAAGCTAATCTCAAAATTCGAGAAAAATTGATAGCTGATTAGTGTTCGTTATGTTTGCTGTCTCATCCATAGCAAGTAAATAAAATTAGAAATGTGCAACAGAATCTTGCAAAAACGTCTCAGTTAGGCTACTCGTGTCATGCCACTGATACGATCAGACACAATCTGGCGAGACAAGCTAAGGTTCTGGAACGGTTTCAGTTTTTCTGAAGCAAACCGTAGGCTATTTGCGTAGTAGCAACCACGCACTACAGTACAAATTCGCCTTCGGCAGGCGGCCGCATCTTCTAGCGATCAGTTGACACAACTTGCCTACGTGACACTGTCCAGCTCTTTTTTAGGCCGCAAGAAAGACGCTTGTTGTGCAGCGATATTATTCCTCAACGCCTTGAATTTTTCCGCTCCCACTGTTAATTCAAGGGTAGCATAACTTGGACGTCAGCAGGTGTATCTTTCAAGATTGCTCTTTTTGAGAAGAGCTTCTCCACAAATTAAGCAAACGGGCTTGTATTTCACTTCCACAAAAAAGTAATCCTCCATCCATTTCTCTTTAAAAACGCGGCCTTCAGTAGGCCTATCAACTTTTCTTCGCTTCGCCAATTTCCCAATTAAACCGTTCACCAGCGTATTTGAAGGCTTGCACGAGTGACGTTGCTAGATTTTAATTGGATGATGAAACAGTTGCTGATGCGTTGTAATGTCTTTCGTATCCTAGGCCTATTTCTTAATCTCCGAAGGCAAAATTTCATTTTGTTTAGCAAATTACTGTTATATTATAACCGTCGATTTTTCAAGACAGGAAATTATACTGGTTTAAATTATACTGCTATATCAAATCTAGGAAACATTCAGCGGGCCAGGTGACATTGCTTGGAGGACAGTATACGGCCCGCGGGCCGGAGGTTTCCCACCCTTTCCTTAAATGAAAAATATCACATTGCGCTCGAAGCGCGTAAGTGCAAAAATGAATGGGAGTCAATCATGTATCGTTTTAATTTGAAGAAATCCCGAGCATTTTTCCAGTGGTCATAAGATGCATGTCTGATTGTTTGTTAAATTAATTTGATATGTGCCATATCTTCTGAGAAAAGCATACTTTAATTTATCCTGAGTTAAGTCAGTGGTCTAAGACACGTACCGAATCAACAAAGATTTCTGCACGAAACACCGAAATAGCAATAGCTCCGTAAAGAAGCATAAACTTTGACAGATCGACGTCCATGATTTCAGATTTCCTTTGGTCTTAAGTGGTCTGCAAGGGCGAGTTTAGAACTGGATATAGAAATGCAAAGTTATTTTATGCATTGGTTGCTTGACTATGGGTTTTTGCTGACGTCCGTGATTTCGGATTTTCTTGGGTCTTAAGTGGTCTGCAAGGGCGAATTTAGAACTGGATATAGAAATGCAAAGTTATTTTATGCAATGGTTGCTTGACTATGGTTTTGCGACGTCCTGATTTGGATTCTTGGGTCTTAAGTGGTCTCAGGCATTTAGAATGGATATGAATGCAAGTATTTTATGCAATGGTTGCTTGACTATGGATATTTGCTGACGTCCATGATTTCAGATTTTCTTGGGTTTCAAGTGGACTGCAATGTCCATGATTTCAGATTTTCTTGGGTCTTAAGTGGTCTGCAAGGGCGAGTTTAAAACTGGATATAGAAATGCAAAGTTATTTTATACATTGGTTGTTTGACTATGGGTTTTTTCTCACGTCTATATGTCTTGGTACTATTTAGAAAACTAAAGAAGGGCTCGTCCGGGATTTGAACCCGGGACCTCTCGCACCCTAAGCGAGAATCATACCCCTAGACCAACGAGCCACTCCGGCAAAATTCTAGGAAAAATACCTGAACTACATGCCACGTTGTCAGAAAATCTCTGTACTGGCCAATATCTTTTACTCTCTATAATACTGGATTATGACCGCCCTCTAGGGGTCACCTATGTGCATAACATTTTCTGCACAGATCGGGACACTAGGGAGCAGAATTTGTAGAGATATACTTGATCCGTGTTTATTTTTTCAAATGTTTTCAGATTGTTTTTACAACTGCAGTTGTACTGCGATTACTGCTCAGTGTTTTCTTTGCAACTCGGAATTTTCATTTGTAAAGCAAATTCAAGGACAGTGAATCATCAATGATTCTTGACAGGAAAAAATAATCAAGAGGCCTCAATCACTCTCATCTTCCACTGCTATACGTATTCCACCTTCCATACAAAAAAGCTTTCAGACACATAAGCAAGGTAACTGAAGCAGGTTTATTCCAAAATGCTTCTTTCAAACTAATCAAGTTCATTATGCACTGAAATGTAGGTATTTATACATGTAAATAGATACTGTACTTATATACATATGAAGAAACGTTCATTTAAAAATTTTGGTTTCTTGGATAATGCCCCATGAGATGAAACCATATTTTGCTTTTACTTTTTCTGAGGGGGGAGTCTTTCACAAGGGCAGTCAGGTGGTGGGTGGGGTTGTTGGTCTCCGCCCCTGAAAAATGTCATTAAGCTGATACTGAACTGTATACACAGTTGCAGATGAGAGCAGAAAACTGCTGTTGATTTGGAACCTCCCTCAGGTTTGGACTGTATTTTTATTTTTTTTTTTTTTTACAAAACAGCTGACCATTTTGTATATATATGTGTATTTTGTGGGGTACAGCTGACAGCGTGGGATGGAGCTTGATTGACTGATTGGCAATCTAGGGGTGGAGCCTCAGAGAGCTCAGCAAATGGCCAAGGGCAGAAATCAAAAGATCGTTAGCAGCAGCAGCATGGAGTGGAGCCCCAGTGGGTGGGGCTTCCGGGGAGGGGTTGGGGGAGTAGGTGGTGTTGCATGGGTTCAATTGGCAGCATTAGGCGGACCCTCAGGAATGAGTGATGTGAAGAAAGTAGTGATGAAGGACCAGGCGGACGACAGGAACCCAGGCCGGGGCCCGCCGTTGGAGTCGTCGGGGCCTTCCTCCCCGCTGTCCCCCTCCTCTTCCTCCAACCCTTCGTCCATTATCCGCTCCTGCAGGGGACAGGCAGACAGAGGATGGCCTAAGCCACATCAGGGGTCAACCCAATTTACCTTACGGTCATCTTCCCTCAGAGACTGAACTGGCTTTATCATGCAGTCTAATCACATCCATCACTTCACAACCCAAGCCAAACTTCTTTAACCTTAAAGGCCAGAGTCCCTGAGCTCTCTCCCTCTGTACATTTACCATCACTGTGCACACTAAACTAACTAATGAGCTTGATGATAGCCTGGTGTGTCAGTGATGGATTGAGAGGACAGAGGGGAGGGTTCAGTGAGGACAGAGGGGCTGAAAGCGTGCAGGGGTTGACGGAGACAAAGCACCATTTCCTGGATCTCACGGTGTGGCTCCGCCTCCATCTCCTCCCGGTTAGCCCCGCCTCCAGGGTTCTGCGGGTCGAACTCGGGCCTGAAGGGGAACCAGCCAGCCTGGTGCCTGCGGGGAGGTGGGTGGGTTCAGACAAACGTACCTAAACACCGAGCCGCGGCCTCTCAAACGGAGAGGTGCGGCGTTAAGCGCAGAGGCGCGGGCCGTCACTCACAGGTAAAGCAGCAGCATGGCGCCCGTCACCATGACGAAGCGGCTGAAGGAGGAGTAGAAGTAGACGATGCTGAGCAGGATGGCCGCGCGGGACACGGTGTACACCCAGTCCAGCCAATCGCGGTTCAGCTCGTCCTCGTTCAGCACCGGGCCGCCCTGGGCGTTCATCTGAATGTTGGGGTTGGCGGGGCGCTCTTCGTGGGGGGGGTTGTTGGGCAGGACGGGCTGGGGGGGCGGAGGCAGGCCGGGTGTGGGAGGCTGGTCCAGGCTGGGCGTCTGGGTGGAGGCCACTGCTGCCTGACTGGGGAGGGAGGACACACAATGGGCTTCACTTACGGAACTGAGCACCTTCAGTCATTTTACATTTAAATCATTGCAAGTAACAAAAATAAAAAAGAATGCGTGATAATGTGAAACACCTATGTCACTGGGCAGTGAACAAACTGGACTACAGTAATACACATGGAAGGCAGTAGTGCAGTAGAATTACTGTTTGCAGTTGTAGTGTGAATGATCATGTGACTTACTACTGCATGTAGTAGTGCCGGGCATATATCTGCTGCCACCACAGCAGCTGCATAGTGCTGTACATGGGGTAGCCAGGGACGCCCACGGGTAGGCCCTGTTGCATTGGCAACCGGGCCCCCAAGGGTCTGTAAGAGAAACCCACAAACCAGTTACAGGAGTGGGAAATCCTGTTAACGCTTTAACGGCATTCACAAACACACGTACACACACACGCGCGTAGAGACACACAGACACACACACACCTTAAGCATCAGCGAAAAATCGGATCCCAGTACAGTTCATGCACAACATCACCCAGCCTTTAACAACATTGTAGCGAATAGTACATTCATGCATGGGAAACAAAGATCACATAAGTCCAAATTCACCGCAGCCTTCCCAAAGCTTAGTACAGGCTGGAATCAGAGACAGTAACAGCGGTAAAAGTTCGGGGTCAGGATTCACCCTTGCATGAAGGCGGGGTTGTAGGCATAGTTGTGGGCGGAGCCTGCCCGAAGCCTCAGCCCATCAGGGTTGGGCTGGCCGTCCTGACCGGGGGATGCAGCTGAAGAGGGAGCTCCCAAGCTGTCTGCAGTCTGAATAATGACACACACAAAGGTCTCTCCTTAAAAGCACTCCATGCGATAGGATGAAAGAAATGTGCCTCTGACTCCAATGGAGCTTGGTCTACTGCGCAATCTTCCAAAGCTAAAGCATACCCAGGGTTTTAGGACTGAATCGTATTACACCAAGATGAACCACAGCACACATCACTAGCCTACCAAAAGGTGAAAAGGGAACTATATAGAATGTCCTTTGGCTATTGACCTAGGTGTTAGGGGCTCACACGCAGATTAGCTGGGCGTGGTCAAGGTCACTCTGGGAGAGGCGGGATGTTTGTGAAGGTGTACCCAATCGTTGAGGAGCTGGGGTTGCAGTCACTCACCGAGGGACTTGGGATGGGAATTCCAGGGGCGCCAACGCTGCCACCTGGCTGGGGGGATCCAGGTGGCGTCTGAGATGCACACACCAAGTGAACCATGTGGTACTCATCTTGCTGAGTGATTAAGAGGAAAGACAGACTGATCAGCCTGGATCACAGTCAGGGTAAAATATTGAGAAATAAATAATCAGGCTATCTAACGCTGATAAGTGAGAACATGAATTAGAGAAGAGTAGGCATGTGGTGATTAGACTCTATACCTGAAGTGAATAGATTACAGTTCTTGGTACAGAATCAGTTATTGAGCTACATGCAGGAGTTAGAAGTATCTGAGATCCACAGGTAAGCTACAGGTACAAACAGTATAAATACTTTTGGATCTGCAAAACTGCCTGTAGAGTGAGGATAGCCTTCATGACCTGCAGGTAGGCTACACGTATCAAGAAGAAACGCCTTTTGATCTTCAGATAAGCTACATGTAATGATGAAGAATACCTTTTGGAAGCCATGGTAAGCCATCGCTAAATTATTTTTAAAATCCTGCTTATATGGGGCTAACCTAGCTAACTACTGTGTGATAATACCTTCCTGAGCACGTCTCTGAGCTGCAGGTGATCCAGGAGGAGTCGCCCACAATACACCAACCTCTGATCCTTGGAAGACTGCAATACAAACCACAGATGTGACAGGCTGCTCTACAGACACCAGGCCACCCCCATCCACTGTGAGTCTTACCACCTGTACACAGACACATCTGTACACAGACACACACGTCCACACATGCCATTTCAGACACACCCCCTGCAAAGAAGCACAAATGCGTCCATACATATGCAAACATTCACAGGTGTGCAGCCCCAATCAAATCTCAATCAAATGATAAAGAACTGCATCTAGGCTATTTGGCCTTTGGCAGCTGAAACCAGAACCAGCGATCAAAAACAGTAATAGTTACTCTGATCTTATGGCGTTCTGTCCTACTATACTTTCTCTCCTGTGGGACACATACTTCTGCAGTCCAGTAACAGAACAGGTGTATAACTGAGAGACGTGGGCGGAGCTTCCATAGCCAATGCACAGCCAATCAGAGGGGACAGAGCCAGAACAGGATCAGGGAAAGATGACAAGATCAATTAGATCTGAACAATTAGACTGGGCTAAGCATAAGGGTTGTGATGCAAAAAAATACTTTAAACAGTAACTCAGCACACTTAACCACTGCTTTTATCTGCTCCACCAAAATACTGTTAAGTTTGCATTATGCTGCAAAGTTTCCATTAACAATCTACTTGGGATCCTGGCAAAGCTGAGCAATGAAGCTGAATTTCTGATGCAGAACTGAACTTCAGCAAAGGAAAATTCAAAGAATTAGAATATTAAAAGTTCCTTGAGTTACATCACCTAAGGTGACAATACACTGTAGTTCTCACTAAACCTAATCACATGGCCTGTCAAGCAGGAATTATTGCATCATTGGAATACAAAGGCATTTCACAGCACAACATTAACAGGTGATGTAATAAGCAGGATTTCTCACAGGAGAACTTCTCACTATACCACATGCTGCCTAAATTTTCTATCTCTACAACATCTATATTGCATTTCTTCTCTAACACCACAATTTTGTGCCTATTCAGTTCTTGTGAATCTGTAGGAAATTATTGCATTACTACATTTAAGTAGCACTTTTCATGCATCCGAAATCCCTTTACTAAGGAGGGGCTCATCTCAAAGACCTCCACAAATTAGCCTGCACATGGGTGATGCACAGAAGCCAATTTTCACCACACATCAGCCAGGATGGAAGAAGATGTGCTTAATGAGCCTATTAAATAATTAGCCCATTAAAATGTTACTGCTTACACAGTTGTGTAAGCTTAATGAAGTGGTATATTTGTTCCCCGTGGTATATGCCTCTATGACCACGATACCAGTTTGGCCCATTAATAGTAACACTGCAAGCCAGCCACAAGTACGCCTAATGTGACAAATTAACGATTGAGGTCAATGTGCACAGGAAGTGAATATTTACTGCAGTACACTGGACTGTGGATGGACAATCACACAATTTCACCCATCTAATGCCACAGAGTGAGAAAAGGAGTGTTGATTACATACTGATACTACGGGAGCACACAGCTGACTCCATGCAGAAGGGGCTGGGGAGGCAGTGGTCTTACAGACACTCTCTACAAAACACCAGTGGTCCCCGCAGGGGTATATCAAGGGATAAGAAAATTCCCATAAACAAAAATATCAAAGAAAACAGGTGTGATATCATCCACTGAAACAGTGGGCAGAGGTACTCACCGGCTTACTGGGGTACACCTTGGATAGGTGCGTTTTCAGTTTCTCCACCGTCCAGTTCAAGAAACAGTTTATAGTCTGATCATCATACTTCTGGTTGGGTGCCTTGATGACAAGGGTGACAGGACTGTCAACTACACCTTGGTCCATGTTTCATAGTAAGGACTCCCACCTTCTGCAGCAGGGGAAGAGTCACTACTGTTTGATCCTGCCGTCTCCCTTAGGTATGTATTCTGCTAAATTCCTGTTAGACTTGCTCCCACATTTCCATGATACAAAGCAGGAAACCTGCACCAACAACAACACCAGTCAAAGACAGGGGATGTGGTGGATTTTCTCTCTGCAGCAAAAGATCTCTGACGGGAATGAGCAGCCTACTGTTCCTAAAAACATTTGGCCGCCTGCAAGAAAGAAGGGGGGATTAGCCAGGGCAAATGAAGTTATGTCACACAAGTAGACACATTTGACAGCTATTTTGCCGTCATGAATACAGTAGAAACCTTACAATACTAAACAACACGGTATAATTAGCAGTGATTAGCTGTAACGCTAAAGAATTTGTTCAGTGGGATGGTTCGGCATCTCACGGGACTAATAATTAGCTGTGACAGTGACAGACAGGCCTAAGATACGAAAGCTTGGATGCGCGGAATTTCTCTTTTTAGTAGTATATCTCAAGGCATGTAAAATAAAACAAAAATCCCAATGTCGCCCACATTAGCATTAGCTAGCTGTCGAAGTGTTCAAATTAGTAAACCAGCTAACCCGTGTCCACTTTGTTTAAAGAAACTTTAAAAATGTCTAGGAAGTTAGTTACGGATTAGACAAGATACAGTGCCAATCTGGGCAAAGTTTACACGATTCGATATGTAGATTGCTAGCTGTGAGACAGGTAACGTATGATAGCTGGTAGTCCATACAATATGCTTGCTTAGTAGCAAACTACGACCAGTTCCGTATTACGGTGTAGATCGATGTTCTGCATTTTGCAGTTCAACAGGCTTTCTGGCGTCTCATCATAATGCTTTGGCGAGGCAACTAACAGGTTATTATCAACAGAACATCCTCCGAGTAGGTTTATCACCAATACAGTCCAGCGACAGTATTCGTGGCCGGCTTGCACAGCAACTAGTTTACTGGATTGCACTCGTCTGCCAAATATGTCAACACTGCCTGGGCTCTACCGTGTGGATTTATTCTGCGTGCATCTATTAACACTCTGACCCATTGAAAGAAACAGATTGCTTCTACTGACCTTAGTCGTACATCTTTATCGTTAACCCCCTGATTTTCTTTTAAGAGTACATCCCCGACAATTGAACTGCCAACCTCCTCTCCGACTTCTGCAAGATGGAGTCGTTTTGTTACCGGAAATGACGTCGATGTGCAGCTCACGGACGACCGCAAGCAGCTGATCGTCAGCTGATTTTTCAGACACTCCCGAGACTTCAGTGGAACTACTATGCAAGTACATGCTTCAAGTGATGTTTTATTCTTATTGTTTGCAGCTCTAGGGAGCGGCTTAAAGTGAATAAAGAAATAGGCCGTGTATTTAGAAGGCAATTTGTTTCGCAAACCAATAAACTTAAGTTTAAAGTATTTTAGACTACATGGACAAGGACGCAGCAGGCACATGCGTTTATTGTGAAATTAAAATTAGTTTGGAGGCAAGTATGCGACACAATTGCATGTATTTAGGCTCAGGTGTGTATTACTGTATGCAATCTATTATGATCATTATTATTATTTACTGAAGCCTGAAGCTTGTGTTTGACTGCCATCTAAAGGTCTTTCTTTTCATTAAATACCAAGCATTTTCACAATATGGACTATTGTACTGATTTATAACTGCTTCATGTATTTGATCATGGAAGTGTTTAAATATTGTATATCCTAGATGCATGAAAATAAGAGATCACACAATATCAGTATACTAGTGTTGCCATAGGTTCCAAAGATTAAAATCCACAACTAGATATGTTTAAACTCAGTACATAAATTACTAGACTTTTATTTGATGTTAGACATCTTTAATAGCTTAAGTTTATTGTTTTCAGGTTCTGGAAATATAAAAAAGCAGCTTCCAATCCCAATGTCACAGCAGATCACTTCCATTTACCTCTCTTACTTCTACACAGACACATTCATTGTGTAATATAATCAACATATGCCCAACCATTGCTTCAATTTGGTTACAATACTAACATAAATGAGTCCTCATGCTTGGAACAGAACTGGGACGATATAGACAGCTGTCCGCATGGACCAACACTGAACTGTGTGACCATTTTACTGCCCCAGGTGATTTATTTTCATATATAAAAAAATATTTGAGAAATAATTTTTTTTGGAGTGGGAAAGGCAACAGCAGTATAGGTCCCATATACAGCCATGCGGTGAGTGAGGGGCCGTCTGAAGACGGTGCAGTGATGTTGCCGTACGAGGCAAATGGTAAATGGTAAATGAGGCCACACAGCGACGCCACTAGTCCACTGCTTTGACTTGCTTGGCTTCCTCCAGCTGTCGAAGTGTCTCGTCCCAATGGGAAAATTGCTTGGAGAGCAATAACATCTTCAGTGGTGTCAAGGAACGCCGCAGTAAGACTAACATGGTCCCACACCCACTGTGACTCTCACCCCTGGAACACTGACACCAGAGTTCGCTCACTGTGACCATCAGCCTAGGACCCTGACTGCACACTTAATCTAACCACCATATCAGCAACTGCTACAGGAAGTCCTTCATAACGATTATTCTAGTTTAAACCGGCACTGGAGTTGATACAGTATCTATCAGTCCACTGGTACTGACATCAGTGAGACTGTGGGATCATCTGCTGCTAAAACAACCCATTGTTGACTAAATTAGTCTCCGAAAGTGAGAAATTCATATACAAGTTAATGTCCCATTCACCGAGGTGATACAGGATTATAGCAATGACCATGTGAAGGTGAAAAGGATACCATCTTGTTGTAATCTTCTAATTGTTTGCTGGCCTTGGCTGACAGCGCCTCACTTTTGTCCTGTGAACGGGACACAAACAATCAGACCCCACATTGTTTAGCTCCTTGTCCCAGAGCACTTAAAGATGTACCTGAGTGACTGAAGGAGGTAGGGTGGTGGCACCATACCTGCTGTGTTATGTGTATTTGTGACAGGTGCTGCAGTTTTGTTACATGCTCAGCAACAGCTGTGAAGCAGAAAGAGTGAGAGGCTACATTAGTCCTCTCGCCAACAGACAGAAGAAAATACACAAAACCTTTACTTTGTTTTCTGCATCTATACTTCACTGCAGCTCCTGAAGATCCGAGAGCTGAGATTAGTCAGGTTGATACAACAGAGTCCTACAGCAGGTCTGAAATGGAGAAGGACATACTGCACTGACCTTTGATGTAGCTGCTGTCAAGGACTGGCAGCAGACTGCTAACTTGTTCCAGCAGCGCAGCCTGAGATAGCAGGAACTCGTCCTCTATAAGCAGACAATGTTTTGCCACAAATCAGCCCCGTCGGAGGGAAGTTAATCAAGAATGATCTTAACAGCAATACCATGTAGTGGTTAAACATAATCAGTCTTTTGCCTATTGTATACTGATGTACATGCTGCTTTAATTCCTCCACAATCCAAGCTTATGTTTTATTTAACAAAGTACATCACTGTTTCAGCTCCACGCCACTTGACAGCTAACCTGACCACCCATTCACCTATCTTATGTGAGCAACAACTGCTAACAGTTCAGATAATTAATAATATGAACTCCAATTTCACACTCCATAGCCATTTCCCTCAGTGTTTGTTGCCTGTCATAAACCTGACAGGATGTTCTTCTATTCCTCACCAGACAGTGATGCTGTTTGGGACTATCTGCATTGGGAAGACAGACACTTACCGGCTAAAATAAACTCCAGTTTCATGTGATCAGAAACAGCAATGTGCTCTGTGAATTTAGGGTCAAGATACTTCATCAGGTCTTCAACTGCAGTGTGAGACAGAGAAACCACAATTAAAGGTCCCTTTAACACAGACAAGTCCTATGACAATACCAGTACTTCACAGTGAAGGTAAAATTTCATCACACACATGATGAATTTCAGGGACAGCAGTTTAACTAGATTAAGAAAGGTCATTCAGTGTTAATAGCACACTGGCCAATAAACTGAGCATTCATTTTACTGCACTCACTCTTTTTGTGCAGGATTTTTATGCGCTCTCTCTTGTTGGCAGTGCTTCCCAGCGCTGTTTGGATCTTCACAAGAGAATCAGCACACTGGCAGGGGGGGAAAGGTGAATTTGAGGAAAAAATACTGATCAATTCACTGTTAGGAACCTGTGACAAGTGGCTAAAAGCATATCACAAGTTGTAAGCCTAACTTGCTAGCTAAGGAGATAGCTACATTGAATTGAACTGTGCCAATGTAATACGTATAGACAGCACATTGAGATACAAGATAAATATCCGATTTCACAGTAGCACCAATATTCCAGAGAAACCCAACAAGGGGCTATTGTAGCTCGGCCACGCCCACATTGTTTCAAATAACCTCGCTGAATTAGTTTAGCACTTCACACAGCGGTGTTCCCTGAATATACAGAACGCTCATGCCTTGATATCAATAGTTGATTTGCGGAACTGCATTAATCAGTAACACAAATGCCAACTTAGAAAGGCTAAACTAGATGGGACGATGCTCTTATTCTATCCAGGAATTAACGTTTGCAATCCGACTAATTAAGCAGCACAGATAAATAAATAAGAAATTCGTTAAAACTTTAGTGAGCTAATATAGGTGTCTATTACCTTCACTTGTTTGTTCCGGCTTCCCCTTTCTCCATACACACGTTTTTCTAGCTCCAGAAGCCGTGACTCGAAATCCTCGATGTTATTTACTCCCTCCATCTTTCCACACAGAAAAAATGAAAAGAGTGTGGATCACATAACTGTGCAGTGGACTGTGGAGCACAGAATTTAATTACTACTTCCGGTGACAACTAGGGCAAAAAGAAATGTCAAAATAAAAGATTATTATTATTATTATTATTATTATTAATAATAATAATGATAATAATAATAGTATTATTATTATTGTTATTGTTATTGTTATTATTATTATGTCTTTTAAAGTTCTGAAAAAAACTTGCAGGATCAAGATATACTAATTCTGATCATATGTTATCAGGTAATTTTACCAGCTTTGTTAAAAAATTAAATTGGCATGGGGGGAAAAAACATTTCATATTATTGTAATATATGATTCAGTAATCCCATACAAATTTTATTCTCCTGCAAAAACAATACATTCCAGTGGATTTAACTTTCCTGAATTTCTAATTTATGAACGAGTTTCCTTATATTTATTTATTTACTTAAAAAATGTTTATGTAGAATACTTCTGGGAAATCAAGGCAGAAAATAGTAGCCCACACTTTACATCACTACTAGGAAACATACAGCAAACTTGTGGTGCATGTTTAGTAGTGAATATAGTAATGTAGTTCTGCTCATCAACATACCCACAAGATGGCAGCAGTTAACTGCTTTGTGCAGCTATTTCTCAATGGGCTTATGTGCTGTGAAATATTGAGAGTATAGAATGTGTGAAGGGAAAAAACTGGTGCACTGTCCAACTGTAAGGCATGTTTTAGCTTAAACCAGGAAGACCCCTAGGACCAAGAGCATATGTTTGTTTATGAGTGCTTGTCAAATCCCTAAAGCTACAGTTTGAAAACAAGTCTTCACATTTTCAATACACAAAAGGCAATGTTTCTGCATCTTATTCAATTTAACATTTCAATTAATTTAGCCATATCCACTTTACCGGTATATCCATATATTTAAATTTCAAGATTCATTATATGGTACGAAAGGATGGTAGTATACTGAGACAAAACTTCCCCACGGCGAACTCTGTTTATGATATTTTACCACATATCAATTTGCTTTGCAGACACTCATTCACAGGGCAGCTTTAATGCTATATCTTTATAAAGCTGTTTACAATTGTTAAGAAGTACCTGACAGAAGGGTTCAATAGTAGTGTCCTCAGAGGAAATCAAACAAAAAAGTTTTTGGTCGCAAACAAAGCTTCACATGTAGTTTGTACTCCAAAGAGCAATTGGAAATGCTTCCTATGACCTTTAATCATAAAGCATTACTCACTTTAGAACAAACACAGCCTCATTTCAAGAGTGTGTCCACACTGTAAAATCCCCCACAAGCCAGTTTTCCAAAACATTACTTCATATTGCAAAAGATGGTAATTATGAGATTGGGGTAGTAATCAAAACATTTGGTCTATGACAGAATTGCGCCACACAGTCCATCATCCGAATACTTTGATATATCATCAAACCATTTATTCAGTATATACCCTTGGGGCACAAATAGTCTATAAACCCATATATGTTATATTATCCCCATGAAAATCAAATGAATCACCAGTGATTAAGACCTTAGAATTTGTCAACAACTCGATGAAGAGATCAGTCTTCAGTTTGTATTTCTTCATAAAAACAAATAAAAGCATATGATGACTCAAAGGCAAAGAAGTCTGCTAAGGTGAACACAAACAGACATTTAATAAGTACCTTAGTATGCGTAATGTTCGAAAGGTAAGAATTGAAAGAGAAGAGATTTATTATGTATAATGTGGGGCTTTTCTGAGCTCAAAGATAACAGAAAGCCCCCTCTCACCCTTGATCACAGGTGTTCAGGTGAGTTGACACTGGCTGACACACACACATTGGCGCCTGATGACTCCCACTTGCTGGTTCTCACTCTTATTAGAAAGTCTAGCAGGGAGATTAACTTGGGTGATAAGTTCCTGAAAAAACTGGTTTCATTGTTATGTAAAATGGCCTGGCAGTACAAATTTCCTCACTCTATTGTGCAACTGAAATAAACATGCATCAAAGGCAATTTAATTCGTGGAATAAACGCTTTGAGGTCCCTGCAGACCTGGAACGTTGACCCGTGCTCCACAAATGATAACTGCAGATGTGTGAGCGAGTGAATGTGCCCCCTGTGTCCATCCGGTTTCACAACCGAGTTGTTTACAAAGACAGTCTTCACCGGCGTAGGTCCAGTGGAAACACGCTGTCCTCGCTGCACACGGATGATGAATGTTTTTTGGAATATGCAGGTCATCGCGGAAGTTGACCTGGGAAATGTTCTAGAATGTTGCTGCTGAGACAATGCTTGGAAAGCAGGGTGAACTGCGCAAGAATTCTCTGACCGACAGGGTGCGGCGGGAACCATTTGTTCAAATACCTCAAGCTTGTGATCACTGCTTCCTCCACTGCAATGAACTCTGGCAGGCTGACAGCGGCACCGTCGGGTGACTCAGTAGCCGTCTAGGTAAAGTGGCTTATTCTATTCCTGCCCCTTTGGGCAATGAAAGAAATGTAAATATTTAGACACTCGCCACATCTCTTCATCCAAGTTTGCATGCAGAAATCCTCAAGCACTAGCAGGGCAGTTAGCTTTATGCTAGGCTAGTACACAACCACGCATACATTGCAGTTAATTCAGTTTTTAAAAAGCATAAGACGTCATCAGGCATCAATGGTATATCTTTCTGATAGACTGCTACTCAAAGGTAGATTGTAGCTGAGAATTTTTTTCCACGTTATTGTGGTAATTAAAGTGATTCTTTGAAGAGAAAAAAAAATCTTGTGTGTACGAGCGTGGCCGTGTGTGTGTGTGTGTTCAGTTCTCTCAGCATTATTGTTGTGTATACTGTATCTCTGGGTGGGGTACTACAGGAATGGCTAAAGAAATGTTTATCACGAGTGAGTTCCTAATCCTTGTCTTTCCCTTGGCTACCTCTGCGGTTACTGAATTGAGACAATGAAAAAAAATTAGTGAGCAAGATGTTCTGAGAAGTACTACTGACAATGTTTAGCCTATGTGTTTTAGGAGTGAAGGACATTGCTTTATTTTTCATACAGAACGCCAGAAAATAACTCAAGATTCAAAATTTTATTCATACATGCGCATCACATGCTTTCTAATATGCACTTTCTCATACAAACAGAGGCATTCTTAAATTAGTCACTTGTCTTTATTCTAAAGGCAGCAGTCTTTGGATTCCTTACCCATTTGCCGCTGGATAAGAGCATCTGCTAAATGTCTGTAATGTAATGCAGGACACCAGAGAACAGCATGAAAGCTTTCAAGTGACTAATAACCCTCCTTTATGAATGTGCTGCATTATGACTTTAATCTATTTGCCTTTTGCTGTCTGGACAATGTCACATTCTGTTCCCAGTTGTGTACTGTAGTTTCTTTGATGGGTATTGTTTAATACACCCAACTTCCAGAACATGCATTGAAAACAAAAGTGTACTATTACCCTCTGCTAGTATAAAGATTTTCAACTGTCTGATATATTTTCAAATCAAAATATGTTTTGGTGAAAAACACTGTAGCATCCTACTTATATGGGTGTTCTCACAGCTGTGAGTGCACATGCTTACAGTATGCATGGATGATGAAACACACGCTTACACAAATGCACACACACACATTCTCGCACACGTACTCACACTCACAGGTGCACGTGAAAAACGATGAAAAACACTTCCGTGCTCACATGTGCGGGCACACATACACGCATGCTTACATGTGTGCATTCTTGAATGCGCACAGTCTCTCATAGCCACGTGCTCTCTGTAACTCCTAATCCGCACACACATGCACACACACCATCACACACACGTCTCGTAGCCGTAGCCGCAGGGCAGGCAGACTGAGGTATTAGTCTCAATGGAGGAACACTGAGCTGACACAGCACTGTCCGGCCTGCTGTACAAACTACTCCTCTCCCCCCTACCTCAGACCCACAAAAAGCCCATCCTGTGGTCCCCAGATTCAACACGCCCTACTGCACTGTGTACACACTTCCCCTCACTCCATCTCCCTGTGAAAGGTCTATTGAGGGCATACGGGTGGGGGTATAGCAGTGTGTGTGTGTGTGTGTGTGTGTCCTTACTGGGCATACCAGACTGGCACTTAATTGTTACGCCTTACCTTATGGCCGTTTTGGTGGACATGTGAACATCACATGCTCCTTGTAGATGTTCAGGCCATATCAATTCATCCTCCCCCTGCACACAGCGAGATGCAGACATATGAGGGTTCATTGAATGTCCTCAGACGTTCTTCCAATTTTTCAGAAGTACTGGAAGGTTAGGCTAGATGCTGTTACCTGATGATACACCTGTGGGCAGTGTGTCTAGTTTATTTGTGTCCCATTCCGTAGTTTCAGTAGCTTATGCGTTCTGGATTGGCATCCATTCATCAACCCTACAGCACTGCAGGGATGCGCAGAGGCCATTCCCATCTGTGTCGATGATGTTGCATCAGTTTTACTACTATAGATGGTCCCATAAACTGAGCTTCGCTAGCACAGGACCTCTTTATTGTTAAGTTACTGTGAATGAGGAAGTGATCCCCTGACCCAACAGAAGATGCAGCTGAATAAGGACTACACTGGGTATCTTATTTTGAAGCTCTACGGATAGCACAGGATCTCTGGTGCACTTTCTGTGATTGAAATTCGGTGGCACTGGAGGGGGAGGTAAACACAGTTTTTACAGATGACATTAACAGAGAAAGTGGACAACTGTTGAAAAGCATTTTTTTTATTGTGAGACATGGAAGAACACTGCTGTGGTTTTGCATTCAGTGTACACATTATGATAATACACGGCAATACATGTGGCATGAAAAGAGGGAACACGACAGCCTTCCAAGTCTTAAATTGACAAGGAAATATCCGTTCAATGGTGAAATCCCACCAACAAAGGCTTTGAAGGTGTTTCTATGCATTTGCACTTCTGTCAAAAGACAGCTACACCACTGAGTACAAGAACTCAACCAATCCGTGTGAGCGGATCATCAGGGCAATACCACCCACTCCCAGCATAGTCTGCTGAGGCCCATTGTATCCCCTAACAACATGGTTACTCAATCTTGATTCCAGGGGTACTCTTTCTACTGGGTTTTTATAGATGTTTTGGTTTAGATGTGCTCATCTGCATCATCACCTGTCTGGTATCTGCTTATAGTCCTCTGTGAAATAGAGGTGTTGCGGAGTGGCTGTTAAGACTGACAGAATGACACAGGCAAATTAATATTGGTGTTAATTAAACTGAACACTATTAGCAATGAAATTAACAGTCTGGCTTTACCAGTCATTTGGAAGAGCTGGTGGAACTAACAAGAAACAAACATGTTAAATTAACCCCTTAACTTTGGTAAGCTTTTAACTTACTTTGTTTTAACACAGAAACTTCCAGCATGTTTGTTAGACACAGGACCGATTGAAGGTACAAATAACTTTTCAGTTAGCAGCTCAATCATAGGTAATTCAAAGAAATCATTTGGTTCAATAACCAGTATTTTTCAAGGACGATAACCAGGAAGGATTATTACTACTCTATCTCAATCACATTAGGACTACCTACCAACGGTGGCAGTAATGAACCCACAGCATTGCAGAAAGGTATTTAGGGAGGTCCCATATGAATCCTAATTTTCAGGAGCACACGAGACTGCATTTTCCCAGGTTTGGTCAAGTTCAACCCCATTTCCTACACATGACTTGGATCCAGTTTGTTAAACTAACTTCATTGATCCAAGTAATCTATTCTCAAATTATCCATATAAGGAAACAGCTGCTGGATGATTAGATGAGAAAATGGGCTCACCGACTTAAACAGAATTAAATGTAATAGGTTCATGGTGTTTCTGGATAGGACCCAGCTCAACTAATTGGTAATATTGTTTTTTAAACTGAAATAGCTTGGATTTAGTGCTAGTGAGCACAAATTTAAGCTTTCATAACATTGATCATAGCTTATAATGGTTGTTGTACATTTAAAAAAATAAATAAAAATTGGTCATCGCCTATGCTTACTATCAATGTTAACACAGAATTTCTAAGCAAATGGAGAGGGAAATGCATCTCAATCCATGTTTGTTGCCAGTAACTTACTGAACGTAAACCATTTTGATTCCAGGGGGAACCACTGTTGCTATTTAGCTACTACTTTCTTAGCTGCATATTCATAGATGAATCAAATTAAAATGCCCTTCTTATTATTGAAGACTTTGAAAAGCACTAAATAGTTTTAGAATTTGTGAATGAGTCATTAATTTATAATGCTGGAAACATAAAAATACAAAAAAGCTTAGAAAGGTTTACAGATTACAGATCGTACACACATCAGCAATATGCCTTTTATGTGCCAATATGATTTATTGCAGCTTACAGGTAAGTTTTACAAAACCCATCACTCAGTCAAATGAGAGTCATGTGATCACTGATGACAGAAAGCATTTATTGCTGATGTGAGGGACTCCACACAATAAGATGACTTCATCATGGCTAGGCAGATGTTATTGTTTAGTTTGTACTTTTTCACCCCCCATCCCTAAAAAGCAAACAGCTGTGCTTATGCTCAAGGGGGGTCACGTGACCCCAGTGTCTCACTTCCCCCTCCGCTCTCCCCGGTCACGCCTCATTTACCCAGAGTGCATCTCTTGCCAGCCCCTCTCGGCTTTGATCATCTTCGTCTCCCTCTCCGCTTCATTTGAACGGGAAAAGCAAAGTTACGTCTGCATGGATGCGGTGTGAGGTCTGTTTATCTCTCCGCCTCGACCCGGCACCACACGTTTCGCGTTTGTTTGAGCGCCGGGATGGTGCCTTTCATGGAAGTGAGTGAGACGGGAAGTAATGACAACGCTCTTCGCTCATGGGGGAGTGTGAATGGAAGCGGACCTCCGGTGAACCACGAAGAGTACATAATATTCTCAAGCTGCTTCAGCATCTCTGCGAGGTTCTGAGAGCTTTCCATGCATGTTAGGTAGGGAAGCAGGCATTATAGATCACCTAAAGCTACACCCAGAGGTGCATGTGAAACCATTCAAAGCTAAACTGCAAATTAACTGTCTGAATGGATTATCAGGGAAGCAACGTCCACCAACAGCACAACAGTGAAAAAGGCACAATCTCAAATGTAAGCATGGTTATGGGCACATATTCATTGGTATGGGAAATTTCTTTTAAAGCGCAGCTCAGAAATAAAAAGTCAGTTCAATGCAGAAATATATTGACAAGCCTCAGTCCCATCCAGTGATTCCCATACTCAAATCTGGAAACTCAAATTCCACCGGATCGCATTGGATTGGTTTCTAGCCCAAGTAAATCAATGGCCAACCCCCTCCCTGAAGACATGCAATAGTGATTTCATGAGCTGTTTTTGGCTTTGAAATGGTCAGCCATTGAAACTTGCATGCGCAATATTTCAATGGCTTATCAACTAGAGCACTGGGTTGAATGGGTTGAATTCATCTACAATGAGACTGCGCCGAACAGACTTTGGCAGAAACAACCCCGCCCTCCCACACCCGCCTCCTTCAAACCCTGTTGCTTTGATTTCTTCTTTTCAGAGTATAAGCACCTTCAAAGCTGAGCAGGAAGGAAGGGTGGGAGGGGCTGAAGCCATTCCTTATGGAGCAAAGCTGTGAGTCTCTTACAGTAGTTAATCAAATAATAGCAATAACAGCAACAAGAATGACACCAGACAAAACACAGAATAAAATAGATTAAGACTACAAAACTGACCAGCCCTTCATCTGGAAAGGCTGAATGGTGTGGTTTGTCACAACTCTTATTTAAATCTATAAATAAATGAAAATAAACACCCAGAAAGTCAGATTGTTAAATTGATGAATTTCTAGATATCGTTACTTAGTATCTCAAGAACTCGTCAATTATGCATGTTTATAAAAAATAAAACTAAAACATTTCAGTAATCCTCTGTGTATGGTTGGACAGGGGAACATAACTGCTAATGAAAAGCAACAGAACTGAAACCATAAACGATAACCCAATATACGATTTGCATTTTTCTAAATGTTTTGTTTTTCCCCCAAAGATTATGTGAGGGGAATCAAATAAAATGACCCTGATTCTGGAGTTCTCAAGGATCAGGGCTTTGAATCTCCTCACCTGCTCCAATGATTCAACAGAAACAGCTGCTTTCTGTTTTGTGTTTACATGTATTAAAGAGGATTTCTAAAGAGGGGTTACTGAATACGATGCAATGCTGGGAAAATCTTCTCAAATGTCAAAATGCTGAAACTCTCTGTCGTCATGTGATTATTTGGTAGAGGGTGGCCCATGCACATTGTGGGAGATAAGTTCACCAGCCTGAGGTTTTGCTCTGGTCTTGTCATTGTCTGCCCTATACTTTGATTTGTAACTTTCAGATACATAAAAGAGGCAAGACAAGTCAGACATAGCACTGCTTTAAAGTTTGGCAAACCCCACCTATTAAGCAGAATTATCCAAAGACGATGGGTGTGCAGGACTGACATACATCCACCACAGTCTTTGAACGTAAAGGGTTTTCTTTTGTTTTTACCATTGGCCTAAACTGAAGCCTATCCCCATAGCCAGCCTATCCCCATAGCCACCCCATCCCCAGTCCCTCCCCCTTCTTCCAGCCTGTGGTTCTGCCCATCTGTGTGAATGTCTGGAGTGCTGCGTTTCGATATGTCATCGACTGTTCAGAAATGCTACAAACAGGGACAGGAAGTGAGTCATTTAGTAATAGGAACTGAGTGAGCGTTAGGTCCTCAAGTGGTAAAGAAAAAAAAAACTGAATAGTAGAGCAAGTGTTATTTTCTGTCTAACAGTTCCAAAGGAATGAGGCTCACTAGCCTACATACTACATAAGGTGCTTGCTGTTTTTTTCACCCCAGCCTGTCTGCTGGGAGTTGGTCACTGAGAATTATAGACAAGGAATGAAAAGTAGCAGAGTGAGAGATCTGCTCATCTCCACCAGAGAAGAAACCAGTTCAGATCAAGCTTGTCTGTCCATCGTCATCCAGACAGCGGGACACGCGCGCGCACACACACAGAAAAGAAAATTAGACCGGACAAAAGCCTGGGAGACTTTGGGGTGCGAGCTTTGGAAGTGAGGCCTGATGTGTTTGCTGTTCAGGAAGCCAGTTAGGGGGGCAGTAGTTACGCTCCCATGTGGCTGGCAGAGGTTTTGGCATCTGAGAGCGGAAGTCTGCGATGTACATGGGTCCCTTGGAGGAGGAGGAGGGTTGGCAGGGAGGGCCGAAGGTGCGTCTCTACTTGCGCTTGTTGTGGTGGTGGTGGTGGTGATTGTGGTGGCGATTGTGGTGGCTCTGCATGTCCTCCATGGTGACCCTGCCCCACACTCCGATGACGAAGGCCTCAATCTGACACTCGTTCTTCCCACGGGCGATGCGGAAGTAGCCATTTTCTCCCCAGTTCTTTCCCCAGGAGTTGGCAGCAATCTGCGGTAAAGTAAGGTGAGAAACAGAAGGTCAATAATAAAGGCCAACATATTAAGAAAAATGCTTATTCTTTTAATTGAAAAAATGTGAAATTCATGGTGTAATAACCCTGGGGCACCAGCCAATAAATTATACTGTATGTTGAAATAAAATGAAAGAATGGACAAACAAAAATAATTTGCAATAGGTTGAATTGTCTGGGTTTATATTTAGTACATTAATGTTATTTTATTTTGGAATGTTTATTTGCATTTGAGTTTCAATCACTCTCAAACGGATATGATGTGAGTATTGTAATGTCACAACTTTTCAAGGGAAAATTAGAAAAATTGTACTGTAGCCCCTTTTAAAAAAAAGTTATATCTAATGCTATATATAATGTATGACTTCCAGTAAGACAATCAAGTACATATGCCAATGCACTATTATTTCCATAAGGAATTAGTTAGTCCCGTTTTCTTACCCAGTACTTCTGTGTTTGACCAGTATAGTCTCTCTCCTCTCCCCATCTGAAATACAAGGCAGAAGCATTTTAAGTGCAGGAACTTTCAAGCGCTAGTGAAATGTACACTTTATAGCTCTCTATTAGGTAACACTGTAATACATTCACAGCCCATTGTGCTCTAAACCCTTAACATCTTTGGTGAATGAATCATTAGACTAATGATATAAATTCCGGCACCTCTCCTGAATTAGTTACTCAAGAACCTACATTTGTTGTTAGGAGAAAATTAGCGAGACAGAGTTTCCTAATCCCAGTGTGAACAGTATTTTTAGCTGAAGTACAGAAGGACAAAGGACAAACAAGCTGACTACAAAGGCATTTCCATCCCAAGTATGTGTTCAAAGGATGTTTTCCAAGGAATTTGTTGGCAGACATATAAATCCTAAAGGGTTGTTTGCACCTTGAAAGTGGGTTTGAAACAAGTGACGTGAAGCTGGAGGAAGGGGAGCTCCATCCGGGAACAAAGAAGCATCTATCTTGTGCAAAAGGCATCCTGAAAACAGGGGTGTATTTAAAGCCAGTTGCCCCAACAGGCCTGAGAGCCACTCCTTTAAGACACTGGCGTGTGAAACATTATTTCCCCCTCTCCAAAGAAAGCAGAAGGGTTGGACAGACAGGAAGTGGGCGTCACCCCAGACCCGTGTCATCTCACGACGGACAGACAACATCGGGGGGTTTGGTTGAGGCTGATATCTTGCCCAGGGGGAGATTCGATGGCCTCTCTCTCTCCTCCGAACAGCATACCCCAAACGGAGACAGCTTTAGGCTACCACCCAAAGCTCCCAGCATGCCCTGGTCTTCAGACAGCTCCACCCTCAGCTCTATTTTCATCCTGTTTATGAAGCATATTTCCTCAGCGGTGATGATGTCCAAGTACTTGTGTGTGTGTGTGTGTTTGCGTGGGCGCGCACGTGTGTGACTGTGTCTGTCTGCCTGTGCATGAGAAAGGAAACTATTTTGGGCTCATTCCTAGCTAACTTCAGAGCTTTCAATACAAATTCTGGCACCTCTCCTGAATCTATGACCCCTTCAGTCAATCTTTATTTTGGAAGCTAATCCAGACGGAATCAGACTTCAGTAGACTGTTATTGAACAAATAAAAAAGCTGTGCAAATAAAACATCTAAAGCAAAAAGATTGATTGTAAGATGAGTTTTTTTAAAGGCCAGGCCTGTGCAATTGGCAGAGCAGGCTCAAACAGTGGATGCCACAGTAGACTTTTATTATTTAGCTGGGAGATGGACTCCCTAGGGCCTAGGCAATCACAAATACCACAGGACCTAAAAACAGCCAGCACCCCACCACCCCAACCATTCCAAACTCCTCCATCCCTTGTGTTTTATCCCCCTCTCTCCGGTACATTTGGGACCAGGCGCTCAGACAATGGCACTTCCACAAGAGTGGACATCAATGTGCTTTCCACAAACTTTCCCAGGCTCCAGGCTTAATGGAGCTCACTGTGGCTGGATTTTCACTGTCCAAACACTGACGCCCCCCCTCCCAGTCACTCCATCTCCACACCACTCATGCCCTCTGTACCCCCAACCCTGGAGCCCACCAAAGGAAGCGCAGTGTCAGCAGGGATGGTGCAGAAGAGAAAAACAGGGTGTAGCCAAACACCTATTAACATCATCCTCTTATCCTTGTTATCATTATCAGAGTAGCAAACATGCAGGCTCATACACAAACAGGCTTTATTGACGGGTCAGTGTTGTTAAAGCAACACTGGCAGTGCCATTTCTGTTAGTAAATAAAAATGGGGGAAAAAACATCAATTTGCATTAGCAATGAACACATTTTATTATAATATTAATTTAAAATATAGAATATAAATGCATGCTAAACTGATGAATGGTAACAGGAGGGAATGGGGGTTTTGGAAGACCAAACGCGACTGAACAGGGATTCTTTAAGCTATTCACCTGAGGTAAAATAACCACTGTCTCGAAAGAGACAAAAGGACAGGGGGAAAAGAACGAAAAGAAAAACAATACTCCTAAGGGAGAGTATCCCAATTAAAAGCTCTAAACAACCCGCGTACTGGGTAAAAAACAAAAGCTTAAGGAGTATGTACTTTCTGGAAAAAAAAAAAAAAACTGCCTGTGCAGAAAACAGGGTAACAGAGTTTAGGTTGTGGCACTAACTTGTTGCCAACAACCCATTAAGCTAAAGACCGTTGTGCTAACTTTGTAGCTACAACAATCCAATACCGCAAACTCGCAATCCTATACCTTTACCACACTTGACAGATTACCAGCTCTCGTGTAACGTAAGTGACACTGAAGCGAAGTGTAGCGGCTTGCTAGGGGTTTAAATAGAAAGCCAACAGGTGCAAATTGTAAAAAGAGATTTGCACGCGTATAATTCAATCAAGGAAACGAAGAAAACGTAATGGCCATAATAACTGAAGAAAATGCGTAGAAAAAACAATGGCCGTAATAACTGAAAAAAAGGCGCAGAATAAACCAATGGCCGTTATAAATGAAAGAATGGCGCAGGTGGAAAAGAAATGGTGTTATCACCCAAAACCATGACAACACCTTAATTTATAAATTTAATTTATACAATTGGTTGCAAATATCATTGACATATTTATTGAACTCATATGTCTGTGGTGACAACCCCATACTATGGCAGTGAATTATATTTTTGCACTATGTTTGCAATATTAAATAATTATTTTTATTTTATTTAGTGCCAAATCGGAATCATCACTGAATACATTTCTGTTCTGTGCTGGCTAGGCTTATGTACAATGCTGATATTTTATTTAACATTTATTTAACTGGGGAGAAGTCTTTTGAGATCAAAATCTCTCTTGCAGAAGAGACGTGGCAATTTCTACACATACGCATACGCAGACACACATACACAATCTCACATACTGCGCTAACCACATAACCACACAATGCTCCAGGAAGACCATCCTGCATGCTCTGTTTGTCTTGATCAATAGCCGATCAGATAAGAACCGATAGCGTCTCTCGGATGATGCTTCCATTCTGTGCAAGCTCTATCTGTTTTTCTTTCATCCCCCGGCAGCATTATCCTCTCCAGGAATGGCAAAAAATCACACATCACTCCAGAAGCAAAGAAATTGTTCCCCTTTTGTCAGACGCTGTGTTCCAAACATGTGCCCTGAGAGAACCACAGGCTGGCAAATTCGAACTTGCCGAAAGTGATACCGCGTGAGGGCAACGCTCTTCTCTCCCCAGGCCTCTCGCCTCTCTCTCTCTCCCTCTCTTTAATTTCACAAGACACAAACTGCTCATTAAGGCCAATTGTAAACCAGCTGGTCTGCTGAAGCAAAGAAGCCAAAATATTTACAGGAGAAAGTGGGCCCGGAGCATACCTTCGCCAATGCCAGACATGGAGAACTGTCGCAGACGGATGGCAGACAGAGGCACAGGGACGTCTGTTCTTTCAGACGAGAACTAAACGATCCGGAGCCAGGGAAGGGGGACAAGCTCAGATGTTGGGGCAGGGGGTAATGAGAGTGGGGACCTGGCTATAGGTTCTGGGTGTGCGGTGCAGGGTAGGGGAGTGGCAGGGGGCGGGAGAGGTATGGAGCTGATCCAGGTGTACAGTCTGCCTGCATTTTTGCGGTGGCTGCGGAGAAGGAGGCAGACGCAGACAGCCGGAGCCAGGGTGTGTGCGGAGCGCATCAGCTTTTATAGAAGTGGGACCCTTAGTCACTGGGCACACCTGCAGGGCGTGCTGGTCTATTTCCTGAGCACGATCGTACGTACTTGCATGCGAGTTACACATACATCATGATTTCAGGTTGATGCGTCGAGAATAATATATGTGCCCGCGTATGTATGTGCAGGTGAGCATTTTTGTGTGGGTGCACAGGAGAGAGAGAGAGACAGACAGTGCAGAGTGATATGAACTTGGCAAGCAAAGACAGGTGAAAATAAACTAGGTGTGGCTTGTGTACTTTGCCACAGATCACTTATTTAAGCTGTACACATGGGAAACTCAGATCTGCTGCAGAGGTGGGAGGGAGGTGAGGTCACCAAGACCACTGTGCCTCCATACAACCAGACACACCAAAAGGCTGCAGGAGCCATATCCAATGTCCAGTCCATGGCCTTGTATTCTCTGCATGTGTTTGTGTCTGCCTGGGCTCAGCCTAAGATAAGGGGCACACACAGACTGTACTGCTGTCCATAAAGGGGGAAAAGGAGACCCTGATGGATCTGGCTCTTACCCGGTGATCCTGACGGAATGGGTGCCGTGTTTGCGGTACTGCTGGGGCTTGTGGACGTTGACGTCCGTGTGCCGGTAGATGCCGCTCTGATAGATGAAGAAATCCTCGTGGACTTCCAGGATAGCTGAGGGGGCCAGAGAGAGACACACCCATTACATCACATGTACACATTTACAGCTTTGCTTGGCAGAGCTGCGATAGAATTAAATCTACATTGTTATGTATAATTGTAATCTATAATTACCTATAATTACCATCTGCTTAATAATATATTGTAACAGAGCGACACATCTTCATTAATTAACATTAAACATCCATTTTCAGCACACTGCAGTATTAAAGTGAATACCTCCTGAATAGTTAAGTATTTAGGAAATGAACCCTAGAGCCAGTGTTTATATAGCTGTACTGAACACAAACACATAAAGTGTGTTATCGATGCAGGATATCTAACACTTTTCCTGGGTTTTATTCCTGTTCACATCACCGCTCGCAATCCTTTTCAAGCCCTATGCCCAACGCGGGATACAAAGTCGTCGCAGTCAGGTGTAAATTTTAGCTTCAATAAGCCTTGAGAGTAACAGCACCCAGAAGAACAGGCCTGCGTTGGTTATTATAGCCGCGATGCTGTAGGAAACCTGACCAGCTCCTGAAAGGTCAATGTCCATTTAGGGTGAGGACTGACAGGGGTGGCCTCGTTCTCTTAAAATTTAATTATTAAGAGCCCGGCCGCCAAAGCCTTTCACAGCAGGCCAGTTAATTACGAGCGGCTGATCATTTCGCACTCCCGCCCGGCCACAAAATCCCCGCATCAGCTTTTCTCTGTCTCAGTCGAAACACAGTTTAGAAAAAGAAAAGGAAAAACAAGAGATGAAACTTGGCGCCGGCCCAAAATTCCCTCCTGCTGTTAGGAACAATGTGGCTGGGGACTGGCACAGGCCACCGAAAACCTCTGCTCAGCCACACGTGTGTACGTTCAGGTTGCCGATCTGTGCATGTTCTGTCTATCCTTTAAATTCAAATATGTTTCATTTTCCTGACAATATAAAGTATAACAAACACACTCACAATAAAATATAAATGACAAAAACCGGGAAATCACACTCAAAGATGATAGTATGGGAAATAAAGAAGATGCCCAACACACTTCAAGCGAGCTAAAGAACAGAGGACTGGGTAGGTGCTCAACAGTCAGGATGGTCAAATTAGAGTAAAAATTCCTTACCCAGCCACTTCATGGGGACTGGCCCAAAATAAGGAACACCGGAGCACACTTTGCTCAGGGCAAACAACACTGTTTTAATGAACAGGGTGGGACTGGCATTTCGACATTTACAACGTCTTCCTCAGAGTAAAAAAACACACATGTCAGTCCCATCCTGTTCAGTTCCACTTACTAACATCCATAATCTATAATTCTACAGCATCTGAAAATTCTGTCTGATTTGTAAAGTACCAACTTTATATTATGACCACAAAAGGTCTTGTACATTTTGAAGTTTGCTTTAACCTAGGAGAGCCATTCCAGAAATTGTCGTTCTATCTAACAGGAGCCATGGGCATGAACCTCTGAATAGTTTCGTTTTGTGAATGGATGGAACGTTAATTGCGACCGTCTCCCACCAGGTGAGACAGGGCAAAGTTGAAAGGGCAGACCGTTAACTGCTGACCACGGGCACAGACACAAACAGGTCGACAAGGTCAAGCATAAACTCCTCCAGGGTCACAACCTATACCGGAGGCATCATTTTTCACCTCATTTGTGGATGGATTGAGGCTCATATGTACAAGTTTGGAATTCTTTAGTGATCTTCTAAGATGAAAGATGTCTGGGCTTGTGCAGGTACCCCCCCCCCCCTTTAATTTACTTAGATGAAACACAGAACTTGAACCCCGTCTGTCACCATGTAACATATATAAGCACACAAAATGGAAATACACACAGACATGTAACATCCATACACAACATATAGACTGAAAGAAGACTCATTGCTGTACCTTAGTCTATTACAGGGCACCTTTATCAAAATACTTTTATTATCTATTGTGATTTCTACTTCTGTTGTGATCTTTCAATTGCCTAAAATTTGCTTTTCTCAAGTCTTTAAAATGCTTAACAAATGTGTCTATACTATTGTATGTGATACCGGATGCATCCATTTTAATGGACAGATTTGTGACTTCCTTGTTGGTGGTCTTACACTGCTCCAGTGGCTCACCATGGAGAACCATTTCAGCTAAAGAAGTACTGAAGACCGTGGTGCTAAATGCCACAACAGACTGTGAAAATATAGGGTGCTGAATGACTGCAGTATTCTGTAGCACAGACGAGCGTGCATGAACAGCGTGTCAGCTGCCTCACTTATAAAAAGAACAGTTCACAGCCACTGTAACCAATACAAACACAATTGTGAAGAGGGCTAACAGACTTTCACTTCATGGAGGGAGGCAGTGCATGACAAAAATGGGAAGGAGCTCCCCCAGACCTCCCACTGATTTCCAGAACATGAGAATTCTCTGGTGTTCCCTACCACCACACTGACCAGGAACTCATACAGAGCACTAACCACGCCTACAAGGGCTGACTCCACCCAATATTACCACTCCTTCTATACAGCAGGGGTCAGTAGTATCCAAAAAACCCAACGCTCAGTAGATCATATGAGCCACACTGCATTGTAATTAAACATTCCTGTCCAATATTGATCTTAATGCTTGAGATAAGATCTTGACACAAATGCGTATTGTAAACTGGTTCTTTGCATAGTTCTCTCTCTGTCTCCCATTGTCTCTACCAAACACACATACATACAAAAGCATAGATTAATCTGGCATATTGTCTTTCCCTCTTCAATGTGACTCTGTCTCTCTGCACCCCTCTCTGGACTCTGTCATGTGTAGTCTGGGCCTCTCGCCCCTTTGATCTACTCTCGGATATGGGATGGAGAGATGACTGAATGGATAAGACCTGTGTGGACAGGAGGTTTAGCTCTCTCTCTCTCTCTCTCTCTCTCATACACACACACACACACACACACACACAACCTCCATAATTCTAAAGCCGGTTCACCTCCTGCACAAACCCAGACAACAACCCTTCTTTTACCCCAGTGCTGTGTTAGGCAGAGAAGTATCTGCAGATTGGCAGGCTTGGAATGAACAGGCACATGGACATCTCACTCACCTTGCACAGGGCCATTATCCATGATCTCCTTCATGATCTCCTTCTCCTGTGAGTGAAATAAATGAGAAAGGTGTGCATGGATGTATACAGTGTATGGAGTGCCACTGCACTGCAGGACACACAGGAAGTAAAACGTGTTACGAAATAAATTAGTTCATAAATAAATGGAAAACCGTGCCTGAGAAACACAGACATGATGAACAAAGCAGAACTAAAGTCACTTCAATAAATTTAATAATGCATCTTTCATTTTACTAGACTTGTTCACATGTATTCTAAAAACCAGACTGGATGTCTGTGTGTGTGTGAGTGAGCAAATGAGTGAATTTAAACAGTCTTCCGGTGCAAATTAGCTTGATGATTATGGTCAGATATGGGAGCAGGTGCTTAGTGCAGTTCAGCACCCCTGAGCCCTCATGCTGTCATACAGGATCAGAACCAGAACCAATCAGAACCAGAGCCAAGCAGCTGCAGGGTGTTCACTGGCTGAAGAAGAAAGCTGTGGTCTCTATGACGGAACAGCACGTGTAAACCAGTGTCAGCAAGCCAGAATTCAGGGGCTCGACAGCAGACTCAACTAAACTGTGTGCTTGTAATGCTTTTTACCTCTCTGATGTTTACAATTTAACCTCTGATTACAGCCAAGAGCAACAACCACTGACAAAATTACACCACCAGATCACCTCATGGACAGGATACAAAATATATTCCCAACTTTTCACTGAAATAAGAGTCCTCAGATCCCAGTAGTACTGAGTACATGGATTTCCCATGTCTGCTCTGCAACTTGCCAAGTCAAGGCAGTACAGTGTGTGTGCCGTATGCCAAAAGCTGCACTGTTTCTGAGGAAAGCTGGCAACAGACTAAACTTGAAATCTGCCCAAACAAAACAAGGAAAACTGGGTAGGAAGGAATTGGAATTGGCATTCTGGCAAAAAGAAACAAATGAAATGTCAGCCAATTGTTGCCACATAAAAAAAAATTGTGGTGCCGTGTTTCTGCTAATGTGAAAGATATCTGTCCCAGGAACGGAATATGTGTTCGGACCTGAGCATATGTCTGTGAGAGAGAGCAGGTGTGTGTGTGTGTGTGTGAGCGGGTGCCAGTATTGGAATGTGTGTGTGTGGGTGTGTTTGTGAACAAGTGTGTGTGGGTAGGTCCGAGTGTGTGCATATGACATTGTCTGAGTGGGTGGGTCTGCAGAGATGAGGTGGGTAGTGTAGGCAGGAGTTGTGGGGCAGCTGGTACGTACATTCGATGACAGCCTGTAGGGCGGGGTGGACTGGTAGATTTCGTTGTGGTAACTGTGGCTGTTGGGACAGTGAGCTGTGGCCTGCCTCTTCCCCCGTCCCACAGAGCGGCTCTGCATCATGCATTGGCCCACCTCAGTGGGGGTGTGCTGGGGCGGGGTGAAGGGGTAGCACTCCTCTGTCACCACCCTGCATCACATGGACACACATCAAAACTTAATTTGTATAAGTTTTATACATTAAATACATAATTTGAATTAATTTTACTTTATTGCGACATTTGCTATTAGAATTATTATAACTGCATCATTATTACTATAATTAGAGATGGAAGGAAAGTACAGTAAATGTAAGAGAGTCAGTTACGATTTAAGGAGTACTCTTCATTCATTCTGAATCTCCCTAAATACGATTCAGGAAGTGGTGTAGCACTGAAAGGTCTCCTACCCACTGCGACGCAGGTACCACCAGGCCCCATCGATCCGTCCCCCTGCACAGCCCCCTTGGTTACGTGTGTCACAGGAAATAAGGTTCTGGGGAGACAGCTGAGGGGTCATGTGACCCATGGATTGGATGGAAATGCGATCTGATGCAACAGCTGAAGAGGGAGATAGAGGGGAAGAAAGAGGTCAGTGACACCAACAGAGTCAGTAATTCAGAAACAAAATTAAGGCCTAATTCAAGTATTTGCTAATTGGTACAGTGATGTGTATTTGTTATTACAGAATAATGTATGTTCTAGTGACAATCAAAATTTGAGTGATGTGCAAAGGAGCCATGTGACTCAGATGGAATGGACAGGAAGTGCGTGTGTATGTGTGTGTGTGTGTGTGCGTGTGCGTGTGTATGTGTGTGTGTACCTGCAGTAGAGAAGGCCCAGGATGCTGCACAATTTCCCTGATCAAGCGGCTCATGGATCTTTCCAGGCCACTTTTCAGCTGCATTGAAGTACGAAGGAAGGTGTTCTGCAGTGTCCATGTTCATCTGAGAGAGAGAGAGAGAGAGAGAGAGAGAATAGCTTTCATTGCCATTTATTTTGTTACACACAATCTAAAGAAAAGGCAAAGTTTACACATAGGATGCAGCATTGCTTAACGTTTGGGAGCTAATTAGAAACTACTGTAGGCAAGGCTTCCAGACTTCCACAGCACAAAGGTTTTAAATGTTTAGAAACCATCTGGAACATTCTGTCTTCAGATTAGCTGCTGCACTGAAACCAGAGAGTCAATTATCAACAAGGTCCAAAGAACCAGGGTTATAACTGCACGTTTCACTTTGAAAAAAGTGTCGCTCTTATTAGTTATGCTACCATTTTGGCAAAGAGTAGCCCCCTGTATTGCCTCATTCCTGAAGTTAATATCTTAATGATTAGCCGAGGCTCCATCCTGACGTAAAACAGAGCAATGGCAGGAATGCAGTCGGTCATCAGTTGGGTCAGTTGGCAGTTAATGAGAAGTGTTCAAAGTCCACATTGGGCCACGCCTCGAAGCGAAGCTTGACCCTGAGAGGAGGTGGCTGTTCACGCTGTGGTTAGAGATTAGGTGTGTGAGAAAGGAGAAATTCTAGCCTCTGGGAATGTGTGGATGTGTGTGTGTGTGTGTGGGTGTGTGCATGTGTGTGTGTGGGTGTGCAGCTCTGGCCTTGGGGCACTGCAGTTGGCCCATTTATTACCCATAATCCACAGCATTGGCGTTTGGTGCCTGAACTGGGAGTCAGTTGTGAGACATATTTATGAATGGGCTGCCCTGATAGGATCTGAGTAGCATTGGGCACAGGTATGGACATGTTTGTACTGTAAGTGTGTTCAGTGTGAGTGTGTGTGTGGGGGTGTGTATGAAGTGGAGATCAGACAAGGAATTGTTTCTCCCCCGTCTGCCGACCATCCCCACCCACCTCCCGCAAGCCTTTCATTATATTTTGTTTTTACAAAATAATATATCTGGAGGAAACTGATAAACCACAGTATATTATTGAATTCAACTGAATGATAATGTGAATGTTAAACAGGATAAACAGGAATGCCATGATTATAGCTTTTTTCTCATGCAGAACTCCCACTAGACCACGTGACTGTGTGTCGAAGGTCTTTGTGACCGCAGTTTTCAAGGTGAAAGTCAGCAGTCGCTAATCTTTCCCACCACACTTATCAGTATCAGACTGAGAAGGCTGCCCCACTCCCTCCTCCAGCTGCGTGACTCTCTCACCTGGATTTCGTTCATGCTCATCACAGTCCAGGACGGCCGCTGGGTCCCCAGGCGGTAACGCAAACCCTGATCCAGGGACATACCCCAGAACTGGCTGTAGTTCCCGGCCCGCCATCTAGGGGGAGACACAGTAAGAGCGAGTGTAAAAATGCAAAGTGGTCTGCCATGGTTGAGGTAGTCTGTAGCTGTTCTGAATTTCCAAATGTTGCTTTTGCATCAACAGTTCAGTTCTAAGTTTGCTTGTGGATTATCAGTAGTACTTTTAGCATGTCTTGCTTGTCAAAAACCACTTCCTGGTTCATGTTTGGTATGTGTCAGTCAGTCTTAGTGTAATTCAATGTACAGTGTGTATCAGTCTGCCACAGTGTGACTAGCTGCTAGTATGTGTCAGTAAGCTTCAGCATGTCTCACTGTTAGTGTATGTCAGTTAGCCTCAGTTTGTCTCACTGCTAGTATATGTCAGTTAGCCTCAGCTTGTCTCACTGTTAGTGTATGTCAGTTAGCTTCAGTTTGTCTCACTGCTAGTATATGTCAGTTAGCCTCAGTGCATCTCACTGTTAGTGTATGTCAGTTAGCCTCAGTTTGTCTCACTGCTAGTACATGTCAGTTAGCCTCAGTGCATCTCATGCTTAGTGAGAGCCAGTGGGTCTTAGAATGCATCAGTTGTCTTACCCATAGTTCCCTCTGTTGATCTGCTGAATCATGTCATTCTCCATCAGGCAGGCATGCTGCTCACATTCCCAGCGTCCCACTGGACCGCACGCGCTGAGGGTGGTGAGCAAAGTGATTTCCTTAGCTAATCACATAAAGTATGAGAATGCTGTTTGCACCATAGAGGATTAAACTCACTGTGCTGTCAGACACACAAAAAACGATTTCAACAATGGGCAAGAGAATTTTAGATAAAATGATATAGTTCAAAAATAACAAATGTGTGGGGATTAAAGAATAGTGGGAGTCCCCTTGGAAAGACAACGGGATCAAAATCTCATACTTGGCACCAACAAGAGAGAGAGGGAGGAGAGACAGGAAGAGAAAGAACAGAGAGTTTTAGAACAGAGAGGCAGGCAAAGAGGGGGGGGGGGGGGGAGAAAGAGAGCGAGAAGCCAGCCTTTTATGGCTGCAGTATTTTGAAAAATGTCCATTTTTAGTCACAGGCCCCTTGGAGAGCCTATCTTTTCCAATACTGTGAGGATATTTGACATTGATTTCTTTTAAAATGCTGTGTTTGTGATTCACACACAAAAAGGAATTCCTGTCTTTAAAACGATGCGTCACGGTGCGTTCATGTGTCTCTGTAACTGCACAAAGTGAGTATGAAGTGATGAACCGAAACAGTTAGACTGCTCAGAGACACACTTTCTTCCCATAGGGTTGTCTGTCACAGACATGCATCACTAAGTGAATTTAATACCCAAATCTGGAAATATTATATCTGTGGTCTCAGTATTCTTCTGTGTGTGTGTGTGTGTGTGTGTGTGTGTGTTTGAGAGAGAGCATTGACCATTGCTTGACCTGTACTGGTCATTCTAAAAGACCGATTCTGCACACCATCTATGCATATTTGCAAGTTTCTTCATGTCTTTGTAACATGGCTAGATCTAATGTCAAACCTTAAAAAACAATTACTGTTTAATATCCAGTGTTACAATGGGCCTGTGATGCAGTAACAATCTACATAACTGGTGGATTAGTGCCCTAGCTGCTCTTTCCACCAGAATGCGGTTGGTTCTTGGACCTGTTATTAAGGCTTAATAGCAGTAATTCATTAAAGTGAACTGGATATGCTTCCCCTTAACAATGGTGAATAACCAATGAGGATGTATGAGCTTCGACAGTGCTGTGGCTAACTGTGATTGATTGAGGATGTGTACCTACTTGACAGTGTTATGTAACCCTTTTCTCCAAAGACTCAGTTCAACACACTCTTTTGAGTTATTGGAGCCCTGTTTCAATTAGACACTGTGTACAGTACATGTTTTGTTTTGTCCAGTTCTCCAGACACACAAATTGGAAATGGCCACCGTTTCCCTCTCCCATCTTGTCCACACACACACACACACACACCACAAGCATACACATGCGCACACGCACACACACACACATCAAAATCTTGGGCCTTGACATTTTGATTGGGGGAAGATAGACCAGGACCTCTGACCTCCCCTTCCCTTTATTGTCCCTGAAAAATACACAGGACCTCCATTTTAAGAGCTGGACCCAGTGGGTCAGGACAGACATAAATTCACACTCCGGTGCTGGGAAACACATTCCTGGTCTCCTGGCACGGGTTCAGAATGATACATGGGCCTTGAAAGTGCAGCCACAGAGAGTCCTTGTGAGCGGAAAGCTGTTTCTCACTCTCCCTGCGAACTGCTACCACTGTCATGTTTCTCACCCAGGAGTATTTTGGCTACAACATGCTGTATCGACCAGTAAGAAGGTACACTGCTATGATGCTCTGAAGAACCTTAAAGGCCAATGGCCATGAAATTAGATGCCGGCCTCTAAAAATAACATTATCTTAAATTATTTGATCTGAGAATATTAATTTAAGTTAGTGAGGGCAACCATCACTGTGAGTGTAGCCATCAAGCAAAAGGTTATTGTACCAAACAGCCAATGATTTTTCAGTGCAGAGAATATGTCAGGAATATGAAATTCTTCCCTTATCTAAAGTACACACACACATGCACACACAAGCATGTGTTTCTGAAGCTGAACTGTACTCCCAGGATGCCCTGTGCATAGTTATCTGTGCGCTTATCTCAGCAAAGTCTCCTTCCCACTAAGATGCAGGCCCCAATGTCCTTCTTACAGATTTCATCACTAGATCATAAAGACACAGACAGGCTCCTCCATCTCAGACAGAGTGAGCTCTCCACCCTAGTCCTAGTGGTTGTGGGGGGGTGGAGGCAGGCGGAGGCTCTATCTTGGAGGTCCAGGCCCTCCGGCTGTTGTTAGTGTTGTACTGTTAGAGAAACGTTGCTGTGTGGCTTTGACATTTTGTTCTTGTGGTAATCAACTCATCAGTTGGTTCCTCTTGGAGTGTGGAAAGAAAAGATAAGACACTTTTGGTGCTTGGGGGGGGGTGGCTGGGGACAGGGGAACAGAGGGGGGGGCAGCAGGATGAGAGGAACAGAAGGGTGGACACTCTCAGAACGGGAAGTCTCCTACGCCTTTGAGAAAGAAACCTGCATGTGGGTGTGCACACGTGTGTGTCTGTGTGTGCGTGTGGGGCAGGCATCCCCGTGTGTCAAATCTTTTGTTTCAGTTTGCAGGCGAGAGGGGAGTTGGCACTATAATCCTGCCGCAGATCCTTCTTGTGCACACAGGCCTATTTTTATCCAGCAGGGAGGTACCCCTGTTTAACCTCAGCTGAGGTTTCTGGGAGGAGCAGGAGGGAGTGAGAGGATGGTAATAGCACACAGACATGAAAGTGACCCTTGTGTAACTGGTGTGTGCTTTCACAACCCTTGGGGTCACCTCTACTGCGCGAGGAGACTGAACACAGCTGGTGACAGAGCTTCCGATCTCTGTAATGATGTGCGATGATGTCACAGATGTTTAACCCAGTTCCAGATACCACATGTACTGAACGTATGATGATGTTGATGTGTCATGGTCAATGGCAGAAGCCTGTAGCAGAAAAGACCGTACCTGACTGAACCAGACTGGACGGACACTAACATTTCCAAGGTGAGTGAGTGAAGGTTTGCTGGATATGGACGAAGTTCCTCATGTGTAACTCATGCACATGCACTCAGCCACACCCATACAGACACACACGTGCTGTACGGTGGATGAGACTCAAGCACACACACACATATACACAGACCACACACTGGTTATCGGTTGCACATACCATGTATGTGAGAAACTGCTCTGACATATAGGTGGGGAATTTCACTTCCTAATATTCTAGCTTTGTGTGTGTGTGTGTGTGTGTGTGTGTGTGTGTATGAGTGTGTGTGTGTGTGTGTGTGTTTGTGTGTGGGTGTGTGGTATGTGTGTGTGTTTGTGAGTGTGTGTGTGTGTGTTTGAAAGAGAGAGAGAAGGATAAGAGGAGTGTTGTTTCTTTATAAATCTATTGAAGTCATATCAAAGAACAACATTCTCTGCGGAGGGCAGTGTGGAGTGGAGGTGGGGGGGTTGTCATGAGGAACTGAACAGCAGTTAAATTCCAGTAGTTTACATATTAGGAGTCTGCTGGAGAAATTGCTGGAAATTTTGGCAAAAATCAAAGCACAGCCTAAGAACCTCAATAACTGGAGGTGGTGGAAAGTTTTAGACCTGAAAATTATGTTGATATTAATGCTGCCACTCAATGAAACCAAAAATAAAATAAAATAAATTTAAAAAATCAAACTCGTAGACGACAGAACTTTGTTAACTTAAAAAAGAAAAATAAACAATAGCAGCTTGATTCTTCTTATTCATATTCTTATTCTCATTGTTATTCTTCTTGAAATTCTTGAATTTCCAAAAGTACAGAATTGATTTGCAAGACTGACTGATTGATTTGCAAAACATAGATGAAGAAGTATTTGAATGTAAGGAGTCTGAATTTAACAGAATAAAATCCATGAGTGAGTTTTGTCTTATTATTATTAATTTTTCATGAGAGGTGAACAGGAACTGACCTCCAATTAAGTTTCTATACAGTTGTTCCTGTCACCACTGGATTAAGACAATTTGCTGTAAGAGTCAGTAATCACAGTATACACTAACATATGGGTGAGAGTGGCCATAATATAAACAGAGTGAGTAGACCATGGTGCCTCTGTGCATTAATCCAGCTGGATGTTTGCAGTGTAAGCAGTCATTCCTCTTTACTGTGCCACGAGCAAGAGTGGCCCGTGAGCCAGAGTGAAACAGACGGGGGAGGAAAGGGTTGAGCTAGACGGGTTTCTCAGGAATGTGTGTGGTACTAATCCCCCCCCCCCCCGCCCCCCGCCACCCCCGTATTAATAAACTCAGTTCTCTACCAGACTGCCTAGTATTGTGGTGATAAATGCCTTACATGGACACATTCAAAACAACCACTCCCCCTTTATCGACCACCCTATGGATGAAGTCTTGTTGCTAACAACACCTACCGGAATACAAAGGCCTGCGATGCCTTTCATTGCTGAGATAAAGCAAAGAGCAGAAACAGAGGAAGGAAAGTGAGAGATGGGACTCACCACAAATTGCAGTTTTCTTTGTATGTTGCTCCTGAGGGGAACCTCTGTCCATTCCTCTCACAAGACCCTGAAATAATAACAACAAAACCTATTACTACACGTCTGCAGGTGCTGTACGTCTGACTGTTTGGGCAATTGGAAACAACTCAGTGACACACACAAGCATGCACAGACACACACACACACACACATTCACACATACAAGCACTGCAGAGAAACCAGGTCTGAGCAGGTTAACACCGACGTTCTTTGGACAGTGCGATGCTCCGGTAATCCGGCATCGGAATGTTCTTCGGCCTTTTCCCAGCGATGTGAGGTCCTGGTCACGCTTTAACATGCTTAATTAGAGCTCCTCACATCAGCCGGACTGTCTGGTTCTCATGTAGCTAAATCATGAAGCCTCCGCCCCCCCCCCCACCCCACCCTCACCCGCCTACCCACCCACCCCAGACCCCAGCACCCACCCACCCACCCCAGACCCCAGACAAGAGACACCCTGAGAAACATACATCCATGGAACTTCCTATTCCTATGATTTATCACTCTTGCATGCTGGTCCTCCCACAGCCGGCTAATGAACTCTGACACAATCAAGCTGATACAACACACAGTAGTCTGCCATATGTCATACCAGCAAGCACAGGGTGTTTTTGCAGGCGCTGCTGCATGAACGTTTTAACTTGACAGGAGCAGACTTGTGTTACACCCTTTACGTTCCCGCCAGCCCTGTCGTAAACCCCTTCAGCACATAGCTGCTATTTTGTAGCGGCGGGGTCACACTGGGCATTGTGGCACCGTGATGTCACGGTAATGTTACGTGGCAGCTGATGTGCTTCTGGAGTGCATGGGAGGACAGGACTGTTTCCAGGTACTCTGACTGAGCAGTTCCTTTCCCTTTCCCCTTTTAAGAGTCGCTTCTGAAGCCGGCTGGATACTTTAGCCAGCTCGGCTCTCCCTGAAAGTACTGGTACAGTAATCCACACCAGCCCTGTTCACTATGAAAGCGCTTGTTCTTCCTCGACTGAGGCTCCTACCCTTTCATACAGGTAAGTTGAGCAGATAACAACAGAGGATGGAAGAGAGAGAGAAAAATATGGAATGGAAGGGTGGAAAGTGAATGAGTATGAGAGCAAAAGAGCAAAAGAAAGAATGAGTAAAGACAAAAAGAATGAGAAAGAGAGAGAGAAAGAGAAAGGATAGAGATGGAATGGAAGGTGGAAAGAGATTGGGCATGAGAGCAAAAGAGCAAAAGAAAGAATAAGTAAAGAGAAAAAAATGAGAGAGAGGAGAGAATGAGGAAGATAAAGTCTGTGTCAGTAAACACCTGGTCTGGTGTGATTCAGTAACCTGGTGACACACCTGCGGACCCCCGTCCCTCTCCTTCAGCAAACTCCCCCCATCGTCTAACGAGCACATACCTGTCACACCCTCTCCGTACCTCCGCTCTCACTCTCGTCCCCTCTCTCTCTCCCTCCCTCCCTCCCTCCCTCCCTCTACATTGCAGGCATTCTTTCCCCTGACCTCCATTCATCCATCTCTCTGTACCTCCCCCCTTCTCTTTCCACTAATAAGAAACCTACTGTTCCCTTCTGATTTACAGGTACATTTCTGCCCGTCTGTGCAAAATTTACACCTTTTCCGCTGGGCAGAGAGATTGCAACTTATCTGATTTGCATATGCAAATGTAGAGGCTAAACCTCCAGAATAGAATAATTAATGCCTCTCTCTAATGCTGTGCTATGATAGCAATTTCCATGTAGATGTGCAGAGAGCATTTCTATGCTGTGCCTCTGCCTCAGCCTGAAAAGATATTTTTGAGATGTCCCTGCTGGTCTTATCTCACGCAGATGCAAGGTCAAGAGGTTTGTGCAGTGGTTGTATTTCAGTCAAAACATAGCTCAGTAACACATTTGTATTTCAGCTGTAGCAGTGCTATAAGATATATAGGTTTTTTTTAACATACACAGCTCACATATTACATATTATGAATTCATGGCATATATTATTAGTAGGATACTTCCTATTGCTGTTCAGGTTCACCATTTTGTTCAAGTGTACAGTGATACTGTCTTACTGGGAGAATGAGCAAGCTGTAAGCTTCAGGTTTCAGCCCAGTTCATTAACCTGTGCACTGCATCGTTGTACGTGTCATGGCATGTGGTTAACCATGTGACGTGCTTTAGACACTTTAACATGATGCACAGCTTTGGTCCTGATTGGTTAGTATAATCTGAAATGCTGTTCTTGTGGCTAACAAGGTGCTTAGCCCCCAATACCCTACCCACACCCCCCTCCCAAGCTCCTCCCCTTTGCTTCTCCTATTTCTCTCTCACCACCAATGAGGGGAGGTGGGACACCCAGACAGTGCCCCCAGAAGTCGGGACAGCAGTCGGAAACAGTGCGGTTGCAGAACAGGTCGCAGTAGCATATGGTGTCCAGGTATGGGACAGTGCACTGGTCATCCCGTCCCGGACAGCAGCCCCCTCTCCGCTCGCAGTAAGACCCGAACGGGTCCCGAATCCCACCCCTGTGCAGGGAGCTGTTCAGATCTCTCCTCGTCCGTGACGCGCGTCTCCCCATTCCATCCTCTGCCAGGAGGAGGAGCCCAAGGGCCACTGTCATCAGTAGGAACTTCATTGCTCACCTGCAGGATACAAGAAACAACAACAACAATAATCAGACGTGAGAAAGTCTTCTCTGCCAAAGAGCCATAGTTTCCAACAGAGGAACCAGCCAAGGCTAACTGTTAATAGGATCAGATTTGCTGGTAATTCATGACAAATAAAGCTGGTTGGAATGAGAAACAGAAAGTCAGCGTAGAGTAAAGCCACATTTTATGGTGTAAGAGTGCAGGAGATGGACTCCTGACCCTACAGCTGTTGAAAAGTGGAGCGTATCCAGGCAATGATCTTGGGACGCTTTGATAAGTTGTGCTCTGTTCACATGTACTGGGGGTAAAGCCCTTCTCCGAGCCAAGAACACCCTAACAACAGGGCTCAAATATACACCTCTGTAAAAAAACTCTTCATTTTTAAATCTGCTTCTACTCACATGTGCAAACACACTTATGCGCCTATGCAAACACCCACACATATTTTTCTAAGATATATTGCACTGTGTTTCATAACTGATGTTGCAAATCAATGTATTTTGCTCAAAGCAAATTGCATATTATATTATGCAATTAAGAAATAACAGATAGAATTGCGCTCATACAATAACTTCCCAGTCTGGAGTGCCTTGGCCTGTATGTTACATCATACAATAAACAATACACAGCCTTTTTCCTTTTCTAGTGCCACCTCAAATAATTCCACTTATTGCACTTACTCAGGAGTACAGCAAACACTAGTCTTCACATCAAACACTTACACAAGGAGTATAGTGTGTCCCCGTCTTTCACTAAAGATTACAGCATACACCATCTCGCACACAGGTGTAGAACAAACCATTCTTATATGAAGAAGTCTTACGTGGAGTAGGCTAGAGCATGCACATGTCTCTCAACTAAGATTATAGCATACATTATTCTCACACACAAGTAAAATCATGACTCATAAACAAGCTCTAACTACTTTACACAGCATTGTTGGATGAACAGTAAAATGTTCAGTGTTATTAGACTCATATATACTCTGTTAGAGTTTAATTAACAAGGGATATTTTACTGTGTGGGTACACACTGTGATCAGTAATTATTTTAAGACAAATCTAAATAGCTGTGGGTGTGATGGACAGTCAAACATTCAACAGTAAAATGGATACTGCACCACGTATCTAAATGCATACTTATGGGTATTTAATGGGGGTCGTTTTATTTCATTATATAGTTTTGAGAAGTTTTTTGTGGAATCCTGTCAGAATGCTCTGAGAACTTTAAAAACTATTCCAAAATATTAAAGAACATTAAAAAAAAGTAATTAGATTTCAACACAACCCATTGCAACATAACTAATTGGTCATTTGAAGAAGATGAGACTAAGCTGGGTTAGTGTTGAAAGCAACGGCTCGACATATATGGTCATTTAATGCAAAGGAAATGGAAGGAAACAAGATAGACATTTTTTTTAAAAATCAAAATGTGACTGCACATGTGAGAGTGCAAAAAGGCCATGAAATTATCACCACCATGTGAGAGCCCTGTGCTATCTTCGGAATGGAAAGAGGCATGTTTCCTGCTGTCAGAGCAATCATCACACAGCAGAGACATTAAAATAAAACACAGCAAACACATGCACACACACATGCACAGGCACACACACACATGCACACACACGCACACACACATACACATGCACACACACACAAACACACGCATGCGCACACACACACAGTTGCGTGCACGCCCACACACACGAGCACACACATTCACAGTCTGACGGGTGAAATCTGAAAAGAGACCAGATGGCAAATCATACAAGCCCTCACATATATAAAGAAACCTAAACTAAACTAAGCTCAGTACCGATGTGAGCTAATTTAACATTCAAATGTATGAGTATATATATTTTTTTAAAGCCTTGCATTCGGTGAGAAATGAAAAATGGAAATAAAAATGACGTGAGGACGGGCGATACATAAACTGCAGTAAAGCAGCGCAGACTCCTCTGCTCCCAGGACTCCCAGTCACTCTGGAGGTGGCTGCCTGGCCATCTCTCCCCAGGCTCCACAGAGCGAGAACTTTGCCCCCATCACTCTCGCTCTGCCCACAGAACAATGGCTTATCTCCGCACGTGACTGCGTTTTCACTGCCTGCTGTGGTCTTGAGTTACCGAGACGGGGGGCGGGGAGCAGAAGGAATGGGCGGTCCAGAAGGGGGATGAGTGGGTGGGTTGTTTATATAAATAGCATCATCAATTATCCAATCAGCTTCCGGAGCACAATGGCCCTTCCACGGATGAAGAGGAGCTCCGGAAAAGTCATTTGCAGTGCAGTTTTCTGCATGACTGCGCCTCTAGTTAGCGGCAACATGTGCGCACGCACGCGCACACACACACACACACACCCAACAGCAATGCTCAGTTTCTGCCAAGTTGAGCCTTATGGCCCTTCCTTTCATGACTGACTTTTCACTTCTGTGGAGTGGTCTAGCAAACAGCGGGATCCAATGAGGTCAAGGTATGGAGAGCCCATGATTCAGAGTAGCGTACTCAGCTCTGTTTGGTACGATTCCATTTTATTGTGTAGTGACTATAGAACATACATGCTCTACATTCCAGAATGTCTTCCACAGACACTGCTGCTGACATAGCTTACTGTCTCCAAAGTGTCACTGGAGCCACCTTTCAGCTATGTTGATTAGGTGGTTATGATCACCTTGAGGCATCTTCTATCAACACCATCAGCAACACCATCAGCAACGACAGGGGGAACTCGTGAAAGGCAGCCAACAGCAATTATCGGCCGTCAGCTGGAGGGCTCAAATTTCAAGTGGGGTGCTGCCATCGAAGCTATGAAAAATTCTACAGTTACATCTGTGAATTTCAAGCTGTACAAATGGGGGAAGGCAGAAAAAAGTATGCATTGTAAATCATGCCAGACACGAGCCCAGTGTTTTGCACAATGTAACCCCGATAAGAACTGCACCTGCACGGGATTTCCATTCAGTAGGAAGCATTTACCTCAGGATTCTGGCTGTGTCCTGATAATTACCGGCTTCAAGGTAACAGCAGGGAGGGGGGATGTGACTACACATGCAGGTTAAGATATCGCATACCTCTCAAAGCTTTGAGGAATACTGAGCTAGGGACCACTCATGCAGGTGTATTGAAGGGCAGACTCATAAAGGAAGCACACCAGACAGGGAAATTTCATTCATTTCAGATGTGGCTAAAAAAAAAAACATGAGCTTGGAGCACAATGCTGCAAACTCCTGTCCCCTCCAGCACAGAGGTGTGTCGACTTCCTGTGTACGTTAGACTTTCACCACTTCCTGTGTACGTTAGACTTTCACCACTTCCTGTGCACGTTAGACTTTCATTTTCCAATTGCAGGGCCAGTGTGTGTGTGACAGCAGAGAACGGGTGTGAAATCCTCCATCACCTCCCAGTTCCACAAAGCCCAGTCAATATGAGGCAGACAGACTCCCCAGGGATTCTGTAGGATTTAAAACCCATAGCCGCATCCCCGAAGTTGCATCAATAGGGGCAGCTGAGCTCAGATCAAGACTGCTTCTAGCAGTTTCCAAGCGTTTTTCACCCAGTAGGATGGTCAGTTGGACAGCCTTGTCCAACAATGACCCATCAGTACAGTGGGGTTCAGATACCATGCCCCAGGGCTGGACTGCAGCACGTTTGGCTAAAGGGAACCGGTCTCCAGTGAAGCCTTCCATTACTGCTGCATTATGGTTATAAGAAAGGGTTCCTCAGATGGACCTGCAACATGTGCAGCTGTGTTTCGGTGGTGTGGAAGTAATCAGAAAGACAATGACAGGCACTACAATAACACAGAGCAGCAACCCCCTCCCCCATTACAATGCACACACACACACACCACACACAGACATGCACACACACACATATGCACACATACGCGCACACACACACAAGCACACGCACACACACACCATACGCACACCACAAACACACACTCACTCACACAAACACATGCACACACACACAGACAGATAGATTAGCAAGAGACAGAGAACTTAACTTTAAACTCATAATTGTCCTGAACCTGTTTTTGCTTGTTTTTCATGATTAATTAGCCCTACCACCAAGGATCACCCACCTGCATCTGCATTTACATTTCCAATTTAGTATCATTAGAGCTCAATTAAACATAAATGAAATTTCATATTTCGACCAAAAGGCCGTTGTTGTCTTTTATTATTTTATGTGCACAAATGTGATTATATTACATCAGATGTAACCAAGTTAAAAAGAATAAGATTCAAACGGGGGTGCCTCATTTCAACGGCCAATTGTTTTTGTTATTTGTATGTTTTTTTTATTTTTGTTGATATTATGTCATCGTATCTACACTAACCCGCCATGATCTACAGAAAAAAAGGAGTTTCTGAGTTACCACACATTTACAGTGATGCTAACATAGATATGTTGAGTACTGTGCACTGTCCCTGTTAGCAAAACTGGTTAGGTAATTAAATCAAATGATCAATTTCTCTAACACTCTGAACTCCTGAACACGTGCAAATGCACACTATGTCTGACGCGCACAGACGCACACAGACCCTCTCTCTTACACACACACACACATACACACACACACACACACACACGCCCCGGACACGGCACCTGTCGATTGCGCTTTGAAAAATTATTTTACGACCGACTACCAAGTGACTCGATTGCTCAAGGGAGGCGGAACACGTCGCTGGAGTGCGGCTTTTTGACTGCAGAGCGCGTGCGTTGGGTCTGCTGGCGGGGACCTGGAGCGCTGGCACCCTTCCCTGGGCCCGCCAATTTGCGGTTAAGCTCAGATAACAAAAGCTCAATCTGGGACAGGGGCGAACGAGCGCCTGCTCCGGTGTCCGACGCACGGGAGGTCACAGAATGAGGAGTCCTCCAGCGCCTGACACAGGTGTAAGAGAAGCAGCCGAGACAGAGCGATCGCGCTGTGTGGCACAGTGGTCCTGCTATCGAACAACCTGGTGTAAACCCGGTGCTTAGAGCGTGCTTTATTGTGCTTACAAATAAAGCACTCTTGAATTACACTGTCATCCATGGAATCACGTGTAAGTGTGGATACGCCCTCTACTATGCGCCCTAAAGACAAAATATACTGTACGCTTACAGTCACAATCAGCAGGATTATTCATTTTTATGAATCAGCTGGTCCAGAAATCAAATCCTACACCTGTGTACATTTTAACAAGCGGAAAAACATCACAATTGTTCCCATTGTGCTTTGAGGACTCCAATGCAGGCACACCGTCCATTTATCAGGTAGAAAGAAACCTGGGAAATATCCAGCTGACATGAAATTTGCACCTGTGTGGAATACGAGAAGGGAGGAGTGTTGCTATAAAAGAAAGCGGAAGAAAGAGCCGAGGCAGAAAGTTTTCCTTACCTTGAGTAAATTCTGTGGGGATTCTCCTTATCTGTATTATAATCCACTGGTGGAACGCAGAGTGCGTATTTTGGTACTGAGGCGCAGGTTGCTGTCTCTCTGTCTGTCTCTCACTCTGGCTCTCTGGCTCTCTTTCAGGCAGTCTGTGTGCTCTCCACCAGGCTCACTGACCTCTCTATATAACAGCTGAGAGGAGGGTCTGTCAGTCACTGTGGGTAAGCCCTCCTCCCCACCCCCTCTTTCTTCCTGCCTCCCTCCCTCCCTTCCTCTCTCTCTCTCTCTCTCTGCCTGTGCCATCTACTGAACCTCTTATCTCTTTGCTCTTTTCATATTCCTTTTTACTCTGACCTCTATTGCTTCTTCATATATGTTTTTTCTATATAACCGTATCAGAAAGACGCTTGTAAAAGATAAAAGGGAAGTGTCTTTTCTCTTCACAATCATGATTGAGACTTGTCTTTCAGTATATAGTCCTAAACATCAACTTTTTCTTATACTGAAAAACAAAAGCCCTGTAATGCCCCTTACATTTCTCTAAACTCTATTTGTACTATTTACTTTGTACGGTTTCTGAACACAGATGCAACAACCTGCATTTTTATAGTATGGTATCTTCAGCTCCCTCTTGTGGTTCAGGTGCCAGACTGTATTTCTGCATGAAAAGAGCATCGCAGGTTGCTGTCAAGACAAGCAGACAACTGAGTTGAAATATTTTTACTGCAACAGCAGGTACGAACAATATAAATTACATAAACAAAATGGTCATTAGAAATTACCACTTATTTTTTTTGAACCTGTACAAAACAGTAGAGCCAGTCTTTCTACTAAGAATGATGGATTGATACGTGATTAGCTTCAAACCAAAAGAGAGGAGCATACATCTCTCTCTCTCTCTCTCTCTCTCTCTCTCTTCTCTATCTATTCTCGCTTTTCTACCTGTGGTTAGTTTGTTAATTGTTTTTGTTGCTTGTATATAATTTTTATTTTGAAGTACAGTAATTTCTGTGGTTGAGCAATGTCCCAATAAAATCTCTCTCTCTCTCTCTCTCTCTCCCATGGTGTCGGAGATAGTGACAGGTGTTCTCTTTCTTCTGCAGCTGTCCTGCCGTGGAATCTGAGGCTTCTGAATGTCCTCCTTTTTGATGGAGCTGTGGCAGCAGGAATCTGGGTACTTGGAGCTAACAGACCACTGAAAGCTTGTTAACTTGGGCCACAGATGTTGCATACTGGAATCAATAGCCCAAAACCTATAATCAATAACGCACGACAAGGGAAGGGTGGGGAAGCCTGGGGGTAGAGGTCAAATGTGAGCAAACTGTCAACACAACACAGCAAAGTAATCTACCAAGTGTGACCATTGACAGACGCCCCATTCTCCGAAGTGCCAAAATGCAAACAAATACGCACAATTTCATGACCAAAAACTGTAAAATATCTTGAATAATAATGAGAACAAACTGCAGAATTCATATAATTCAACTGGATTGGCTATTGATGATTTTAGTAAAGGAGGTAAAACCTAAAATGCAACTGAACCTGTATTTATTCCAAGGTTCACTTTTTTGCATAATATACTTCAGCATACTTGAATTATAATTACATACATATATGCTTCAAGTATACATAACCAAACAATTTTTTCACATGGGGCATACATGGGGCATGGTATCTGTCTACAGAAATTAAGTGGGTGAAAATGTATTTATTACATACATTCTGGGATTTGACATTTATCTGAAACTCAGAGTGAGTCATCAGTTTCTTGAAAGTTCTCCACTCCTCATAGAGCAAAGAAAGACATGAGACTGAAGAAAAAAATATTTCAGGAAAGGGGTGTTATCACATGACTCACATAGTTGAGCAATGTATTCTTACTTTTTCGAAATTTCAATTTTTTTCCAGGTGAAGGGCCAGTGAGTGGTTGTAAAAGACAAATACTGTGCAAAGCCTACAGTATCTGAAAGGCTAGCGTCACCACCTAGTAAGACAGCTTCTACATGTGGAAAAATACTGGAAAAAAACTCCAGACAGTACAGAAAAATAATCAATTTTATTCCAGAGAGATGGCACATCATTATTTAATGGTGATGACTCAGCGTTGTTTGTTTATATTGTAGCTCTAATTTATACATGCTTTATTCTGATTGCCTTGCACATTCTCTCCTGTAGTGCCTTCTGTCTACGGTCCATAACTATGTGATTGCTATACCTCTGTGCTGTTACTGCGTTAGCAATTTTTGTGTTCTCTATCATCAGTGGTGAGCTACAAATAGTAGACAGAGAAAACACCTAAAAACACCATTATGATCACTTAGCATGTCGGTTTTTCAGACCACCCATTAGGAAGCGTATTCATTTCTTCTGTAATGTGTGGAAGTTCTGTTTGATTATGCTTAACGTAAAATTATTTGCTAAAGTAATTTATTTTGTTCTGTTTTTTTTGTCACAAAAATCAGTTTCAGGATTATTTCTAAATAAATTTATGGTCATATCAATTTCCCCTGTTTGAGACTCAATAGCCATAAGTCATATAGGCAGTTACACCCTTCCATTTCCTTGCATAAACATGCACACACACACATGCACACACACACAAAGACACACAGACAGACAGATAGATTAGCGTACATATCAGTACACATGCTCACTCACAAGCATAAAGCATGTAAGAAAGGCAATGCAAAAGCACCCAATGTTCATTTTGACCAAGAGACATTGAGGAATTTGTTACTGAACTGAACAGAACTGAAAGGCCGAGTTTGATTACTCTAGTGTTTCTCCTGCCACATTCGACAACAATGTGCTGAATTTAATATCAATTACCAAGGTCTAATTCGTTGTAAGGTAAATTTAAGAATGGTTGGGGATCACAACAGACTGCATTTCATTTATTTTATCATCCATAAACTGACTGGCTACAGATCTTTGTCATTCTGCAAGCCCCTCCCACTCACCATTACTAAAATAAATGGCACCCCCACTCCCTGATCCCATCAATATCAGCATTGTTCTATTCAGTCCTATTGAGAACATGACTCCACCATCCCTGGTCTTCTTGACCATGTGTGCGATCAGTCATAGCCGTTTAGCTGAAAGATGAACGTTCCAAACGCCTACACGTGCTGTAACACGCAGGAAACAGGCAATACGGCAAAAATATCCCAGCACTGTGATTCAGTCCAACGCCTTTCCCTTACGGTAAAAGCACAGGACCTTAATTGTGGTCGCCAAAGGCCCGAGGGGGTTCTCAGATAACCCCCTACCTCCATTAACTTCCTGAATCAGACTTTGGTCACGAGATGGGGGCCTCACTGTGACTCACTGGATGTGGACTCAGGGGCTGTGCTGTTACGCAGGGGTCACGGAATGTATAGGCAGAACCCTGCAACATGTGGAGCGCCATTGCGCAACGCAGGCTCGTGTGGGAGGACTGCCTGATAATGAGTCAGGAGTCAGGAGTCAACCCAGCCATCCACGGTTTGCTTCCTACCATACGCATGTATAGCTTTTACTGTCAGTTTTCAAGTAGGAGAAGAAAGAAAGGAGACACAGATAAGTCTACGCTTGTCTTAAAACTCTCTGATAATGTCACTTCCAAAAAGTAGGCCTGGTTGCGGGAGATAGTGAGACATATGGCAACAATGACTCCCACAGTTGTATGACTTGTTCTTTCACAAGTAGGAAAGGCCTATGGATCTGTGATATATGAAAGAGAGAAAAAGAGAGAGAGAGAGAGAGAGAGAGAAGCAGTGTAGGCCATTGTGTTGCAGAACAATCTAGCTCTTTCTCCAGTACTACCAGCGCTCCTCAGTGGGGTCTGCTAACTCCAAACTGAGGTCAGGGGGACCAGATGGGATGCATAATCGATAAAATATGTTCTCCAGGCCCAGAGTGACGGAGATGGTATTCCAAGGACATGGAGAACTTCTCATCTTGTTCGGTTCTACACCCCTTTGGTGTAGAATAAATGGTAAACAAGGTTGCATGTGCCAAGCGCAGCCGCATGGATGTTGCATGAGGCTCATCTGTAAAATCGTTCAGGAGACTTAACTGCTCCACTGGGTTTGACATTATAACAGAACATCATTAAAATTTCTGAGCCTCCTCAACACCTGTTGATTTTTGTATAAACAAATAGCAAAGATGCCAAATGCAGTATGTTCTCAGGCATGCAAAATCTCCATTACCACTGGAGAATACTCAGAAAACCTGGGGACTGGCTGTTCTGCCCAAACCCAGGGTTTTCTGTTGGGTGAAGGGGGGGTGATGGGAGGAGGAGTGTAGGTTTCACTGTCTGAGGGGTTGTGCATATGACGCAGTTTAGGACCAGGAACCTTGACGCAATGCTGCAGAAGCACAAATCCCAGTGCAAATGTGCATTCCATTGAAAATTCCTTTTTCATTCATTCTCTCCCTCTCTCTCACTCTCTCTCTCACTCACAGCCAGCTTGCTTTGAAAGCCTTCTCGGATTCCAGCAGCGTAGACAACACACTCGTCACTCTATCTTCCTCTCAGAAGATAAACTTCTTGCAACCAAGGGATCATAGTGAGAAGTGATGCATGAACTAGGGTAACCCAGCAACCCAGGAACTTCAAGAATAGATTATTCCGGTTTCCTACTGAGAAGTCACGATTTGCTTAACTTTGCTCAAACCCTGCTCTGACTCATTGATTTTCGAGCAGTCTTACTCATGTTTTTATAACTACGCAAAAGCTATTTTGTGATGACTGTGCGCTGACCGAGGTGAAATTTTTTATACAGCATCATGGAATCAGGCACCCAAATTATTTCTGTAAATCTATTGGCTATCCATCCATATACATTAGTAATACCTTTTCAAAGCTATTTTTCATGAATGGTGAGTCTAGCACATTCGTTCAGAGTACAGGCGACATCACAGTGGGGTGTAATTATCCAATCAGAGAAGCTCTTTCAGGCCGGCTCTCTCCCTGATTAGGCGGATTACCCGCAGCAGTCCCACACCTGGTGTGTGTACACAGGATCTAACTACACTCTCCAGACTGCATCTGGCTACATTGTTCTTTTAAAGGTAGGGACATGCTGGCTCATGTTTACCTCTACAACACCCCCCACCCACATTCCCTATGGATTGGATGAGGGGGAGACTCCACTTGGAGACTGGAATGGAGAGCCAAGGGGTGTGGCATTCCTTGCTATGTCTGCCTGTCGCTCAACAAACACACCCAAACACCGCACACAGAACAGTGCACCATTTAGTGTCCGCATGTATATGGAATCTCAGAGGTGAAAGGGAGCATAAAACAACCTTTTAATAGTTTTGTGTAGGACAGCAAGCAGCTGGATCCAAAACAGAGCAGCCTGCTATTTAAATGAATTAAAAATCATTTTTTAACTATTAAAATGTCCGCAGGCCACTAAGATGTGGTTCCCCCTTGAGAGACAGGAGGGTACATCGGTGTCTTCTCTAATTGATTCAAGGAAGAAGAGACAAAGGTGAACCTACTGTACCGAATGCAAAGAGGAGAGGCGAGTCCATTCATGTGTGTGTTTGTGTGTGTGCGTGTGTGTCTGTGTGTGTCTTCACCCAACCCCCCTTCCCTGTATGATGTCACTCAGCTCTCATAAACATTTGATAGTGGGGGTCTCAGGTGCTTCTTCATTAGCCCCCTCCCCTCTTCACAGCGCATCCCCCAAATCCCCAGTGGGATTGTCCCAACCCTGCCAGTCGGTCACTCCACCGTTCAATACCTGTTATCTTAAGTTCGATCGCTCCAGAAACAGCCCCTGCCAGGGACTGCGTATTGACCTGGCTTTGAGTCTCCCCCTCCAGTGGGGCACGGGAGAGAATCAGACAGAACATACTCTAACAGAGGGGAATTACTGGTGCCTGTAAATCTCACATAACTTGATAACATCTGTCAGATTGTGGCTATGTATCTCTGGCCACCTAACCATCCCTCAGTTTATATAATTAAATCTGTTACTCTCTGACCACCTCTACTAATGTGTGGGGCTTCTGCAGAGATTAGGATCATTTAGCTTGGGGCAGGAAACACATTAGTGATGGTTTTGGTGAGTTAAGCCCTCCACCAGCACATACTTCCAAACTGTAAAGTGCACTGAGATGCTTGGACAGGATTGAAAGGGTTGATATACATTCAGCTCATTATGATGATCATTATCACACTGGAAATGACAGGTAGCTTTTGCTGGGGACTCTCTGGAGTATTGCAGGGATGCACACTCTTCTCTGAGCGCTGAGAGAGGCTGAGGAGAATCTCTCTGTACTCCAGACCATCAAAGGAATTCATCTCAGGATGTTTTTCTCCCCGCTGCTCCCGTTGCACAATTTGTTACGAGATTCTAAAAACAGACCTGAGCCTGCGGGTGTGTCTGACCGCCACGGCTATTTTATCTGGAATTTCATTCTGCAAAAAATAAAATAATCACTGTGAGAACCTGGAGAGGAATACTTCTGAAATATGTTTTGGAAAACGGGCTCTGGTTTGGCTATGGATACGTCTTACCTGCTTTATCAGATGTCTGGCTCTCAGCCACAGACCGTGGGCTGTGTTCTGGTGACACAGTCCTACGTGGGAATTCTCCACAGGTCCATGCAGCTGCTATTTGTGGAGGGAATGTTACCCGGAGGAATACTTTTTTTGTCTGGCACAACATTCTGAGGGTCCAGATTTTCGTTCTCTGCCCAATCAACAGAGGCCCTTATTTGGCTTTAAAGCAATGGAATATGTCTGTTTTCCTTGTTTTTCTCTCCTATAATTGCTGTGCTACTGCTTGAGGATATTTGTGTTGTCCGACAGCAGAGGGGCTCTTTGAGATGTCTGACATCAGTAGTGGGGTTGATGTTTTCTCTCACTGCTGGCCCTGCCCAGGAGTGGGCGTCTCATGTTGGAGATCTCTGTGGAGAGCCATTGTTCTAGAATTGTCTCGCAGCCGGAGAGCTGGGCCCTCTTCTGCAAGCTGGGACCGCATTCTTGGACGCTTGCGGAAAATCCCGCGTCATGTTCCGTGTTGTGCTCGCATGCTAGTCGCCACGACAACTGGCAGAGGCTGTCCCAGTAGCAACAATAGAGTTACAGAGTTTGACCTGTCTTTCCGTTATGAATATTTTTTCACCTTTAGAGGCACTCTCCATCTACCTGCGGTAGTGCCTGTTCACTAGAAATGAACAGACAACTTCCACAGAGAGTTGAAAACACTTATTCTTAGCAGCCAGTGTAAGCAGCCTTGTTCAGCTTATAATGTTATAGTTTAAAGCGGTGGTTCTCAAACTCTGTCCTGGGGGACCACTGTGTATGCTGGTTTTCATTCCAACCTCCAGAAAGGGCCAGTGTGGGTGCACACACCTGATTCTACTAATCAACCACTAGCGTCTTTAAGCAACTTGATTAGTAGAATCAGGTGTGTGCACCCACACTGGCCCTTTCTGGATAAGAGCTCTAATACATGAAAAGCACCTAATGAAGAAAAATTAACAGCTTGTTAAAATTCTGGGATTGCAGATGAGGTTGGAATGAAAACCAGCATACACAGTGGTACCCCAGGACAGAGTTTGAGAACCACTGGTTTAAAAGGCATAGGCAAAATTGGATGATCTTAGGAGGGACCATGACATGTTTAATAGAGGGAAGTACCAATGAATTTCTGTGAGGGTTGAACAGGGGTGTTTGTGGTTAAAAATGTACTCCTGGGATTAAAAAAAATCAATGGCAGACATCTGTGACTCACCTTAATTATGTATTATGTATCTCTCAGCCCAGCCAGACTGTGGAATTTTTTATGCTGTCTGGAGTGATATGTCATCCTCTACTGGTGATGAGTACTCAGCTGAAAAAAGAGGATTTAAGCTGTAGCACTCAGGGGTTCAAAGGGCTTTCTGGACTTTTTTATCTGTTCTATTTAGGCAAGAGGCTAGGAGAGTCCTTTCTGTAAGACCTTCAGACAACCTCATTTACCCTTCCATTAATATTGATCCTCGTTTAAAGAATCTATGCACGTTGACAGCGCCTGGCTCTCATCAATACTTCTTACCCTCCGGCATTACGTCTGAAAATAGGAGGTTAAGGTTAAGTCTGCTCAGCTGGGGCATACAAGCAAGCGTGTCGTTTTCACATTGCCATCCTGCAGGATTGAAATGGATTGAAACACGTCCTTCCCTGCGTCCCCTGTGTCCTGGGGCAGCACTGCTGAATGTTGGGGACAGAGCCCTGAGCTCTCCGATGAACTGAGAGGCGAGGACACCCTGGCCTCATGGTTTCATGAGGAAATCGGCGATGTAACAGGCGAAAGGACGCCGGTAAAGCTTTTGCGATATTCCATCGCAAATCCCTCCATTGGAGGAGACCTTGAGGAGAAGGCAGAGATGAAGGGTGGAGGCATCTCTCTGTCTCTTTTGCTCTATTTTTTAACCCTGCTCCCAGGCATGTGCCCACAAGCCCCCCCCCCACATTAAATTCTCTGGATTGCTCAGATACGCTATCTGACTGAACTACAGCACACAAAATGAAGTGCGAAGACAAAAGGCGGGAGAGCCAGGAGAAAGACATAATAATGTCCTGATGTACCCTTGTGGCCCTGGGGGTGTTGGTGGAGGCGGGGAAGTGGCGGAGCAGTAACCTTGCTGTTTCTCCACCCCTCCCATAATGGAATTTGCCTTTAAGACTTTAAAAAGCAGGGTTCCAGGAGAGGACAACCGTATGAGTAACAACGAATTAGTATAATAATGTTGTGCTAAAAAGCATATGTTTCTGTATCTACTGCCCAGGTGTAAGCCACACCCCACATACAAGCTTCAGCTGTAGATGTGTGCTAATTAAACGTCAACAGAAGCGCTGGAGAGAGGGGAAGGGCTGTCAATAAACAAATCAATCAATCGACAAATTAGTTTAATTGGTGACCCGTCAGCCACCCCTCTGGAGGTGGATCCAGGAAACGATCAATAAAAGATAAAGGCATTCACTCTCTCTCTCAAATGAGACCTCTGCTCCCTAGGGGAAGATCCCTCTGAACTTAAGGGAGCAAGGGTGCTGCACAGGGTAGCAAATGTCCAGAATTCCTCAAGGATGCAGAGCTCCCTGCACAAGCATGACACTTCACATAAAAAGTGGAGATTTTCATGGAGTTCCCTCCAGCCTGGCCACACGCCAGCTCATTAGAATTCTGTGGTACCACAGAAGCTGGTAAAGCTGGTAATGGCAGCCAACAGCTGAACCGCAGGTAACCACAGGTATCCACGGGTGACCAAATGAATTTCTATTGTATGAGTGGGAGGAGAAGCCTTCTCTACCTGAGGGATGCTGTGGCTGTGAGACATATCACCGCACAGAAAACCAGAGGTTTATCTACATGTCAATCAAACTGTTAGCGCTCATCGCCATAACCTCAGCCTTCATTTGGGAAAGTGCGGGCAGCCGTGCGGTCCTGCCCCCATTGTTTGAATTTTTGTTGCATTACCACATGTGCACCTGACCCCGAATCCCTTCCAGCAGTGTCAAAGGTCAATTAGCCCTCGCTGCAATTATATTCACCTCTGCCCGTGTGGTATGTCTATGGTAACGCCATGGCCCCCATTTCTGCAGGTCTACGTTGCTCGTCTCCTCTCCATTGTCATTTATTATGGGACTGCAACAAATAGTTTATGCAGCTGTGTGAATTTAATTTGTTTACATGTAGAGGGAGATAGCAACGGACCTCATCGTTCAAAGTGTGGCCTGGTACTATCCTTATGGAAATGGAATTTAATGTATTTGAAATAAAGATATTAATGTTGCTTTAAGATATTGCAATATATTACACAGCTGTGAAAAATTGTATCGTTACCTTGCCAAAAATTCTACATATTTTCAGTATACTGCAATATGTTATTGTGCAAAAACATTTAACTTCCAACATACTCGGTTCAAGTAAAAAGTGTCAGGAATCTTCAAATTTCTGTATTGTATTGTAAACACTTTCTGCTCAGTAGCCAGCCCGCAAAGCCGAGAGATAATAATAATGACATCATAATGAATGGGTTTAGCGCAGTGATGCTATTTTAACGCTTGTTTCTCCACTTTTTTTCAGAAAATTAGCTTGGTCCTCCACCCTGTAATATCCAATAACTCTGACAATCTGAGTGAGGAGGCAAGTTCCTGCAGAACATTAAACAAACTGCGTCAGTGGTGCATGTATCTTCTTCTGGAACCAAAAATTCAAAATGACAACTCATCTGTTTATTCATTCCTGTGCTGTGATGTGATGAAGAACAGGAATTCCACTGAGAGCTGTAGTATTCCAAATATAGCAACATCACAAAACTGATACTGCACAACATTGTTACAGTCAGAACCTGTTAAAAGCATCAATAAGAGGATACATAAGGACATAACGAGTGACATAATTAGATACTTTTCTTTTTAGAGAAAACAAAAGCCCAGATATGCATTTATGTCTGATAAAATGGGCAGGCCGATGCCATCAGACAGGAAATCTGTCTTAGAAGTTGTGGATTAGTTCTACGTTCTGCACCTGTGACAATTAAAGAGGGGAAAAGATGCTAAACAATGCATGTTGCAAACCAAGATCTGACAACAGATAACAGCCTTGCATTACAGCACTGCATTAAAAACACTTCTGCTGAACATTTCCGCATTAAAGACATTGGCACGCATTACAGAAATGCAGTCCTGTGACACAGCATGGCTAATGCGAATGGAAGCAAGGAATGTTCATCACGCCAACTGGACAGAGAAGAAGTCAATAGTCGCGGCTTCTCAAATGTCCCAAAGACACACAATCAGTCTCCCCTTCCCCTTGCTTTGCTACCCCCCACCTTGACACGGCCTCTGCTCCCCCTGCTCTTCGCACTGTGGCGCATACCCCACAGTAGGCCCGAGCACCCCATCCCAAAGCCCGTGTTTGTTCAGCTCAGGAAGTGAATCGTTGATGCATCTGAAAACAAGGTCCGGCTTGTGGTTCTGTTTCAGATGGTGGCCCAACATGAACAACAAAGACAACTAAAGCTAAGGAGGAGAGGCCACAATTCTGCTGCTTCCCCTGCCAATCAATAAAGGCTCTAGGCAGATCCTTTGACTTGTTTTTCCCTTACATGCAGAAATTTCCAGATCCGTCCTCCTCCCATCTCTTCCTTTAAAAAATATCAAGGCTGTGGAAGTGATGTTCTCTAAGGCAGCAGTGTCCACCCAGGACTCCAGGCCAAATGCTCTTTCATCCCCTCTTAAATAATCTCTCATGCCCTTTTATCAATGTTCAGGACATCTTGGAGCGCAGCAAACTCCAGTATGCTTACATTCCAGAATTCTTTACAGCCCCTTGATATATTAGACATAATCCTTGTAATACATTTTCCCATAGCATACATCGCGTGGGTGTGATTCATCTGGTTTTCCCATATCGAGGCCTGGACTGAAACAATATTTGACAAATTTGAGTTAAGTTTGGCTATTGTTAAACTCATCAAACTCTGTTTTTGACGAAAGAACAATTCAATAAATTGAACTGAGTCAAATTTCTGTTGGTTGGCATTGCATGTTCTGGTGTGAGTGCTGTCTTCATGGCTGGTAAAATCAGACTGTTTGCAGTGGCTGGCAGCAGATTTTTCTTTTCAAATAACATCAGTGTCTCTAGAACAAAACTTCAAAAGATGTCAATCTAGTTATATTATATAAAATGATGAACTCATGTGCTACTGGGACTAGAGTAACATTTTTCATTTTCCATCACTTGCATGACTTAGTGTTATGTTGATCACTAATTTGCTTTTTTATTCAAGTGTAGATGTGTATTCTCTCTCTCCCTCTTTCTCTCTCTCTCTCACACACACACTCTTTCTCTCAGTATGTCAGGAATTGCAAAAAATATTCAAGAAAGAGACTTAAGCTGGACACATGCTGTAGACAAACAGGTACCCTGGAATTACCGTGAGAGGAATTCTGCGCAAGAATGGAGCCAACGTTCCAGACTCCGACAGTTGTGCGGTGTCTGATACCTCAGTGACCCCGCCCTCCCACCAATACCACCAAGATATTGAGAAGGTTACCGGAGAACCCCAAAATCAACCCCCCTCATAGAAACAGGAACTAAAATCACTGCGATTGCCAAGACAATACATTTTCTTTTGTTCTTTGTACCAGCTTCATTACTTCAGATGAAGTATGAGGCAAAATAAGCTTTAAATTATTTCAATATTTGAAAAATAGAGAGAAAAACCTGTTTAATCATGAAATTGTATTATTCCCAGAGAACAAAGAAAGAGTGGGAATCAGTACAGCTTAATACTGCCCTCTTGTGTGTATTTCAAAAACTACCACTGCAACTGTTGAGCACTTGGTTAAAGTCAGTACCAAAAAAGTACCACAAATTACCATTGCAATATGTCTGTGTATTATGATTATAATAATCTGTCCTTTCAATGAGGTGTGTGGTGTGCGCATTTTCACAATTCTATACTGCAGTTCACAATAATACCTTTGTTTTGTGTATATTCACTGGACCAGTCTGAAGAAAGGTGACATTTCTTTTATCAGCAGGTTCTGCCTGGCCAGAGAGTTCCAGTACCAGAATGAAAAGGGTGATGTCATAATGCTGTCATTCAGATGGCTGAACATTCCAGAACAGTGAGATCCTCACACCGGCAATCATCTTATTATATGATGAACGAAAACACTGAGAATCACTAGTATCAATGTGAGACAGGAGGATGAGGAAATAACAGCTGTAACTGAGCAATCTGCTTAATTACAAATCAAGACGTCCAATGTCCATTCCCAATTCAAGATAAACATCCGCTGAAATACAGAAAGACAGTGCCCCCCCCACCTCCCCCACTCAACCCAAATAAATCTCTTGCCAGAGAGGAGAAAGTGGCCAAAAACAAAAATTGCTATGATATCCATGGCTTATGTTGAAATATACTCTTTTTTTTTTTGTAGCACAACTTCTAAGGTGAATCATACTGGTATTCTCCCTCAACACTGGGGAAAAATATATAAACAATGGAGTATCCAGCCAACAAACTTGCAGAGGCTTGTTGGAATAACTCCCCAATGATCTCTGTATTTCGTAATGTAAAACATCCTTTGAATATTTGAACCATGTTGGATATATTTTCGAGTCATGGAGACTTGGCCAGAGTGAACAGACCATCCATGCACCCTCCTGCTCGCCAAGATACCCCTTCCCGTGTCCACACAGGAGATTAAGCCCAACCAGGGGGCCTCAGCCACAGGGCTGCGGATCAAAGGCTTGCGCCCCGATTCTCTCCCCTCAGGAATGATGGGAATCGCGGAGAGAAGCGAGCAACTGGGCAGACATAAGCGCAGACACATGATACAGACCGCCTGCTGAGTCGGGGGAATAAAAGACTCATTTCAACCGAGACTGGTGTAGTTGTTCAGCTGTGACATCCCACGTGTGTGACAGAAGCCTACGCACAATACAACAATCAGCAACTGAAATGACTAAATGTTCCCATTTTGTTTGTGGTTTTGGTGTATTTCTTACCACTTGTGGTATTTCTTACCCCTCCACACACACACCAAAGTAAAATAAATGAATACCTACATAAATAAATACATATTATGGATATACAAAATAATTTGTCTGCAAGTAGTGTCTCTTGATCTTTATGTTCTTCTTGTCCTCCGTATTAATTTTCAGTGTCATGATTATTTACAATTAACAAAGCATGAAGAACAAAAATGAGAGCACAGAATTATTGTGTCTGCAGCATTAGTGTCAGTGTGCTGTTGCCATCACGTGACACACAGAGGTTTGCTGATTTTCCACTGTTTATAGAGAGCTGGTAGATTCAGATGGCAAGTGGTAAAAGCTGGAAAAGGTAAACAAATTACGTCATTTAATACCGTTAACTAACATTATCCCTGGAGTTAATCCCATCAAAGCACAAGTTAAAGTCAAACACGATGAAAGGAACAACATAACATTTCAAGACTATTGTTCTTCACAGATTTTTACCAGATGTACATTATTATTTATGGTGCTGTCAAAAGCAAAAGAGCAACAGTCTATAAATCTTTACATTCCTGTGTCCCAGAGGAGCTGAATATTCGATCAGGGTGAAATTCTGAGCATGTGGCAACAATCCATATATTACAATCATAGCAACGCAATCATCCCTGTTTTATACAACCATGCTAGATACGCCAAACTTTGTGTAGCCCTACTAAAATGAGCAAAAAAGGCAACTGAAAATGTATGTTACATGTCACTCATTCTGCTGATAATGCAATATTTTACTCCAAAACTGCCATGTCATTCGACATATTATCACACAAACAATGTCGTACCTAGAGCTACTATTCATTAGTCTCAGTCTGCTACTGTTACTTATAATTGAATACCATACCATATGTCTCTCCTGTTTTAACAGTGAGAGCGTTCACATGCAGACATTATGACAGTTAAGACTGTCCTCTAGTGGATATCAGTGTTTTTGTCAGGCTAATTATATTCTAGAGTCATGCTTGTCACAGTTGGATGCATCATAATAGTTCATGATAGTATTTCAAACTTGGAGTTCAATTCATACTTTCATTCTGGCATACAGTAATTCATGCAATTTCCTTGTTGTAGACATCAACAATACATCCCTTTGAGGCCCAAAACACTGTACAAATGTAAGTGTGTCTGAAGGGTTTAAACATTAAAACCAGCATCACAATGTTCAATCTTCAGAAAAATGTTTTATTGAAACAAATAAATTAACAAGTTAATCAAGTGAGGTACTATATTCAATCAATAAGCATGTTTCTCTTTGTTAACGCAATCAGCTGTACACAAGAGGAAAATCAGTAATAATATCTATTCAAATTTTACTGAGAGCTTTTTAATTAGTCTGTTAGCATTTTATTGCTTGATACAGTCATTTTATAATATTACAACAATTGCTGCATATATATGAGGAGTGCAAACAGGGAAAGTTTGTGATTGGAATGAGAGCAAGATGGGATGTAATGCTTTTTTTTGTCTATTTTTTTTTTTTTTTAAAGACAGGAAGCATGCAGAAGAATTCGATCATGCATGGCATTCATGTAGTAGCTTTGATCACTGCTATTAAAAGTTTATAAAATAATGCTTGCGTTTGGCAATAAAAGTAAATTTTTGTGCGTAAGCGTGTAGTGGTCTGTAGGACTGGATAGCATGCCATGGATAAGCAGTATGCATGTTCAATACCACGAGATGTGTGGCTAACATCTTACCCCTCAGTTTTTTTCAATGCATGCAGACTAGTGCATGCATGTAATGTGTACAGATGGGTTTCTTTTTGCATTAAATTCAATTATGCTGTGGCATACTGTGGTAATGGAAGTATATGTCCAAAGTTTGACCCTCATAAATTTACTGTAAATTTGATTTGGCACTGAGGAGCCCTGTTTCTGAGAAGTATTTACTTTTGAAAGGTGTTTGGTTATTCTACATAAATATCCTAATAAAAAGAATGATGAATTTTTGAGGAATCATTAGATTTCACATCAATTAAATTCTGCCAACATAACCAAATCTGTAGTCATTTTTGCTAATTTCTAATTGGCATCCGCTGAATTACTGTCACATCCATTCACTTATTTTGACTTCAAAATTGGCCTTCTCTTGACAGCTGTGTCATGAGGAGGTCTGGAAGCAAACAGTTTGCTTGGAAATTGAAAAATGCCATTTCACTAACATACACTACAGTGCAAAATTGCTGCTCTCCTTGATCACTTAATCTCAAATAATCATGCTGATATGAGGTTATCATGTCCACTGTACTGCATTCTGAGTCACTATGGAGCTCTAACTGGCATGCAGTGTCCAATCAAAAAATTCTCACTGGAAAATCAAATAAGGGGGAGGGGAGCAAAGTGAGGTCTTAATCGAGGTCTTGGGGCTTGCAAAAGCAAGAAAGAGAAAGCCCCCCAACACCCCCAACTCCCCCTCCCCCCTCCTCCCCCCCAACCAGGCTCCCACACGCATGCAGTCAAACGCAGTGCTCAGTCATGTGTTTCAACCATTTCATCTCCATTGGTCGAGGGTGTAGATAATTACGCGTGGTCAATAGAACTAAAAACCCCACCTGACACATTTCCCACAGATTTTATAAAAATACACAGACACCAGGAAGATGATCAACTACCACTTAGCACATAAAACACTGGTGCTGTATGATACCCCAGCCAGGCCCCTTGTGATTACAATCATGACCCCCATCCTGTCATATGTAACCCCATAGGGGAAAGGTTTCCTCAGTCTGAGCATTTAACCACCTGGGTCAACTAAACTGTTGGCTGGATTGTACCAAATTAAAATCTCCCAATTCTCTGGGGTGTGGGATGGGGAGCGGGGGAGGGGGTGTGCTTGTATGTACTGGCAGAGAGAACGGGCAGCAATAGATGTTAAAAAAACATAGCTGACAGAAAATTGCTTCAGACATTTAGTTCTCATAGATACCTAATTGTTGTCATTGTCACTCAGTTTGTCAGCTGGATTCCTTGATCTGTCATCTCAGTTTGCTTCATTCCAAATGCCTCATTCTCTGTGCTCTTTATGGTTTGCCATAATGGCTGCATTAATTCGACAGCAAATGTATGGTTGGAACAAGACAACGCTAGTTCTTTATGTTTGCTTAGTGACTGATTTCTTCAAAATGAATTCAATATAGCATGTAATTATATACCAAAGTCAAACAGTTATTCTAATCTGTTAATCTATTCCTGAGTGTTAACAGTACCTTTTACAAAAATAATATCAAGGCAGGATTCAATTGCTTATTCACTAAACTTGTGGCGCAAAATCTAGTCCTGCCTTAATTTTTTGTAGGAATCAAAACTATCAATGATTGGCTGATCCTTACCAGTCACTAAGGTGAAGGAATGATTTTGCCATTTTCCTGTTGCAAGTTATTGTCACTCATAAGCACTAGATTTATTGAACTTTTCTGAATATCAATTCAGAGATAAAGGGACATTTCATGTTTAACATCAGTTAAGTATTACAATGGCTTTCAATATCTGGATTTATTTAAAAAAATAAAACAGTGGAAAAATATTGAGGCTTTTCTAGAGTACCCAAGTATATGATAATCTGAGAAAGAGACAGCCCAAAAGAAAACAGAATTAAAAAGAGCAACATTCTAGAACAAGTATTTTCTTCCATAAATTATTGATTAAAGTGCTGTGGTGTTTGTGTGTTAAGCATAGACTGTTGGACCTGTGTATTCCAGTTCTGTCCATTTCTGTGATTAAATGCCACTACAAGAGAGAACCTTTGCTAAACTCAACGCTAAATGCTAAAACATATGGTTTATGCGGAAAATATAGTTGATGTGGAATAGTTCTCTAGGCTACGCAGTGTACTGTGGTCTTTGATACATACCGAGCAATGCTATCGATATGAATGCAGACAGTATTTCTTGTTCAGAAGTAAATGTTCCTTAGGATGCAGACATACATACATACATACACACGCATATACATACATACTGTACACACACACATACGGAAATGGGAGTTCAAGTTTGTCGAGATAAATTCCAGACATTCAGTCAACTTCTTTCTTGCCTACTAGAGACAAGCTAGGCATATATAGTTTTCCCAAGCAAAAGGCTTAAAGTCTATCTGAAAAGAAAATGAAATGTTTGCATTTAGAAAAACATTCCAGAGGTGCCCTGCAAATTAACTGAAAAAGTGAAACAAAGTGAAATCAAAACTAGGCAGGCTTAGTGTCATGTAGCTTAGGCACATTACTATTACTATACCCATCATCACAGTAACCTGTAATGATCTTAAAGACATTCCCATCTTAAACCTGGCCATGAAAACAGCAATGACAAGGTAAATCAAAGTGAAAACAGAAAGGTGCAAAGAAGATATCTCTCTTTTTTTGAATCAACACGTGCACATTCCCTGATCCTTGAATCACCTGAACAGTGCACCTTTTCACTGAGCCCAGAATGTCTGGGGATCTAAATACTATGGTTATACAAATTTGTACTGAACCTCCGCAGTATGGAAGAGAGGATGAAGAGAAATGATGAAGGCAAAAGACTGAAAAGTGTGTCCGATGCCCGGCTTTCCTGACCCGGATTCGGTAGAACCTCAAAAGTTGGTTACAGAGGACGTGCATGCAAGTCGTGCCTAATGTCTGCAGCCTGGAAACGCATGCATCCAAACACTCAGGTGACAAAACCTCTCCATTAATTGCACTCTGGTCTTGGAAAATATCAATACTCTGTCGTGTAGACCTCTATAACCCACCCTTTCACAATCATGCATGTCACCAGTTTATATTAAAGGAGTATTGCAAGGTTTTTTTTCTCTCTTTTTTGCACAGTGGGCTTCTTAATGCTGAAACGTAGACCTGAGTGGCAGGAAATTGCAACTCCATCAGCTCCACAAGGTGATGATTCCTCCTCTCCCAGCGTGGGAACTGAGGTTCTGTCAGTATGGATCGTTTCCCTCAGGACCGGTTTAGCGGGTGCGCCGGGGCCATGCACAAAGGTTCAGGAGGGGACGGTAAGAGAAGGTGTTTGCCTCCTTTTGGCCGATGTCTTCGGCTGCTTAGGCGCAGTGATTACATTCTTCTGAGGCTCAATGGCTGCCCATGGTCTGATCGCTGTGTTTCGGCAGAAAAGTGCTGATTTCAATCGTGGAAATCGATTTTGGCCAAAATGGAAAAAAAATATGTCCAACCCCACTACTCACGACTCCAAAAAATAGTTTAAAAAATTTTAGGCAGTCTATTGATTGCAAACATAAACATGTAGGAACTCTAATAAATGAAATCTGAAACAAATAATCAAAAACAAATAAAATCATCAAAAGACAGTTGACATTGTACAGTGTGTGTCTGTGTGTGTGTCCACAGATGCTGGAAGTAAGAAAAAAGAAAAACTGATGAGGAGAGGTGTGTAAAACAGTGCTTGCATATCAGTAGTCAGGTAGCGTTTATCCCCCTCCAGTCAGAGATTTAGATCTAGAGAGGAAGATTCAGTGAGCGGACTTTACAGTGTCTCTGCTCAGGCATTGCCCCCTGGTGGAAAAAAGTCTTAATTACAGCCTCAAAACTGGAGCAGGGCTGTGTTTCTCCCGGCAAGCCTTGCTGGTGCAAGGGTGAGGGGAGAAGGGAGCAATGAAGAGAGGAAGGAGACAGTTCAAGGTGTTGAGGGTTAGGAGTCAAGAATAGAGAGAAACGAAAAGACGGTTTGGAGAAGGGGAAGGGGATAGGGCATGAAAAGAGGTGAAGCATTTTTCTGAGAGAGATAGATGGTGAAGTGAGTGTTAAAAAGAGGGCTGGGGGGTTGAGGTAAGGGTGGAGTGGATGAGTAAAGGGTTGGGGTGATAGAATAGCAGTGTGAAGTGGGGTTGTTGGGGGAACATTGTGCTTGTGCCTCCTGCTCAGTCCTGGCTGGGTTTGGATGAGCGAGGCCCACCCTGGCTGCCGCTCCGGGGGGGGGGGGGCTCCGCTCAGTCCATGGTGCCGCCGCTCTCGGAGCGGGAGATGGTGAGCGTGTTGGCGGAGGGGAAGAGCTCGCGGTGGTCGGTGGGGCTGTGGTAATCGGAGGTGAGGTCGGGCTCCAGCAGGGACGACAGGGTGAAGTTGGACGAGCCCTTCTTCACGCACTGCGTGTAGAAGTTCAGCAGCAGGTCCAGCTTGTTCTCGATGGACTGCACCTGGGAACCACACGGCACCTGTCACTCACAGTGCATGTGTCACCCATGTGATGCCTGTCACTCACATGTCATCTATTACATACTGTGACCCATAAAAGATCTGTTATATAACTCGGACAGAAAAGACAGACAGAGACAGGAAAATAAAGAGGATGAATACAGTAGAGAAAGATTAAAGAGACAGCAGGGAAGAAAATTCTGCTTAGGAGACACAGCTGTGAATGTGTGCTGTACCTGCTTCTCCACTTTCACTACACGTCCCATCATGCTTAGCTCGTCCATAGGATCCATCTCGGGAGGCGTCTTCTCGCCCTTCTCACGCACCTTCTTGTCAGACTGAATTGATCCTCGGCCCACAATCTGGTCGACCCTGCCAGAATAACATACGCATCCATGTAACATATAATATTTCCCAAAATAAAATAACTCATAAGCTCAGGGACAGTGTGTTTGTGTGTGTGTGCACGTTTGTGTTGGACGTTTACCTGGTCTGCAAGCTCTTGATCCTGCCCAGCATGTCCAGGTGTCCAGCGGAGTACTGCTCGATCACATCCTTCACATCATACGGACGCAGCGTCTCCTTAAACTTGCGCTTGGCCACCAGGAACTTGAGAATCCTGCGCAGATGTGAACAGGCAATCACAGTGACCACACGGTCTCAGCACATTCGTCATGCGCTGGTTTGTGTTACTTCGTAATTACAGAAGGTTCCAGAGAAATGCAGCTTAAACACTATTGGAAAAGGGGTAGAAAAAAAACCCCCATGAACTGAGATAAATGAGATGAGGAGCTATAATCGGCCAATAAAAAGCTATTAAAAATAAAAACGCAGCGGTCAAATATCAGCTACTGTACATTTCCGTAAATGGCAGCCCTCTCGCCTTGTCCCTCATGTTGCTGAAAATAACGACTCAGTCCTTTGAGCGTGCACTGAGAGCGACAACCCCAGCCGCTAGTCGAGCCACCCTGGACAAACCCTTCTTTCATAGAGCACCCCCTGCGTGGCCTCCGCGTTCAGACGGGTCCGCTGGTGCCGTGTTAAACTCTCCTCGCAAAGGGGGAATCATCCGAGCTGACCGCGAGAAGAGCTGGCATCGACCGCCTCCACCTCCGCCTAATGGAGTGGAGCTCGCAGAGGGAGCCGTCGGTAATGATCCCTGATGGACCGCTCGAGGTCACACCTCCAGGCTGCTTTATTGATCCCAGGAGCCAGAGGTCAACGACTTCCTTGTAAAATGCAAGCTGGCATCCAAAAAGCATGGATGATGATCCTTTTCACTTCACCAGTTGTACATATGGACACAGACGTATTACAACGTGTGCCAATCATTTCATGATATGTAGGATATTGATCAATAGATTGAGAAATCAATAGCCTATGTAATGCATTTGCCATGTCACACCTGTACACATACGTATGCACAACTATTATAAATAATTTAATGCATCTTCAATGAGATGCTACAAGCAAATACATTATTGTAAAAGGGTAAGAGATTTGGATGTATACTGAAGCAATGCAGGTTAAGTACCTTGCTAAAGGGTACAACAGCAGTGTCCAAACTGGAAATCGAACCTGTGACCTTTAGGTTCAAAGACCAGCTCCTTACCCATTATCCTACACTGCTGCCTAGTAGAATCAGGTGTGCCAAATTAGAGTTAAAATGAAAACCTACAGGACAATAGATCTCTTAGATCAGGGTTGGGCAGCCCTGGAGAGAGACCCCCCCCCCCATAGCAGGAACTTGTGGCGCAAGGTGTCAGGCCTGCAGGGGCAGTTAGCACACGCTACCCTTCCTCTCTGGTGAAAGCCACTTCCTCTTATCACTCCCATATTACCATGGCTGAGGCTGCTGACTCGGCAGAAAGGCAAAACACCAGATTAAAAAAAAAAAAGAAAAAAAAGAAAAATATTTCACGACACAGCGGCAGTTAAAACATCACCCCTCGGTGTGATGGATAACTTCGCAGGACTGAGCTGGGGGAGGGAAGCCGGCCTTTTCTTTTTACGAGAAAGCCCTATCTCCCGCAAACAGATGGCGGCCTGCGAGATGAGGCTCCCTGTAACACCCAGGCTCTCTGTCGCAGAGAAGAAAGGAATCGCATCACACGTCCCTGAGAGCCGGGCCGCGCGGGAAGCGTGGAACGATCCGGAAACAAGCGGGGGCGCGCACCAGGCGGCGAGGAGGTCCCATTCGCGGGCGGCTGCCACAGTTGCGACTCCCCCGTCTGATTGCGTTTCTGCCCCCGGAAGACCGGAGGAAGTCCACACAGCCGGCAGTGCCGCGGCAGCCCCTCAGACTCTCTCCGGAAGAACCGCCTTCGGGTTTCTTGATGACTCGAGTTTTTTTATTTTCTGCGCGTGTTTTTGCAGGTAGCTGCACATTTTGCGTCGGTGGGCCTCAGGTGCAGGTAAAAAAAAGGGTGAGGAAGAAGTGAAGTGGGGGAAAAAACAAAATCCCATTTATTTTCTTCCTCTGAGGGTTTCTGCAAAGTGCTGACTGGCTAACGACTGCTTCTCTCTCTCTCTCTCTCTCTCTCACACACACACACTGCACCCAAATATCATTATGTGGTCTGCCACGAAAATTTCCCCCATCGCCTTTCTTTCTAAGGTCTCCTCTCGACATGGATTCTTCTTCTCTTCCTGTCTCCCAACCTCATCCACTTGAGATGGACACCAACATCCATTACCCTCCTTGGAGTGACTCAAAGACATGGGTTTGGAGCTGTGGCTGGTTGTTCAGATGACCAGCAGACTGCTGGACTGTAAAATCACTGGTTAGAGACGGGCTCTTAACCTTCATGCGTACAGTCGTACACAGAAGAGTGCAGCATTAGCTGTGCATCAGCAAAATAAATAAACTATATGATACATTCCAGATATATTTGGGTGGGGTGGAGTAAAGCCGTATTTTATTGCCTTGTGTGCAGCTTCTTGTTTGCTAGGAGACAAATACAAAAGGCCTTTAATGCTTCTTTCCTAAATCAGCCCAATGATCTCCGATGCTACCCATGCTCAACATCTCTGCTGTGGTGCTCTGATAAACTGCATGTCTGACTTCAAAGCAAAACCTCAGCATTTTGCCTATTGCTAAATTTACCTTTTCCACAGGACATCCATCTTCAGTTGAAGTACCTGTGTAGAAATATCGGCCTTTATGCAGTCTATTCAGTGCACAGCGCTAGTCTTGCTGAAGTCAACCCTTCCTGCTTGCTCCAGCAGTGGTCACCTGACTCGGGGTGGTGGGTGCAGACAAGGTGATCCAAAGACGAGTCTGAAACTTTCACCGGCGTACGGTGCTGACACTGTCAACACAGCCGAGTCCCGCGCAACACACGAGCCCAGCTCTCCACCACAGGAATCCACAGGAACTCCTCTCTCACTTATCTGCATCACCAGGGGCCCACCTTATCAAGGGCCTAGTTACAGTCCTCCAGTCATGCTACTCAATCTGATATATAACACTGAAAAGCCATGACAATTCCTTTCCACAGCACCAAGGAAAGACTAACCAAAGGACGGATCTTCAAGAGAAGGGCAAAGCAGATTTCTGGACACTGGGAGACATTTAGCGAAACGTGGAAAAGTCCACGCATAATGCACATGCACACAAGAAATACCTTGTGTCTGCATTCCAGCCTTGACGGGGGCTGAGAGTAATCCATTTGCGGGCCCTCTCCAGGGAAACCTGCCTGCTATCCAGATGTTTGCTGGCACTTTGATTTTTTCTGCTTCCCTCAGTATAAAATATTTGTGGCCCCTGAGTGTGAGGACGGGTGGGGGTGGGGGGGAGACAGCGTGGACGTCCGTGCTACAGGATACCTACCCTCTGAAGCATGGGGCTGTTTACATATTTAAAGGCAGAGAGAAGGCCTGATATCCACACATAAGGAGGCTTCCTGTCTGAGTGTACTGTGCTAAATCTGTCTCTTTCTTCACTTTCAAAGAAAAGCTTTAAAAGCAATGTGCCGGCAGTTACTGCAGATTAAAAATAAAATAAAAAATAGAACAATGTAGCGTGCATTCACGCTCGCAGCCTTGTAGAGATGCCCTGCCTGCAGAGGCGTAAGATGGACAGGCCGCTAATGCTGATGGACAGAAGGTGGAACAGGTAGTGTTCGACGCAGATGCACATGCAGCAGCACACTGCGACGAGGCTCTCTTTCTGTGAGCTCAGCAGCCGCTTGGCCGCAATCACTAAACCGCCAACTGCGCGGTGCTCCGCTGATTGATGGATGTGTTGCCATGGCACGGGTCGCCTGAGCAACAGGGTTGGGGCCAGGAGGCCTGCCCGTGGCTGAGCACCTCGGTTAGGGTGATAAAGTGGACGTTCCCCTCTGTCAGCTGGAACGCTTACGGACAGGCGCAGACAGGCTGGTGGAATCTGAGGCAGTAGTACAGAAGTGTCTTTCATTTGGCATGACAGCGCCATTTATAATGGGTACAGATGTGCCAATTGAGGACCCGTACTAGAATTGTGAGTGCGGTTCGATTCATGAGACTACTGGAATTTCTACCCATGCTTTCCTGAAACAGGGCATCAGCTCAGTCATGTAGCTGGTGGGTCACATGGTCGAAAATAAGGAAAAGCTCGTTACAATGGAAGCCAATTTATTTATCTTATCAAAAAATAAATGTTGGTGTTCGCCCCTGTGAGACTTACATCTGACTAAAACACACCCAGAGAAACTAGCAACACCTGCCTCAGTGTACAAGTTTACAGTGTATCCACGTGGAGGGTAACATTTTAAGCTTCCTCAAGACGATTAGTGTTTAAGTCAAATAAACCAGGGGCTCACCTGACAGCCCGAATCAGAGTCTTCACTGCGGGAATCACCTCATCCATGGCCACGTCACAGTATGCCTTGTCCTCCGTGCTCTCCTCCCCTGTGCCCTCCACTGAGAGAGGGGGAGGAAAGGGTGAGAGAGCAATAGGGAAAAAATGAAGAGGGAAAGAGCATCACATTAGTGTAAAGAATGCTTTACATTTTAACCATGACACATTTCAGAGCAGCGTGCTTGATATTTTATAGCATGTTTTGTGTCTGTATTGGGTATGCATGTGCATAACCTATAGTACAGTAATGTAAAGTAAATGGATGTATAGTTAACGGATGTGACCTCCTGGCTGGTTGGCGAGATGTTGATGGATTGTGTGGAATGTGTGGAGTGTGTGTGAGAAAGGTGTGCAGTCTGCATAGTAGGACGGAAGCATTTGGGCTGAGTGTAATGAGCATAAGGGGTAGGTTTTTAGTGGGTTTTTGGTCTATGGCGTAGAACGTATGGCGTGAGTAAAGTGTGTGGCATTTAGACTACAGTGTGTAGCACTCACAGTGTGTTCAGTGTGTGGAGATGAGGGCTGTGTGTGAGGCGTAGGTACCTTCGGCAGCGGGGCGGGGTTTCAGCCTCAGGGAGGTTCGGAAACGGGTGCGGTCGTTGAAGCTCCAGCTCTTCTGGACCTTTCCTGGACTGGTGGCCTCCGGAACGTTCTCTGAACTTGGGGTACGACGGACCCCCCCCGGGGGCAGTGGGGATGCCTTACCGCGTATCCCCTGGGATGAACGCGAGTTGTTCATCCGGATTCGATCCCGAAACCCCATCTTCCCACTGTCACAAGAGACCCAATATTAACCTGCCACCCTTTGTTCACAAACAGGAAGTACTGAGCACAGGGGCACAGGGGAGAACAGCAGTCATTTCCTCTTTTAAATATGCTCTCTTTCAAATGTAACATTTGTCAGGTTGGACTGGTACCCTTAGCTTTTGAAAAGACCAGCTCCTTACCCATTATACTACACTGCCGCCTAGTAGAATCAAAAATTCCTAACAAAGTTTTTTGTCTTCAATACAAACTTCAACTCCCTCTACCTTACTAAAACATCAAAACATATCAATTATCTTTGCATTACCCAAAATCCATGCTTGACTGACCCCAAGTGGACTTGCTTAAAGTCAGGTTTGTGGGTCAGTTTGACATTATGGGATTCATGACAGCACGTGCAGCACACTTATCGAGGCAGTTAGTCAGTCAAATGGCGAGACAGACAAACAGGCAAACACACATAGCCTCTGACTGGAAATACGAGGATGGAAAAACAACTGAGAGGTGGAGAGAGATTAACCGCAGATGGGTCAAGAAGACAGAGAACAGATTGATTCTAAAAGGGAGAGTATGAAAACATGTTTAATGCCTTTTGAAGGCTTCATAGTTCTTAGAAGAGGGACATTTTTATTAACAGTGCTGTGATCATTGTTCCAAGCCTCTGTTAACTCCTAGACTATAAATCACCAGAATTATACCCTAAGAGTCAGCTGGCCTCTCATAGTTACGCACAGTGCAGGGATACCATACATATCCAGCTTTTCCAAGAAAATCAGATCTATCAAGGGCAGGTGCACGACTTACATAATCTACCAAGGCTAGGAACCAGTCAATGTAGGAAACCGTAGTTATTCTAAATAGAAAATAATATACCAGCTAGCAGTATTTGAATCAAGAAGCTAACAGCACAAAATGAAGAACATTTTAGTGCTTACAATCATCCAAAAATATGCAACCAACGATAAAAATGGCCAATCACGTATTGTATTAAGCAATGATTTCTACTGTAATAAGAAATCCTTAAGGGGACAATGGTCAGTGCTAGTGGATTTAAACAATAGCAGTGACATTACAAAGACCATCAATTCTCTAACTGATTTTCCAATACTTTGAGTGGATGGTGAGAAATACACTTTAACAGAGAGAACTAAATGCACTTAGGATTTGCACAATGTGTGTAGAAAGAGCACTACTTACAACAGGAACACTCTCTAGCCATCCTGGATCATGTGACTGCTTGACTAAACTCTTATATAATATAGACTCAGTAAACTGAGGAAGAGGTGTTGATCCTTGAGTGACATTTGCATGGCAGGACATACATGGCAGAGGGGACAGTCCACCTTTCTGGAAATTTCCAAAGCACCTCCCACTTTTAACAACTAGATCAAAGAAGTTCCCTCCCATTGAAACTTTTTGTGGTGTCCACTCCCCCCACATACACTGTTAGCAGGGCTTGTAAGATTGATTTTAAAACACTGTAAGGCATCATGCCTATGCAACCAAAGACGCTGTTTACGTTCGAAGTTCTCTACGATATTTACTCTGTGCGTTTGGGCCGCCATTTAAATGAATATTTAAATAGCAAAGGAAGGGTGGTGTTGGGAGTGGATTTACTCCTTTTACATGCAAACACACAAAGAACAAAAAACCAAGAGTAAAACTATAAATGAGAAGGCATTAAGGGTCCTATGAAACTCTCTGGGATCCCGCTTCTCCTGCAGAAATGGTAAAAATGAGCACGGTGCAGCTGGATCAACCAGATGACGCATGTGACAAAAATTAGTTCCTATTTTTTCTGCCAGTACACGTAACACAACTTATTTACGCAAGTACCAAATCTGATGCTGCAAAACAAAAGTTTCTCGAGCTAAAGCACAGCTGTGGTCACATGCAATGCATTTCAAACCAATTTTTCATAACAGACAGGGGTTGGGGTTTTAGGGGGGGGGGGGCGTACCCAGGAGAGCAGGCAAAGGAAGGATTTGTTTCAGCCTACTGCACATTTTTAACATCAAACAGTCATGCATGTGACCTTTTCAAAGCCTTGCCTTACTGGAAGATGAAATGCTTGACTTTATCAGCTTTGAAAGGTACACAGTAAATTAACAAATTAATTGAATTTTTTCTTAAGCTTTAAAATGTTCACATATAAAAAAGGAGGATGGATCTATTGTTACGGAGTAACAAACCAACCATAAAAAAAGTTGTGTCTGCATAATCGTTTGAGTATGCAGCCATGTTTCAGTTGTGAAATAACATCCTAATGAGGTCAAGCACAGGCAAACATAGCTCATTCCAACTCCACTGACCACTTTCCAGTTAGAACATTTTAAAAGTGATGTTAACCAGCAGCAAGAGGTACAACAGAGCCTGAACGCTTCAGGATTGTCAGTGTCTCATACATCAGCAGGAACATCAAAGGCTTTTGATTCAGAGCTGGAGCTGCACCCAATCTTCAGAGCTGTTCTAGTTCTAGTGATAAAAGCACATTCATCACTTTAACCCATGTGCCCTAGTCTGCCTGATGAACTGGGAGCAGACTGCTCTGGACCAAAAGGCTTTGAGACTGTAGATGCAGGATAAGCTGGGGCAGGGGTTGGGTGGGGTGGGGGGGTGGGTGGGGTTCAGGCCGTGCCCAGTGCACAGGCGCATTGCCATGGATACCTCTGCTTGCGGCCCGCGTGAATCCGGAAGAGACCCCGCTTTTTACAAATCATTTGACTGAGGAGACACACAAGGCAGAGGGAGACTGTGTGAGGGGTGTGGTTCTGGGATACGAGGGGTGTGGTTCATGAAGGTGAGGGGTGTGGCTCAGGAAGGTGAGGGGTGTGGCTCACAGAGGTAAGAGGAGTGTCCCAAGAGCATGAGGGTATGTGGCTCAGGGGTGTGAGGGGTATGGCTACAGGGGCTGACAGGTGTGGATCAGGGATGTGAGGGGTGTGGCTCAGGGATGAGAGGGGTGTGGCTGATAAGAGGGGTGTGGCTCAGAGATGAGAGGGGTGGGTCAAATGGCAATGCGGGGCACAGGTGAAATAGCTGAAAAGGACATGACTCAGAAAGAGAGGTAGGAGACTTGGCACAGAGACATGAGATGCAAGAGAGTGAGGGAGAGGAGAGAGGAGAAAAGAGAAAAGACTGTGCTTGTGTGAGGTTCCATAGAGGGAGACTCTTAGTATGCATCCACAGTGACGTGATGGCAATCGCTCCATAGTCTGCTGTCTCCTTCGTGCTGTGAGCTTTCTCTGTGATGTGTTTAGACACTGTATGCCTCAATACATAAACCCAACACTTACATACCTGGCTGAACAAAGTCAGATCCATAATATTGTATGTTTCTGATTAGCTTTGGTAGGTCCGAGAAGGAAAACACAGTAAGTAATGCGTTTAAAATGTATTTAAAAAGAGAACAAAATCACAAGCCTCTGTGGTCTGGCAAAAGAACTCACCTCTCTCTTTAACAATGATGCAAAAATGTGGAATATCAATATCAATTTATAGAGGGGCTGTGTGTGCGAATTCCCTTCCCAAACATGGATGCGGTTCTAAACAACACATAATCTCACCCACACGGCAAAACTGCAGAAGTTAGGCAAAGAACAAAATCAATCAATCCACCCCAGCGCCATTCAACGAACCTGCACGTGACTTCATCCCTCCTGAAACATGAACGGTGGCCGAGAGAGAGCGAGAGAAAGAGAGAGAGAGAGAGAGAGAATGGAGAGGATGAATGGATGAAATGAACTGACATGACGCGGAGGTGACGGGAGACTCGGTCCAAGACGACAGGCAGGAGAGACCAACACGAGTAGACCAAGCCGGGAACAGAGAGCACGAAGAACAGAGAGGTTAGAGACAGGTGGTTAGTTCACACGGACGTCCGCTTCTGACAGAAGCAGTAGGCCAGGACGCTCCTGAGGCGAAGGGGACTGGTCGTGGCCACAGCATGGGTTTGAGCAAGCCCCTAGCTACGAGCCAGGGCTGCGTTCCATATGAAGCGCTGCATGCAGCACGGCTAACTGCTAAAACCAAGTGCTGATTTTCACAGGGATGCCAGTAACAGTTTATCAAAGGTTCATGAGCAAAGTGGAGCTGAAACCCAGCTAATCCGCACTCCAAGACCACTTTACTTTACATTTCATACATTGAAACGAGAAATAAATGCTTCAAACTACAATTTCTAACATTGTCTTAAATTATACTAGGTAATAATAGCCCATAAATACTTCTCAATAAACATAAAATTGAATATGAAAAAACAATGAAATCATGTATTAATCATTTTAATGAAAATGTGCAAAAATGAATATGTATGTTTGTGTTGGTGTGTAGATTTAGCTGTTGTAGAATTCTGTGACGCCCTGAAATATCCCCAGGATTGAATGGAATTGCACATTGCTGACAAAATATAGACTGAAAATTTTCTACAGCATTTGTCAGTCCTAGCCCACGTGTGGGCAGATGAATGTGTTTACACTTGTGTGTGTGTGTGTGTGTGTGAGAGAGAGAGAGAGGGATAGAGAGTGCACGCACACAAGGCCTGGTTGATTAGGAGTATGGCAAGTGCATACCTGTCCCCCGACAGGTAGGGGGAGCTGTAGGGCTTGAGCCCGGACAGGAGAGTTTGGTAGGAGTTGTGAAGAACCTTCTTGGCACTACGCTGTCGCTGCAGGTGACTGAACAGTAGTGTCAGTTCTCTGACCCATGTTCACAAAACGAAACACACAATGAAAGAAAAAACAAAATAAAATAAAACTCATAAACAGAAATCCAAATCCAAAACATTTTTAAAAAGACAGGGGGGTTCTTTAATTGCTGACGAGTCACTGAATTTCCACTTCATTTGAGAACTTTTACAGCGTGAGGTAGATTCAGTGAAGGTACTGCAAGCCTTTGAATATAAACTTTTGTTTGAATATTGTTTCTATTCACCCCAAAATCTGGGCTCCCCATCTTTTTAAATGAACAAAAATTAGTCAAATTAATGCACGAATGCTTCAAACATAACACAACCATTATAAAGAGAAATAAATAATAAAAATGGAAAATAAGTATATGAGAAAATGATCAATTATACTGAGATATCAGTCTTAAAGAATCACTTTCTGGAAGTCCCTTGACAAAATCATGTATACATGTATGTATGTGACAGGTGGCGCAGAACAAAAACTAATGAAACATATTAATGGCACACAAAATGCTAAATTAAATAAGTGTTGTGCGAGTGTAATGGCATGGAAATTATAATACCTCAATATATAAGCAAGGCTCTTATAAAACAGTGTATGCTCCTCATTAAAGTAAACACTATTTGTTTGCTTAAATAACTCTTGAATCATTCTTTACATGTTTTGATTAAAACCCTGAAAAACTGAACTCATATATTCATTAGTGCTAAGGGCTACAATATGTGTGCAAAGGTGATCTGGCTTTAATGTGGACTCTCTACATGATCCGTGAGACGCAGTAAATTTGTGACCCGAATGAGAGAACGATGGGTCAGCGATTGGCCATAAATTCTGCAGGTCAAACGCATTCATCTAAAAATGTGGGACTATAGATCCTTTGACCAGCAGGGTGGGTCAAATGTCACTGAAAATGAAAGGTCAGGCTGGTCTATCAATCCCTTTCATCTAAACAGGCTTTCCGTAGGTCAAAAGTATCAGCATAAGGCCCACAGGCATTTGGAGAAATCCTTTATATTTTGTGTTTTTTATATTGTAATTGAAGCCGGGCCGTACTGAGTTAAGCAGACAGGTACAGTATGGATCCTTACCTGAATGATGGTAACATGCTGTCGTAGAAGTACCAGGTAGCTGTGAGATAGGAGCGCTTAACATCGGTGGAGTAGAGACGCCAAGCAGCCTGCAGAGACACACACATGCACACAGGCACACACGTACACACATATGTACGCACACAAGCACGCACACACACACACACACACGCAGTTACATAGCCTGCTTCCACCAATGTGTATAATGGACACGATGAGAAGAGTCCAGTAAAACTGCTAACTTGCTAAGTTCTTAAGATTCAGCTGAGCTGGTTGATAATGCTGCTGCGACCCTGTGCTAATTTCAGGAGCAGCAATTAACTCCCCTCCAAGTGTTCACACCTCCAACCACATGACATCCCCCCCCTGCAGTCTAGCCTCTAATTGGTTCACAGTGTGCCTAAGAAGTCCAAAAACCGGGCTCTGAATGGCCAGAATGCAGTCTCAGTCTCTCTAAGGGGGTAGAGGCTGTTACAACAGTCAGTACCTGCACTGTCTGCCGGAACAGAGGCCATCACCTAGACAACCTCTGTGGGCAGGTGCTGCCTGCAATGCCTGCTGTGAATTGGGTTATCACCTGGATGAGGTTGGCTGCTGGAGTCCTTCTCTTCTCAAAGTGCTTCTGCCTGTGCTGCTCCTGTACTTTCAGGGCAAAGCCAGAACCCAGGATTCCCTGTGAGAGACAGAGTGATGGAGGGGGAGGGACAAAGGGAATGAGCCTATCGCTGATTCGCTGAGAGGAAGAAAGACAGAGGAATGAGCTAATGTGAGTAACTCACTGCAGGGAGGGCGAAGAAGGACACGCCTAGCAGAGCGAACCCCGCTGCCAGTAGCCGCCCCAGCCAGGTACGCGGAGTCTTGTCCCCGTAACCGATTGTGGTGAGAGTTATCTGCAAGTATATGTATCCACACATACACATGTTCACAGACACAAATACATGAATGTGCGTGCACATGTGGAGACCAACACGCATGTGCGCATACACATTTATGCATATAAGGAGGGTGAAGAGGGAAAAGGAAAAGCAAGAGAGAGAGGGAAGGAGTGGGAGTTGGCACAGAAGGAGAAGAAGAAAAGAAAGGATCCATTAATAATCATTACAATTCTGGAGACTAAGAGACACAACAAACTGAGGGCCTCAACAGCTGTTAACAGAGTTCAGCCTGTCTGTGTGCAATACTTACAGTTCCCCACCAGAGGGAGTCAGCATAGGTGGTGAACTCCGTGTTGATGTCCTTCTCTGCCAGGTAAACCAAAAACGAGGCGAAGATGAGGACCAGGAAGCCGATGTACCAGGCAGTGATGAGCTCCTGAGGATGAAGAGAGAAGAGCGGTGTGATATTCATCATTATCATCCCCCTTCCTCGTTCACAGGACATGGATGACTCACCACCCTCAAAAAAGTGCTTTTTGAGCTGACACATCCGGTCTGCATCCTCATCCCAAACTTGCCACGTGCGGTTATGCTCTAACCTGAGGTGGCAAGGTGTGTGGGAGTCCATCTGTGCGTATGCACCTGGCGAAAGAGCACAGTGTGTGTGGGGCGGGTCCTCACCTTGCTGTGGGCGGGTATGCTCTAACCTGAGCGAATGAGCAGCAGTGGGTGTGTGTGGGGCGGGTCCTCACCTTGCTGTGGGCGGGTATGCTCTAACCTGAGCGAATGAGCAGCAGTGGGTGTGTGCGGCAGGTGCGGGTCCCAGCCTTGGCCCCGTGGGCGTACACCAGCGAGAGCCCCAGGCAGCCTGTGCGCAGGTGGGGTTCCCCTGGCCGCCGGTCCATGCGCACCATGCGCAGGATCTGCAGGAAGCGCATGCTGCGCAGGGCAGACGTGGCGAAGATGTTCCCCTGCGTGCCGGCCGCGATCACCGCCACCGACGCCACAAACACGATGAAGTCTGAACACAGAGAGGTTACTGCACACCAGCATGGTAAAAGACACAGTTACTGCACACCAGCATGGTAAAGGACACAGCTACTGTACACCAGCATGGTAAAGGGCACAGTTACTGCACACCAGCATGGTAAAGGACACAGTTACTGCACACCAGCATGGTAAAGGACACAGCTACTGTACACCAGCATGGTAAAGGATACAGTCACTGCACACCAGCATGGTAAAGGACACAGCTACTGTACACCAGCATGGTAAAGGATACAGTTACTGCACACCAGCATGTTAACCTCTGATGAACAATAGCAGCATAAATATAACTAAATTACATAATAACATTAATTTAATTCCACAGCCACATAAAAACTAAACTACACTTAAGTCTACCATAGGACAGTATGGTAAAAAAGCGTTTTTTCATTTAAAATATTGTCTTCAATGATTATTAATTACTGTGGGAAACGTCACTATATTTTGACATTACCTAGAATCAATAACTACTACTGTGAAACAAAGACAGTTACATTTTTTTAGACCATTCAAAGAACTTCACAGAAAATTAGGAGACTAGGTCTTAAACTCTGGCATATTAGAATCTGTATTCTAAAATGCAGTACTTCTGATGCAGCAATATAGCCTGTTAGTTAGAGGCCGCCAGGACCTATTCACTCATTGTCTTGTTTCATTTGATTGTCCAGTTCAGGATTGTAGAGAACAAAGATGTGGATATGACAAGAATGAACCACACTAAGAGACAGATACACTTTAACTGGTACTTGCCGGTCAAACAAACTGGTACTTACATACACACACACACACACACACATACCTATGACGCAGAAGGGCTTCCTGGCGAATCGCAGACGACCCTGCCATCCCCTGTACCGGCAGCAGCATCCTGCTGCCCAAACCCTTATGAAGTACTCCAGTCCAAACACCACGATCATCACAAACTCCTGCAGGGGGCGACAGTGAGGCAGGGGCACTCAGTAACTCCCCAGTGAGAACCAGTTGCTGATGGATTGAGTGGGATGACAGGTCATGTGGCTCTACTTTGATTCATTTTTTGCTGTTTTCAGCCCACCTAAGGCAGAAGCAGTTTGTTTTTGTAAATGGAATCAGGCTTCTTTTGATTACCTTATACGCTGCATCACACGATGATGCAATTCTTATCATTTTGTTCCAATGGTAATGCAAATCATTTCTTACCCAATGTTTTATTTAATGTGCATTGACATTTAGCAAAAATGCAAGGCTCAACCAGTAGTTAGCATTAATGGCTATGTCCGTAAAACACATTCAAGTGGGGAGAGAGACAAAGAGGGAGGGAGGGAGCGAGCAGAGGCAGACTGAAGCACGGATTTAAAAAATCATCAATATACATAACCTGCCCATTAAATGCAGGAGAGAGTCAACATAGTTCCATTACCCTGTTGAAAGCACATGGTAACTGAGTGTACAGCTATGAAAGGCAGTTAAGATTAGTGGATCATATCCGCTATTTCCTGCACAGTCAACAGCACCTGAATCCACCCAATCTGCTTACACTGCTGTTTGGCCTTCAGAAGAGCTCCCCTGACAAACAAAACAAACACTTCATGCCGGTAAACAAGAGACATGAACAGGGCAACTGTGGACCAAGAGGTCCATCAAAACCAACAGCTTCAGGTAACACCAACACCAAGGAATATCCACAATCCTGAGGTTTATAGCCTATCCATTGCTTCTTGCACATGGGTACCACAACAAGTACTGAAGTGTCCTCACAACCAGCGTTGATATGACCTCATAAAAAAGTGATGAGCTGCACTGTAACATACAGCTTTAAAGCACCGCCGTGAGAATGCAAGCTCACAAGAGCCCCAGGACCCCAAGACCAATGTCACTTTACCTCTCTCCAAGTCATGTGACAGAGCCCTTCCTTCCTAGGTTATTAAAGTCTCATCTCTCCAATTAAGGGGAGGTACTACAGATGAACAGGGTAATTTTGGCTGGATAGGTCAACTTTTTGATTTTATGATATTTAGCTCCGACAGCTAATCTGGTTTAGTAAAATATAGGAAACAATGATCCGAAACAATTTTAATAGTTAATTTAGATGTTTTTACACCAGCCGCGTCAAGTACACAAAATGAGCGTTATGCCAGCTTTGTACCAGTCATGTCAAGTATACAAAATTAGCTTCTGTTAGCATCATTCATAAACATTTGTCTCTAAGGCTGTAGGACTGACCCTGTTGGATTGCCTATCATTAAAAAGCTTATTCTCTGGAGAGTACTGCTAGCTTGGATATATGTGGGTAATTTCTTGAAAATCGTGACAAAGATTCCACAAATATAGGTAGTAAACTACAATCTGATTCTTTCCTGGTGCTAAGAGGCTTTTTCTGGCGTTGTGTTTGGTTAGCATGCAAAATGAGTAGCCAATTTCAATGTATTATATTTCAGATTGCATTGATGGAGAATAAATGAAATAACATTCCACTACTTGTCACGCAAGTGGACAATACATGTTTTTCTAATGGAAAAAAAAACCTTAACAGCCATTTTATCTAAACTGCACAAAAAAAAAAACATTTCCAACCCACCTTATAGACATAGCTACCAAACTTAACATGGTGCTGCTTAATCAAAATATCTGGTAATTTACAGAAGCTTCTTCGATATATTTTGTCATTTCTGTATTACGGTGTATTTTATGTGGAAAATAGGAAAAATCTGAATTTTTCAGCATATGAATAGTGTTTTTAATTTATCAAGCAACATTTGAAAAAATCTCTCAGTAAATTACCAGCTATTGAATTATTCATTGAATTGAAACAGAAAAATGAAAAAACTCTCACTTAATCCACAGAGAAAAAAGTGCTTTTAATTATTCATTATCTGATTTGATTATTTTCTTAAAAATAAATGTAAGTTATAATATAAAAAAAAAACATATGGATTTACATCCACATTCAAAATATAAAATTAAGTTTTGATTGGAGGAAAGGAAAGGACTATCTATTCACCTGTGATACCTTCCCTTAAGTGTTTTTGCTGTCAGGGAGTAACACTGTATAAATGTCAGATTTGGTATGGGCACAGCAAATTCAAACTGGTAACCAATGGCATGCCCAGAGGGTGAAAGCGGACATGGCAAAGTGAAAGTGGATCAGGGAAAACAAAAAAAGACGGGAGCCCACAGTCAAAACAAATATAAATGATAACATAAGTATCATAATTATATCATAATTATCTTGGCAACAAATCCCATTACTGTGGACATTGAAGACAAAAATATTTCAACCTCAGCTGTCCTCAGTGTTTCAATGTCTCAATGGGTGTGTAAGATTTAGGCTGCATGGCCGTGGTGTGTTCCTAAAAAAAGAGCATGACTTATGAATATCATTCATGTGGTCAGTGTATATGACAGGGTATGGTTTGGGATACCTTGGCAGTTGGCGTTGACACATAATGTTATTTTATTGAGTTGTAGCATGCATGTGCCACCACCTCAGAATATGGCTACAATTAATCAGCCATATTCCTATTGTTTCCTACAAGCTTACTAGCCTTTGAAAAAGTGTTGGAAGCAGGAAAATACTACATGGGTGGTCATGTTGTATAATGGAAAGGGAAGTGTGCTTGCAGGTCTGAGGTTATAGGTTTGATTCCCAGATGGGAATAGATAAATAGTATGGAGAAAAAAAGAAAGAAATCTTTAAAAATGTAATTTGTGTTAGTCGCACTGGATTACAGTATTTGCTAAAGGCTGAAATATAACGTAAACGTAAAAATGGAGAGGGGAACATGGCAGAGAAAGAGGTTGAGGTTTTGAGATGGAACTCCGAGCTCTTACCAGGATGAAGAGCGCCTCGTTGGCAAATTTATGATGATCAGGGATGGTGGAGAAGACAGACAGCACCAGACAGCTGAACACCAGCAGGAAACTGGAAGAGACAGACACACCAACATACACAGATCAATATGCGCTGCATATACGGAAGGACACGCAGACAGATCAATACGCATGACACAAAAGGAGAGGGGAGGGGGGACACGTGCACTGGGAGAAAACATAACCCGGAGAAACTGACAGGAAAGCAGAAAGGAAAAAAAGGCAGGGTTGGAGTGGGCTCTTCAGCCGAATGACGAAAACGGCACTCGGGTGATGGCAAAGAACAACTGGCACTCCTCCAGTCTGGCACAGCCTCCTGACACACAGGTGCACTTAGTCACGCTGCTGTGGCCCTCTCAGAGAATGCCCAGCATGGAAATGGAAGTGATGCGCCACAGATTACAACTCACATTCAACAACAGCTGAATCGCACTAGGAATGGAACCCTACCAAATTTAAAGGTCCATAACCAAACAATCCACTTCAGGTGTTCCGGATCTCGACAGAGGCCCCCTCAAAAAGACCAGGGTGCCTCATTCATCCACCTGTTCCACACATGCAGTCTGGCACGGGTCATTAAACCCTTTACGGGCAGTGACCCTGCCCCTCACTTTCTCAGGAATGAGCCTGAGAGCCGGGAATCGAGTCTCGTGACCGTTTCTTTGTGGACGTGCCGAAGGGGGCTAAATTTCACAAGCCACTTCTTTTAGCTTCCTCTGTGGTCTCTCATTACACTGACCGTGCAGGGCTGTAGGGATCGATTCATCAACAAAAACAATTAAAAAATGAAAGGTGGAAATGAAATTTAGTCCCATTTTATAGGCCTACAGACACACTTCTCCTCGTTATCGCCATCCCTGCTTAGTGTGAGAACATTAATACTCACATCAATTAAAGCTGTCAACATACAATAACAACAACAATGCATGTATCCATGGTGACAGATCAGCCTGGTGGCAGACAGTTAAAGAGGATGTAGAGAGAGAGAGAGAGAGAAACTAATGATAAGAGACAGGATGAGACTGGAAAGGAGCAGTCCATTCATTGACTACTACAGTTTCATTCTGTAAAAGAGGGAATCTTGCTTGCATCATTCTCTTAGACTGGGGATGAAAGGTTCAAACCCAATCATCAAATTTCTACTCGTTAAAAAGTATCTTCCTGCCTTCACCTTTACCATCATACACACAAGTGTAACATCATCAAGGTCTCTATTTCCAAACACCCCAGAAGCAGTTATCAAGAAGTGGTGGGGCAAGACATTTTCACAAGAACATTTGTCAAAACAAGCGAAAAATTACGTAGCTGCACATTATGTCGAAATGATGTCACAGGATGGCTGGATTCAAGGATTCATTACCCTCTCTAGAAAAATGAGTCATAACCCCAGAACAGACCTCACTGCACTAGCTGTATTTTCTTATGCTGATTATGGATATGAAGATTTAAACACAACAATAATACTTACACTATATGACAAACTGTATGTGGACACCCCTTGGTATGGGGCTGTTTTTCATGGAAACCCTTTCCTGTTTCAGCATTACAATGCATCCAGTTTGTTAATATTGTTCATTTAAATAAATTGGGAATTAGAAGACAATGTTTGGACAACAGGCAAAGCTAACCAAGACTTTTGGTGGGAAAATGAGTCTTCTTGAATTGTAAAGCTAACAAAACTACTCCCATTTACAAAAAAATAAGTTGGATTAAAAGTAAAAATGTTGAGTAAATAAAAACAAGATATTCCATAAAAACCAAATGTGATCAATCAAACTCTTTATTTTTAACATGGTCTTAAAGTTTTGTCCTGATGGTGAAACTATCCATTTTTGTATAATCTACTGTTTTAGCAGTGACTCACTGATTTCAACCAATCACACCAGGGGCTCTATTTTCTGGCCGGCTCTTTCTGACATAATAAATGTAATATGTAATAAACATAATATCAACATAAAACAAACATGTAGAAATAATTAGCAATTCAGTTTAAAAAATTTGTTACAAATTCCTATATCTAGCCTATTAGTTTATAACAACATACCTGTAATTGAGCAGTCTAACATATATTACTGGTGGAAATTTTACAATCAGTTGTATTTCTTTGTCCAGTTCTTTTTTTCTTTTTTCATAAAATGATCAATTTTGTGCAAAGAAAAAGAACAATTTTTGACTTGTATACTTTATTTCAAATTACTGGTGGTCACAGAATGTCATTACCACTCTTATTTATGAGACCACTCAAGGTCAAGAAGATATTTTGAAAAGGGGAGAACTGGCAGAATTGTAATAATTTCCACTTTTTACTGAATTACTCAGAAGTAAGGCAAAGTAATTACCTAGACGTAAAGCTGTGAAATGGCACTACAAAGAGCATGCACTTTTTGGCTACAATAAGTCACATTAATTTTGAGGTGATCGCAAAGGGTTTATGCACCATTAAAACAAATGATAACACACTCCGAATGTTACAAGTAGGAAGTATCGGCGGGACCATCGTAACAGTGGGGCGATACAATTGTAAAAATAAAAAGTAACAGTTTAACAGCTGGCCAGTTACTTGTCACGTGTGGGGTGGAAACCAGGGTGTACTTCTCCTATACCCTTCTACAGTATATGTATGTTCTATTTTCACTCTGTATGTAGATGCTACATAGGCTTGCTGTTTCAGTGTTTAGCAATGTCTATGAGTAACCCTGTGGCATTCGGTCTGGCGGTGAACCAGATTGGTCTTGGCTGGCAGAGAGAGCACACACACCTGGGTTGTGTTAACTAATCATCCCAGGCGCTTACAGGTGTGCTCCTCTCCACAGTTTGGTTCCAAGACCAGGAGCACACACTGAGAGAGTGAGTTTTGATTTTTGTGTCGTTTAGTTTTGTTTCAGTTTTGTTTGTCCCAGCAGGGCAAAAAACCCACCTGAAGAGCTGGAGGAGCTGGTCAGCTGAAAAGCGAGCCAGCTGTGAATGGTGAGCCAAAAGGCTGCCACTCAGTTTTGCTTTCTTTTGTCTTTATTATTTTAGTTTTTTGTTTTAGTTTATTGTTTTTGCCTGGAACCCGTGAGGGGGGAAGGGTGAAGGTGTCTGCTTATTTCATTTTGTATTGGTGTGGGGATGCTCTCTCTCTCTCTCCATAAGACAATCAACAATGCACTCTGGGAACTGCGCATCTCCCTCCCAGGGGTGTCACACAGGCATGTGACTGTCCCTAAAGGGAATGGCTTTTAAAGGGAAAAAGAAGGTCATTCCATTGGCTATTAATGAATCAAGCTGCGTCACACCCACTGATAATATAGTCAATATAATCCAGGCATTTTCATCCTGCACCACACACTTTGAGCTGTATGCTCCTCACTTACGCTGGTCACAAAAACACCAACATTCAATAGCCACGCCCAGTGCGCCCACGCGCCACACCATTGACTGAGCTCATGCACCATGCGACATTGATGTCAGAAAATAGAGGCCCATGTTTGAATAGAGAGCAAAGCGCTTGAATGGTTCATACAAATCTGTGATTAAAAGAACAGAAGAGGATTTTCTAATGCCTGTAGGAAAAAAAAAACACAAACAAAAACAACCAATAAAACTGTAATATTAATGCCAAAATCAAGCAGGCCAGTCCAGTGTCAGTCTACATTCTTGCAGTCGGCAAAGGCCCAGAAAACGCCAGTTAAAACAGCTGACTGTAGGAGCTAATATGGATGACTGCATCAATAACATGTCTGGAGGCTCCCATCGGAGTAAACTCATTCTTTTTTCTGACCGCACGCTGGCCGTGTGTCAGACCCGTTTTTCCAGACGCCACCCTGAAACCAAACCGCAATCAAAGCTCAGGCACCAGGAAGAGTAACTAAAGTCTGAGGATGAATGAAGACAGAAAGAGACGAGCGGCAGTTATTTCAAGACCCATTGAGCTCAGGGGTGTGGCCTGGATGAGAGAGGACGTGCATGTGTGTGTGTGTGTGTGTGTGTACATTCCTGTGCATCTGTGAGCATTTGCCAAAGAGGGAAAGTAGCAAGTGTCAATAAATGGGCATGCTCTTGTTCCGCATTATCTACCTCTCAGGGCTTTTATTATTTAAAAATCACTGCAGTCCATTAATACAGCTGGTTTTTCACCAGGGCAATTTAAATTAATAGCTTACATGCTAATGGGCCATCTGCGTAGCCTGGTCAAACATATGACTGACGTGCAGGCAGCCACAGATTCTTCTCCAGTGTAGGGGAGAGCGGGGAAATAACGTTTTTTTGTATTTGGTTCATTTCTGAAAATATTACTAGAGATAGATTCATTATTTTTTTTAATACAAACAACCTACATCCCTTGGCTATGATTGCACACCACAATTAAATCTCTGGGACATACCGTTCACTAACAATTTGACCGAAAGTACAGAGAGCAAATTTTTACATTTTCCCCCCGTCATTCATGACTTTCCACACAGCCAACAGTCAACCGACATTCAGTGTGCATTTCTCCTTAAATACGTCCCACAGTTAAAAGCAAGTCTTCACAAAAATTCTGATGTGTTCCTACATTTAAACATTGGTCAGTGTTCATGTGTCATGAGTCAAATTTTGATTGAATCCAGGTCTTAAAATGATTTCAAGAATCATAATGTGCATCTTGTGCACGTGTCATCATTGACAGCTGACCAGGTGCAGTGGCTCCACGCTCTAGCCAATCTCTGCCTCTCTGTCATTGGTCAAAATAGAAAGAAAGCTGATCCCAGAGCACAACACTGAAAGCAAATGTCCAAAGTGCCAGCACTGAACTTTCTGTGTCCCAATGGGGAAGGAAAAAAAAATTAAAACAAGAAATAAAATGCTTATGTTTCCAGACAAAAATCTAGAGTGGAACAAAAATGATGAACGTGGTAAAAAAAGACAGCCACACTGGAGCATGAACTGTCCATGTAGAAGAGGTAGCATTTCAGCTGAGAGGCCAATTTTAACCCCACCCCCCGAACAGTCCATTAAAAAAATGCAGAAATGAAACCCGAAAATCAGCAGTTTTTGCCTTCAGAGGTCAAATGATAGCACGCTCGCCTGTGGTTTTCAGTGCCATTCCGACGAATATCATATCATCTAAAACCCTGTCCTGTGTAACAGAGTATGAGCTGAAAGTGGATACTGATGTCCAACAGAAGAAATGAAGAGTTCAGTAGGAGGAAATGAACGCAACACTAGAGTTTATCATTTTTGCATCTATAAAATAACAAAAAAGAGGTGTGAAAAATAATTCTGCAAGAAGACTTCCCCCTTTTATGCACATAAAAGAGTGTTTACGTTCTATACTTATTCACCCTGAAAAGGATCAAATTCAGGCAGAATGGTGCACCTCTGATGTCTCATTTCATATACTGTAACTTTAGTGATACATTAGTGTACCCATATCCTCAATCAGCCCATATTTGATTTGACTTTTAGAGTTGATCATGAAGGCAGGAGTCTATAAAAGAATTATTGAGTTTTCAATGACCGTGAACATAAAACTAGAAATTCAGCACTGGATTTGCATTTTTTGTCACTTGCAGTTAAACCAAATTACAGCCAGTCAATCACTTCGTCAGCCCCCGAATGCAGCCCATGTCGGTCTACTTCAGTTTGATTTAGGACATGCAGTAATAGTATCCGCTGTCCAGAAGGACAGGGGACCTTCATAAGATCCTTAAAAAACCACGGGCACATCCATCTGCTATCATTAGTCACCTGTCAAAATCTTCCTGAATTACTCATCACCTATGATTCACATTGTTCTTTCTTAGGTGCACACACAACATGCACACTGTCCACTTATAACCACAGAGACAAGACAGCGACAAAACCCTGGTGATAAATATAGCTCCATTCCGTTAACATTCTGGACAGGGTGCTCCCAACCTGTCCACCCCAAGAGATCCCGAGCGCCCCAAAACCCCGCCCACACCCCATTCCCCCCATGTTTCCTGGCAATAGTCACTGTGGTGACTTCACAGTGCAGGAAATGGGCCCGGGAGGTCTGCAGTGTCACCAGGAAAATGAGATCAAGGAGGGAGGAGGGGGTGGGGCATTGACAGCCACAGGACTTTCCACTGATGCCTCACAATAAAAAAACAAACTGAGTACCCTTAGCTGGACAGAGGGGTCTGGGGCAGTGTTTGTTTTCTGCAGGTCAGACTTTACCTCCATCTGAACTGTTGAATATTACCTCTTGCGTGGAGTTTGAGGTATGGTGAAACCTGCTGGAATTTAAGTATACACAGTGTAATGTAGGCATGAAAGAAAAAACATGTTGGTCTAACTATTTCTGGGAAACAGAGCCAAAATGGCAGGTCGAACATGCAATACAAATACCAATATTTTCCAGCATTCCATTTTCCTTTTTGTCTTATGAAATAAATGTACTTGAAGCCCCTTCTATAAAATTCTCTCCAAGAAACCTTAGAGTGAAAAATATTAGTCAGTTCATATGGCACAAGGCTTAGGAACAAAGCAAGATGTGAGGGAAGAGGAAGGTGTGGGTCTGTAGTCATCCAATCACAAATTATTTTCAAAGAGAGACTAAACGAGTATAAAATTGAGGATTGAAATGTCTGTCTGGACCTGGAACATGCAAAGGGCCGGAAGTGTGAGAGGACAGCTAAAGAGACAGAGAAAGAGCCTGAGCGAAAGGAAAAAGAGGAGCCGGAGGCTGCAGGTGAGAGATGAATATAAATCTCTCCTCTCTTTCCTGCGCTCCCTGGAGACCCCACACATGCCGGCCGCGCAGGTGTGGCGAGCGGCTCCAGCCCTGATGGATGATAGCACACGGGAGCGCTAGCGTGCGCTCAGCCCCACGCGGCTGCGTGCAGCAGGTGCATGATCAGGGGAAAGGCTTACGGCGCACGGGGGAGAGGGGAACCACTCAAAGAGCACCATCACAACACACCCACACACCGCACACCACACACCACAACATCCAAAGGCACTCCGCAAAAAAAAAAACGTTTCGAAAAAGGCAGGCTGTCACCTGGGCCCACATAATGTGCACATAATGAGGGAGAGATGGCTGGTGGGACCCAGAGCAGTTTTGGTTGGGACATGCGGTGTTTTGGGAGAGAGAGCCCTGTGAAAGTGAAGCAGTTGGGAGAGGGGGTGATAGGAGACGGAGAAGTTTGGGAGAGGGGGCTGATGGGAGATGGAGGAGTTTGAGAGAGGGGGCTGATGGGAGATGGAGGAGTTTGGGAGAGGGGACTGATAGGAGATAGAGGAGTTTGGGAGAAGGGGCTGATGGTAGGTTTAAGGTGGCATAACAGATCAGCAGGAACAGTGTGAACCTACAGAGAAGGAAGGTGGTAACAGTAGAATGACTGATATAAATAGCATCTGTGTCCTTAAATAGCGACAGCCAGCAAATCGCACAGGTACAGCGCAGCATTGCTGCCTTGTTAATCCCTGTTGATGGACGCCTTTGGGGACCGTAATATTTTCAAGGGTGGGGGAAAAAAAACAAAAAACGAACAGGAAGTGCTTTTTAATAGTGGAAAGCAGCCGACGGTGCAATTTAGGAGCTTTTGTAACCGCGCTGAATAAAGCTCTCGGAGTCGGCACAAACCTTGACTCAAGTCACACTGTGGAACGAAGGGACCTACATAGAGCGCGGGTCTCTCCTTACCGGTGCACATTATCCATGTGTCTGTAGGTATACATTTGTGCTGAATGAGTAAAACCTCATTTTAATTTCAACATTTACAAAATACAAAGAAGATGACTTTCTGAAAATCTAACCAGGCCAGGATCACAATGCAACAGGATCCAATGTAGCATCAGGCCCTCAGGGAAATCGGACCCACCGAACCTCATCAGCTTGCACATCCTGAATGAAAGTGTCTACGCTAATCTGATTTTCTGGTAATAAGTGAGGTTTATAATATGTGGTTAACAATGTATGGTTAAGACAGTGGGGTACTAAGGCATTGGTGCCAATCCAAATGTAAACTTTCCAGGTAAACAAATGGAGCAGCTTTGTTTCTGTCTGGACCCATTACTTCACAGTCTGTCCTAACACGATTTTAATAACCCTAGTAACACCAGGACACAAACACATCTGGCATCTCTACGCTGAGATGAAAACCTACTTAAATCTGTTAATGGTTTAAAGATCTGCAAAGCAGAATTTGACTGCAGACTCTCGCCTTTTCTTTCCTGTTGCCTACTGTAAAGGCCCTTAGTCCAGTACAACCCACAAGAAAGCTCCAAACCACAACTTCTCAAGGCAGATTCAATCTCTGTGTCAATGGCTCTGGTTGCTCTGCAAATGTGCAGTACCTCTAAGATCCAATAGGAAACACAATAAGATGATTATCATAGTGCAGTTTTCAATCACTGATTTGACTGATTGGCTGGTCATCATTGTTTCAAAGCATACAGTAACCAGACCAGCTTTAGAGTCCATGACTCCCTTCACAGCTCAAAACCCCACTGTCACATTATACCACTATTGACCAGTTGACACAGACTGAAACCAGAAACATGCGGTCATTGTGCAACCGGTAGTGCTGATTGGGCCTCTGTCTCTTGTCAAGATGAGGAAATTGTAACTCCATAGTTGTCCCTAAATTTTTGTCATGTAATCAAAATATGGCAGCATGTTTTTGTCACACATTTTTCCTTCAACAAAGGGAACACTACTGATGCACATATCAGTTTTAACTGTCGTGGCACAAGCACACACATGATTCTGTATACATACACTCAAACACAAATAATTGTGCTATGCTATGCACTCACAACCGCACACATACCTGTATGTGTTCAATCGCACGCACATATACACACACACTATCCCTCACACACACACACACACACACACACACACACACACTCTCTCTTTTTCCAAGCAAGATTCCTGTATATACATTCTGCCTTTTCTCAACTGTTAACGTGCAAAGGCACATAATGGCTACCGTACTGCCCATGTCTGGCTGAAGATGAAATATTTTAAACAAGGCTCCATTGCTCCATTAAATTAATACACTGCAGGTGCTGGAGTATGTCATGCACTGGCATAGAACTCCAACAGACTAAAACCTGGGAGACATCTGACCATCAGTCATCTACAATAGCCAGAAGTAGTAGCAACGTGATGTGATCCAACTTCTTTTGAAGTTGTATTTCACAAAACGTTAATGGAAAATGATAAATTGTAAATGGAAACAGGAGAACAAAAATAATGTTTCTATGAGACCAGAGTAGCTGACATTTATATTAAGTACAGCAGAAGGGAAGTATTCCCTATCACTGTCACTCATGACTTGTTTACTAGGGACAACCACATTGTATTGGAAGACATTTTTGATTCCGTGTCACCTGGAAAATTTTAATTTATAACACACTACTACACTGTCTACTTGCATACACGTTCACCCTGGCCCCAGACAAGCAGGGTGATTTTTCTTAGTGTAGGCTGAGCTCTAAAGACTGAACATCACAAGTCTGAGTCTGGGCCATGATATAAACTGACTATGACTGGGGTCTACAGCAGATTACAACTGGGCTCATCCTGTTGGGTAGTGTTCCCTGAGTTACCACTGCATTAACACCCCCTTAACTACTCAGAGCTAACCTCAGTTAATTATTATTAATGCTAGCTCTCCTGTCTGTGACGTCTGGTGCACAAAACCAGAGCTGGCTAACGGATGCAGTACGTGCATTGCAGGACTGCAGGTGCTCAGTTGCATTGCCTCTGTACAAGGGCAGGTAAAAATGGTGACTTCAGAGCACTGTAAAAATCAAGTTGTACCAAACAAAACAATGTCAAAGAGCGGGGAGGAAGGGGTTATCGTCCACTTAAAGCCACTTCTTCTACTTGCCAGCACAACATTTCTTCATTATGTCCATTCAATTTCCCCAGTGTTAGTTATGTTTTAGCACTGTGTCACTGTTTTGACCTCAGTGAAGTGACAGTACATTTGTGTGTTGTGCTATAACGAAACAAACTTGACTGACCAACTGACTGAGCCGCCGCTGCTGCTTAATTTAACAGCAGAGGTGATCGGAAGGAGCCGTTTCAGGTTTGAATGTGACATCTGCACAGAGGTGCCCTTTTATTCAGCAAGCAAAGCTGCTTCGTGCATCTTTTCCAGGCCCTGGCCATATATCAAATTTGAACAATTATGAAGGGAAATAGTGCAAAGAACATTATTAGGTTCAACAGGCACTATATTTAAATAGACCATTGCAAAATGATATGTACGTATATCAAGAGGGTCGTAAATTTAAAGTCAGAGGTCGTTTTTCAGATTTCTAAGAATTCAAGGGTCATAGTGGGTTACAATGCGTAACTTGGTAACTTGGCAGAATTTCTCAAAATTCTTCTGAGAATAATATTCACATGGAAGATAATTTAAATGGTATGGGTTAGAATCCAAAGCCAACAAATCCCATTAGAACTTTTAAACTGAAATATTTCTGTTGCCCCTTGAACATAAAGGGGGAAAAAGTTTTCACAAATGCATAATTAAAAATACAAACATGCAGTAGTATTAAACATCAAGACAAACAGACATTACAGGACTACATCCAACGATCTTCCCCACTGGTCAAATTTTCTCTCTTGTATCACCCATCAACAATTTATGTGCAATTGCCAGACAACATTACATCTGACTGAATTAGAGAGAATCAACCAAACACGGAGAAGCTTTGCAAAAGGTCTGAAAGCAGTCCGTGCTTGTTTGGGGTGTGAAGCTGTGGAAGGTGCATATCAGTACATTTTGTGTTGGGTTAGGTGTACAGTCACACTCGTGGGCTAGCAGTTATGTATGCTGACACTGGACCTGATTCATCATATTATTTCAGTTCAGTTGACATTTATAGATTTTTTTTTTCTCACAAAACTCAGAATTTAAGAATTGCAAAGTACAACATAAAGTTTTATAATGCTAACAGCTCAATTATGGGGTTAATGACGTATACAGTTGCAATGGTATGTTGCAATGAAAATATAATAATTTTCAGTATCAGCAAAAGATCATTCCCCTCTTTCAAAGGGGAAAAAAAGGTTTACCTGACAAATAAAGCTGACAGGGAGGTACGAAGGTATGTCACTGTGTGAAAGAGTTGACAAATGTTACATCCATTTTTAGGGTTTACGTCCATACACGCACAAGCTTGGAAAGGGCAGCTGGATTCACAGCCGTCTCCTTGTCCCTTGTATTATCTTTGGAACAGTCGCTGAGTCGGCTTCAGTGGAAGTTCCAGTTAGCAGCTCTAAAAGATGCTAATTAGAAGCGGAAAGGAGGTGCAGGGAGGCATGACATTTACGCAGACAATACCCTCATCACGCTGAGGCAATTAGCACAGGTCCGCACTCTGCAGCCCACAGCGCACGCACACGGACCTACGCGAACGGAATGCAGTTTCCACGGTGACATTACACACGCCCATCGCTCTGTTAAATTCACATGTAGAACCACAGACATTAGCAAACCAAAACGCCCATATTTAGACGCAAACAAAAACAGAGAGATTAAAGTCACTGTGTTAGGGGGGAAAAAACCATCTTTGTGTGTTCAGGGTTTTAGAAAAAGGCCTCTGAAGGCTTGGGCTTTTGTTAAAGTTGCATTATAATTTAAATGCCATTAATCATTTCCCTGGGCGTACATATACGGTTTTACATTTCGTGAAACAGTCCTCCCAGGCCAGGTTTGTAATAACACACTGGACAATGCTTTGCACAAATTGCTGGACACTGTGATTATGACACGAATTTGCTTCCAGCTTTCATCTGGTTTAATTAACCTTCAGCAATGGTTCCCACATCCGAGACAGAGTAGTTAGTTTTAGGCAGAGTAGTTTTCGTGATGCACTTCGGTTCGGCAGAACATGTGGTTATTGCCCAAGCATTTTCCCCTGACACAGGTCGAAGAGCTGCTTGTGAAATGACAATACCCTACAGTGCAGGACAGTAATTAGCAAAAGCACTTGATTCTGTTCTGACATACCGTTAGATCTAATGAAATCTGTGTCAAGTGTGAAATTATGAAAATCCTAGTAATACCATGAGAGTCGTCGTTCACAGGTGGATTAAGAGATTATCCTGAGCTCTGCGTCAGTCTGAAAAAATGAAACAAAAAAGTAGGTTTAACCTTTGGCCCGTCTGTGACTGGATTTGGCTGTTTTTGAAGTTCAGGGTGTGAGAAAGAGGTGAAGTTACACACTAAGTAGGTGGTCAGTACATCAACACCAGAGAAGGAACAGATTCCAGACATCAATTTACAACTTATTTATTCTTTTTACAAACTGAATAATTCACGCAAATATCAGATATATTTCAATACAGCACCCTTCTGGCTTTTAGAAAGACCTCATAGAAGTACATAATTTCTTCATAATTTCTAATGGCTAATTCACAACATGAATACCCAAAGCCCTTTCAGGCTCTCCTCCAACATAATTAACTATAGCATTTGCTTTTCAGTGGTTGAGTTTTAATCATGACACAATCCCAGAAACATTCATAGCCAGCACACAAGATCTAGATTTTAAAATACGTCAGCTACAGGGAAGATTATGTCACCCTTAAAACAATTATATTTAGTTTAAATGTGATACATATTCAAAAAGGCTTTCAGCACATTCCTAACTGTGCCAGCACACTCAGTGTTAAATATCCCAAACAGTGGATCTCTCCACAGTAAAGAGAATTTATAGTCAGCTGCTAAAGTTCCTTTGTGTTGCCTGCTCAGGTTGCCGTGGCGGCGACCTCCCGACCTCCTGGTGGGAGGGCTCCTCTTTGATGATACCCCGGTTGGTGTGACGGTGACATGCAGACATGGTAATGGCAGGGACTAGCGGGGGGAACAGGGCTTGACAAGCTGTTGGAGTCTCTGAAAATGGCAACATCACAACTGCCACTATCGTCTCCACTAATGCTATCATCATCACGCTTATTACGAGATTGTTTAGCTAATGCCTTTATCCGCGACCTCATAAATCAAATCTCAGCTGGCTCTGAAAGACGCGTTTGCGTGGAGCAATTAACCCCTTCCTCTCTCCGACGCCCCCCCCCCCAGCTTGTCACCGGTTTAGATTGTGCTGAGACGGAACACTCTGACTGCGCCGTGCCCTGGGTCACACCACCTGCCGGATTTTACTTCCCAGGAACTGGAGGGTTGCTACCATGAATCACCCAGTTCCTGTGAAAAGACATACCAAGGTGTTTAGGCTTAGCTTTTCGACAATCTGGGAGAGTCTGGAGCTCCAAATGGGCATGGAGCCTTTTTCTGATGTTGACGGCAGTTGGATTGACTGAACGTGATTCTCACGGAGCTACAGTATGGTGAAGCAGAAGAAAGGTACGAACAGGAGCGTGTGTCCTGCACTCACACCCCTCCCTCAGAACTCTGACACTGTGCCAGGACAGAGAGGACCCACTTGTAGGCTCTCAGCCTCTCCGTGCCCCTCTTTACCTCATTAGAACCAATTAAGAGTGGGGCTGCTGAAGGACTGGGAGGTTGAGAGTGCAGATAATACTCCTGCTGAATTATTCATTCCTTTTGCCCTCTCTCTCACTCTCTCTCTCTCGGTCTAGACAAAACAGCAGCAGTGTGGTGGGTTAGTGGTCATAAGTCACCACCACCACACTGAGCTCTATTGCCAACACATGGACACGTTATGTGAACCACTGGCCTTGGCTATAGATTAATTAATTGTATATAAATTATTTATTAATTGAGACACCGCTGTATAAATACATGTCAACGCTGATCACTGGGTGCATACCACACACCCACAGTCAGAAAAACGAAGAAAAACACTGAAAAATGTTCAGTGTAAAAACAACAGTACTGTTGTACTGAATTGTACTGTACAGAACTGTAAGGAGACGCAAACAGCATGGGGGACACTGTTAAAATGAAAGAGGAAGGAAGTGCAAATCAGCAGTGTGGACATCCTCCACAAGACTGGAGCAACACACAGGAAATGGAATGCACTAGGGTGATGATTCAGATACTGTCCTAAACAAAATGATAATAGATAGATGACCCACCCCCAGCCATAAAGATGGGAAAAGAGGGTGGCGGGGAAAGGAAGAGAGAGGGAAAGCACCGGACACAGAGAAGGCAATGGAGGAGAGGTGGAGGGCAGTGGAGAGTCTGTTAAGCCTCTGTTAAGTAAGACACTGCTACGCACAGGAAGCTGAAAAGGCCTGCTCCAGTGGAGTCATCAGAAAGGGATGCACCTGTATAAGTAGGTTCAGACTACGATAATATGTCTGATAAAGGCATCTTGTTCTAGCAAATAATGCATGTGACATGCTGTAAATATAAAGCTTCTATCTGAAGGAGAGAGTGGGGTCCATTATTTGAACAGTGCACTGAGTGCACATGTAGAAAACAGTAACAACAAAAAAGAAAGGTAAAAAAATGGTGATAATTACCTAACCTGACTTTGACTATAGGAGAAGGGGGGGGATACATAGAGAAAGAGGTTCTCAGTTAGAGAGACATGAGGAGAAATAGCAGATCTTGCTGTATTTAAAGGCAGCCTGGACTGACCTTTAGGGGATGTTATTCTTTCTGCCTTTCCATAAAGGAGCCAGTTAGCTGGGACTAACTGCAGAGTCAGGGATTCATTGGAAGGAGCGGGGAGGGGAGGGAAAGGTGGATGGGGGGAAGAGAAAGGGGTAGGAGGAGGAAAAACGGCAGGATGAGGGATGTGTTTGGGAACCGGTGTCAGAGGGACAGGTAGGAACTTCAGAATAAAAAGCAGGCCGTGTCACTTTCTAATGCTCAAGCACAGCACTGAACCTACATGACACGCAAAGAGAGAGTACCATGTGACACGGACAAGGCAGTGCAGCACTAGGCAGACTGAGAGTTATAAATATTGCGCTATATTATGAATTTATTTTATCTGTGTTGTCATGGTGAGGTTTCCCCACATGTTTATAGAACCTGCCATTATAAATTAAAACGGTCTCAACAACACTTAAGCCTGGACTTACACGTGTGGGTGGGGGTGGGGCGGGGGAGGGGGTGGTTTGGGGGGTGCTGCTGAGGGAGAGGAGGTGGGGGAATGGAGAAAAGGGTCACAGTCTAGGGACCTCCAAGATTAGGGCCGAGGGTTGGGGAGGGCTTCCCTGACACCACGGCTCATTTCGGGCATACACATTTACTCTGGCTGTAACCGGGCTCTTAGTCCCCCCTCCCCCCAACACACACACTCCTACAGTCCTGTAAAAAAACACTCTCACATTCTTGACAGCCCTAATGGGAATTCCAACAGACACCACTGTGTAGCGTGCGCTGTGAATGTACAGTCTATATGCCTTCACCAAAAGCAACACATCAGCAGATTTATGGACTGGTGACAGCCCAATGATCATGCCCAGTGATTTTAAGGTCTGTTTTTTCCCCCCCTGGATCTCAAGAGGCCTTTTGCTAACAAGTACACCCAGTGTACTGTAACGTGGTGACACCCCCACGGAAATTGGGCAAAAATAAACTGGTGCCCGGCCCAAAATAGCATTCCCTCGGGAGGCCTTGTTTTACTGGGAAACGAGAACAACCGAACCTCTATGACTGGGCCGCTAGAAGTAAGCAAAACGCACCCAGTCAGACACTGCTGAGTGCTTAATATTCCAGATCAAACCAATGCTTTGCTCAAGGAGTTCTGTGGGTCATCAGGATATATGATGTCCGCAGGTATAAATAAAGAACATTTATGTCCGCAATGTGAACATCAGGAAAAAAGCAGATACCTTTATTTGAAAGGTTTGCCGGAAGAGTCAGAGCATAGGACATGTTGTTGTTGAAAAATTCAAATAATTTTGGGGTGTGGCACAATTTGGCTGATTCTACACTCAGCGGCCACTTTATTAGGTACACCTGCTTGTGAATGCAAGTTGCCTGCTCCTCCAAACAACGAATCACGTGGCTGCAATTCCATATACAAAGCATGCATGGTGAAGAGGTTAATTTGTTCGCACAATCGATTGGGCAGTGCTCATGATCTAAGTGACTCGGTGCCAGACATGAGGATTCCAGCATCTCAGAAACAGCTGCTCTCCTGGGATATGCACGCACTACAATCTTCAGAGTTAGCAAAGAATGGTGCGATAAACAAAAAACATCCAGTGAGTGGCAGTTCTGTGGGTAAAAACACTTTGTTAATGAGAGAGGACAGAGGAGAACGGGCAGACAAGTTCAAGCTAACAGAGAGGCTGCAAATAACAGCTGTTTGCAACAGTGATGTGTGCGAGTGCATCTCTGAACACACAACACATTGCATTCAGCACGATGAAGTGGATGGGCTACAGCAGCAGAGGACCATGCTGGGTTCTGTCAGCTAAGAATAGGATAATGGGGCTACAGTGGGCACATGATCATCAAAATCGAACGACTGAAAATAGGAAAAAATGTAATTTGGCCTGCTGCAACATACAGATGGCAGGGTCAGAATTTGACACAAACAGCATGAATCCATCCTGCCTTATGTCAAGGGTGCAGCCTGGGGATGGTGGTGTAATGGTGTGGGGAATGTTTTCTGGGCACACGCTAGGCCCCTTAATACTAATTCAGGATTATTTGAATGCCACAGCATACCTAAGCATTGTTGCTGACCATGCGCCTCTCTTTATGTCCACAGTCTACGCTTTTTCAAATAGATACTTCCAGTAGGATAACATGCCATGGCACAAAACACGCACCATCTCAAGCTGGCTCCATGAACGTGGCAGCAATTTCAGTTTACTCCAACGGCCTGTCAGTCGCAAGATCTCAATATAATAGAGTACCTTTAGGATAAGGTGGAATGGGAGGATCACAGCATGAATTTGTGGTTGAAAAATATGCTGGAACTTCAGGCTGTTCTGAAGGCAAAAGTACTAGCTAGATGCACCAAATAAAGTGGCCACTGAGTGTCTCTCTCTCTCTCTCTCTCTCTCTCTCAAACACACACACACACACACACACACACACTCAAGGGTGCAAAAAGAAACACCCTCTCACAAAAGAACCTGGTACAATAAGTTCTAAATAATTACAGAGGGCCCAGGTGATTTCTGTCCAGTATGAATTGCACGTGAAAATCAGCACATTTTTACCAACGTCAATGGAAAACTCAGTGAGATTTCCTCTGGTAATACTGAGAACAGCACTCCGGATTCGGGACAGCATTATACTCTGAGTGGTGACAGGAGGCTAGCTGCGTTAGCACAAGTCCATAATGCTTCCCGCGAAAGGCGATCAGGACACTATCACAGGAAGACTGGAGCTACTGGTATGATGGTGACTGCATGGTTATGTCGCCAGTGAGCCCAGAGCTTGTGGGCACTGCACAGCTGGAAGCCCTGCAGGAAAGTGGCCCTGCTGCATGATGCCTCCGCAGCTGAGAGAGTATGGGTTTGCAATACCGACACTGCGTACAACACCCTGGAGTACAAAAAACAAACATGCAAAAACAACCCTTCCCTAAGTAAACCAATGACAGAATTTCATTAATGAAAATATATTATCTTTGTGTTCGTCACAGGAAAGCTCACAAACGTGCTCTTTCATTAGTAGCGGTTCAAAGAGCTGACGGCGCTTACTCACTTAAGGGAGGCTCTGCCGCGCTTGTATAAACCTGTATATACTCAAGAACAGTGCACCCTTTTGTGAGCTTTTAACAGGGCGACATTTGGAAGTTCTCTGTCATCCGCACCAAACACTCAGGCTGGCCCCTGCTGTTACCGGCAGCCCCCTGACGCCATCGCCCCGCTCGACCCTCGTAATCCGCCTCCGGGTCTGGCCGCTCTTAATCCTCCGCTCCGTGAGCGGAACCAAGCGGATGGAATTAGGCGGACGTCATATCTTGGAATACGATCTGCGTGGCTAACGTCGCTCCGCCCCCGCCATCTTTCTGCCCGCCCGGTTAAACCGCCAGCTTCTTCCTGCCAGGGGAATCGTGCCCACTGTGGATGAAGAGGAACGTTCCATCTGAGGTTTGTGCTGGTGTCCAGAGGGCCCTCTTTGCTAAGGCCTGCAGCGGTCTCTTCATCCTCCTTTTAGGCCCGTATGCTATATCACTTCCACGCAGACCCTCTGGAGATCGCACAGACACAGGCCTCTCAGTCGGGCTTCAGTGCGGTCGGATGGCCTCATGCACTTAAAATAAATTCCTGGCCAGGCCTTCGCCCCCAAATGAGCTGTCTTTCTAGCCTGGCTTTGCTAAAATAGCATTACATAAACACAGATTACTGCAGATTAAGGGGTGCGGAATGGACATGCAGGTCCCGTTACCCTCTGCTCCCACAATGCAACGGGACAGAACCATCCATCACTTTAGGTCGATGCGCATTGAGCACTCTGAGGTCAGTAAAATAGCAACTTTAAAAAAATAAAGTTCACATACAAATAATTGTTTTGTCTGGTCCCGTTGTACACTCATTACCCGTAATCTCAGCTAACCGGGTGTCATTCTTAAAAGCAGAGGGCGGAATGACGAACACAGCAGCGTTATACGGTATCTTTACAAGGCACGGGGTTCTTATGTCACAGATAGCTGCAGGAATCGGGAGGCCGGTGTGCAGCTGAAGCAGAAATTGCCTTTATTTCGGAAACCTGAACCTCACACCCCTGTCCTGAGAGAGACAGGCCATCTCTGGGGACACGTTTCTGCACTGAAAGGAGAAATTAATACAGCACATGCCCTCCCAACAGGTCTCCTTCATATCACGCGGACTCACAGGGGGACAAAACAGGGCTGTAAGCTCACTACCCCCCCCCCCCTCTCTCTCTCTCTATCTCTCATAGTTCCTCTCCCCTCCTCTTTCTGCATCTCACTGCTTTATTAGCATGACATGGTGCATAGCCAATTTACGGAAATGTAAATTGAACAGAACAATTGCTATATCTAACTGTGGTAACAACAACAAACAACACTATAATAATAATAATAATAATAAATGAAATCATTATATTCATAATTTTTATGTTCAACTATTGTCCCTCAGATTATGACAGGCAAATATGCACTTTGCTGCTTTTGGAGCTGTTGGCTATACTCCTAGCAGGACTAGTAGTTTCTTTTCCTTTGTTTGTGACTATGCGTCTTTTATAAATAGAGATAATTTGCTGAAGTAATGTGTCCTATTTTCTGAATATTTTCCACAAAGTAGGAAATAGTGCATCTCTGTTTCCACCTCTCCTGTCTTACAGTGACCATATATACATTCTTCACCTGGTAACCATGGATTCTGGTGCCAGCTTTTTTCAATTGTGAGTGTGTGGTCACAGAGCCTAGACTTGGTCAGGATCTGTCTCTGCTTTCCATAGTGCCGTGAAAAAGTATTTGACCCTTCCTGATTTCTTGTATTACTGAATATTTGTCACACTAAATGGTTTCAGATCTGTAGAAAAAGTATCTCTGAAAGAGAAGAGATATTCAGATAATATGTAGTCCCTTTTTAGCAATCTAGCTTGTTTTGTGTTTTGGTTACAGGATCCCAATATTCCAGATAAGAAATTTTGGTCTGCTTCATAACTTGGTTTATTCTGATTTGTTGGTAGGCAGAGCTGGTATGAAGCTGGTACGTGTTTTGTGTTAGTTAGGTTAGTGAGTTAGTTACCTGCTGACTGAGGGGACTCTTTTCATGACTGAGCTCTTGGGCTTTTACTGCCTAAATTTTAATGTGTCCTGAGGGCTTGAATTGTAACACTCTTTTTTGGATATGAATCATTTATGGATAATGGCCTATTGCTGCCATTATCTGCATGCATTATTTGGTGTTTTCATTTGTACTTGTAGAATGTCTCTGCAAAATTCTATATCCAAGGTCTCCATTAGATGCTTGTCCCATTTTGAATAGTTCTGGCTGAGTGGACCTCATACCTAATTTCCATACAGTGCAATGTAATACTACTTTTTAAAGGGTAATTACATCCAAGGTCACTATTTTTATTTTATTTTTTAGAAGTAAACGTGTTTGTATGCCTACTTTATAATGAAACATTTTAATCCATGCCGCTATTTCAACTTTTCTGAAATAATACCATTTGGCAGAAAAAACTGGTAGAAAATGTCTTGGTGCTGCCCCCTAACATTTGAAAAATGCTTTCTGCATTCCATTTTGGCCCTGTCCCTATCATGATGCCAGAGTACCTTCTGGGGTACTACTACGTCGTGTATATGTCAATCAAGACATTTCTGCCCACCAATTCGTCTATTTACTTTTCAGTTAACTTCCTCATTATAGTATGAAGATTGCACACCGATGTATATCATTTTTTCCAATCTCGAATTTTTTTGTTCAGTTTTAACCGTAAGTGTAATTGTTCTTTTTTAGTGACTGTGTTGTGTTGGGCGAGTTCTACTTTGTATCACATCAATATTCCTCCTGAGTCTCTGCCATGTCACACTAAAAACCTTTCTCTCTCAAACTCCAATGGCTTTAATGAATGGAAATCAACCACTGCTTCCAAAGCAATACAATGAACAAATACTTGTAAATAAATAAATAAATAAATAAATATTATTATTATCCTCTCTCTGAAGCTCCACTGTTAGCAGGTAAGACTCTGCTCAACACAGTATAAGTGACAGTGGGGTGAGAGTACTTGCTGAGTGGCTCATGTTGAACTGGGGACTTGTACATGCTGCAGAATGTAACAGGAGGCAAGAGGCAAAAGGGTAAGGAAGGAGAGAGGGAGAGGGCGGTTTAGGATGCCAGATGAGTGGGAAAGACGCTCAGTAAGGGTTGAAAGAAAAGGAGGCAAGCCATGTGAATGGAGAAGGAGAGACCAGCCTGAGTTTGTTTCTGAAGGAATATCGCTCTGTACCTGTGTCCCGATGACCACAGCATGTTATGCCTACGGGGAAAGCGATGGAGGCGTCACAGGTGGAACAGAGTGGCCTGGCGACGCTGGCATAATCGTTACATGCGATTGGCTGTGCCTCCATCAGGACCCCACCCCCACCCCAACCCATAGACCATCTGACCTCAAAACCCACCCCCCAGGGAAATGTCAGACGCTGTTTCCCAGCAGACAGGGACGCACTGAGCAGAACACAAGGCGCACTTGCCCCCAGACTTCAGATCTAATAGGACTGGGGGGGGGGGAGAATTAGAAAAAAAAGCAAACACACCATAATCCTAGAGGTTCATCTGCTTTTTGTTCCACTGTAAACTAATTACCCGGGCTGCAATCTCATTATTTGCTCAGTTTTATGTCTTAATTATTTATTTGTGTTTTGCCTTGATGTGTCACAGGGCAGGAGGGCGGAGAACAGGCACGGAGCACTGAGCTGGCTGAACGCTAGCCGCGCTCCGCACGGTGCTTTGCCATTCTGGCGCGTTGGCTGGGTCAACCCCGGTCTCCCGTCGGCAATAACAACCTCCCCCGTGCTGTTAGCGTCCGGGCTCAGTTCACACTGCTGATGTTAGAGCACTGCTGGGATGCACACAGGCATGAGGCATCATTTTCATTTCCTGCACTGGAGGGTTTAAGGTTACTATCCGTGGCTCTCCTCCTGGCCTCTGTGACTTTGTAAAATTCTGGGACGTGTGCAGTTTTTTTTTTGTTTGTACTTTTGTTCCCATGGTGTTGGTAGTTGTTTGTTTGTGTTTTTTTGAGTGTGTGTGTGTGTGTGTGTGTGTGTGTGTGCGAGAGAGAGTAAGATGTATCAGTGACAGCAGTGACCCCTTACATTATAATGATAAGTTCTTCTTCACCATAATGAGCGACAGGGTGCTCTGAGTGTGGACATGGTTTCCTTTTTTAGGGAGAGCAGACAGGACTGCCCTCGTTTGTTTTTAAGGAAGAAAGAAGAGCGCAACAGATTAAAATGGGACGAGAGCCCAGAAGGTGCTGTGGTTTCTGCTGTACACAGTTCACTGTGCTACTGTACAGTTTCTGCACTGATCTGTCTATCTGTCTCTTTCTGTGTGTCTGTCATTCTGCACATCCAGGGTACCCCTGGTCCCAGTCCAGACAGAGCAGCTGTCGGTCAGCGACCCCTCTCCCTTCATGGGACAAAGAAGAAAATAAAGAGAGGAGGAGAAGGGTGTGGGTGAAACTGATTAAAAAGGAATGAAAAAAATGTAATGAAAAGAATATTATTGGAGCAAAATGTCCACATTTCACCAATGAAGAATAGAAAATGGCATGCGGCTAAAACTAAGACGAAGCACAGAGTAGATTCTCCCTCTCCCTCTCTCTCTCCATTTCTCTCTCTCACTCTTTGCTTTATGATGCAGGCCACTTTACCTGAGTCATCAATAAAAACAATCATCTCCTGACTGGAACTGCTTCAGACGTTCTGCCAGGCTTCAGAACTGTTCCAGCACGTGCCACAGAGACATCTCTCGATGTACAGACATTTAAAACCCATTAGACTAAAAAAAAAAGAAAAAAAAACCAGAGAGCTCTGCTGTTGACTGATCATGCACACCCCATCAGGAAGTGAAAACAGAAATCTAGAAACTGGTCTGGTTGCATGGTTCCGAGCCTTTGTTTTTCTGAAACGATCCCCTCCACATCCATCCATGCAAGCTTCACTCTCGTTACCTGGGTTCCATTGTCCTCAGCACAGACCTATAATTCCATCGCATTGTTTGCAGACTTTGGTCACAACTATAATTATTGGTCATTATAGTCCCCCCCCCCCCCCCCCCCGTTGTCTGGGCCAAGGCGCTCCTACTCCTTTGCGATGGTGTAAATTATCTCTCGTCTCGCACTGACGCAGTGAATTGTGGGGGTAGTGCGGTAGTGCATCTCTTGACATCTATAAATAATGAGGGTTTAAGCTGCCCGGTGTAAACAAAATCCATTTCGGGTCTCAGCACGGTGACCGTTAGAACCATAGAAGGTTAAAAAAAATGTGATTTCCCATGGTGCATTTGCGTCACTGATGGAGAGGAGGACAGGGAGATGAGAGGAGATACCGAGGATGAATGCACAAATTCCTTCAATTGAGAATGACCCCTGACCCTCACGCTGAGTGGGAAATCCTCTCTTGACATGAAGGCCTATGCAGCAGTTAAAAAATCAGTTGATGTTCCTGGCAAAAGCAGGCCCTGACAGAGCTTAAGAACATGGCGAGAGAGACAGATATTAAAGACTGCCCCGTGCACAGTGTCATCTATCAGAGCTGACCAACAGCCATCCTCAAGAGCCAAAGAGCTAACTGACAAGACCAGTCTCATCAGCAAATACATAAATAAGTAAATAAATAAATAAATAAGTGAATGAATGAATAAAATGAATCGATAACTTTTGCTGAGAGGTGGGATTCAGTTCCCCCACCAGCCCTCTGACCGCTCCATAATTTCTTTAAAAGCACTAACAATGCATTATTAAAGACCATATCAGCAGAGCAGGCACCACAGCGGTTCCTTACACATGCCATTCCGGTACGTGCATTTACGTGTAAAGATGTTTCTGCCTGTGAGCCTGCGTACATTATTTCTATATCGGTTCGTGAGTTGCCTTAAGCCATGCGTACGAGTCGAGAAAAGAAAGTTTTGTTTTTTTTTTGCTAAACTTGGAGAACTCGAACTCCACCTTGCGCTCACTGCCTTTGTCACCGGCCTGGCTTCCCTCATTCCCCAAGCCGTTAAGAGTTTTCTCACGTCTCAGTTCTTCAACGAAAAAGAAAGACGTTAATGGCCAATTGAGTGCAACGATATAAGTGCCCTGACAGAAAAGAGAAACATATAACAAAAGAGTGAGAGAGAAATGTTTAATATTAACTGAGCTGTATTTGGATTTAATAGCTGAGGAACAACGTGCCAGGCGACTGTAGTCCCGTCTCATAGCTAGCTTTATATCAGCCTGCACCTAGTAAATCTGTTTCTTTCTGCTAAGCCAGTACTCTCCCCCTCCCACTTTTTTTTCTCTCCTTCACTCTCTAACATGGGTTCAGACCCAACTTTGCACCGCCTCAAATCATTTGTGAGCATTATCTCCTTTTTTCCATTTTTACAGTCACTCTCTCTGTTTTCAGTGGTTCAGGGGTCCAGTGCTCAGTCTCTATTGCTTCATATCAGTAATTTTACTCAAGCATAAAGGCAATAAAACTCCAGCACAATGCCTGAAAAATGCATTTTCAGATGAGTGGCACTTTGTGCGCAGCACCTTTGTACACAATTTCACACATTGCTCACTAATGCTTTGCCTGGGAATTTTGAGGTAAACTTAGTAAATATACATATCACACTTGCAAGTAGAAAACTATATATTTAATATAGTTAATCAGTTGTCAAAGTCGTTTGCATCAGGAGGTCGCCACAGACCTGTGTTTGTGTGTTCACATTCAGGAAGAATAAATCAGGACTAAGTAGCTCATGTAATTACTGTGTGATTTTCTATATGCAATGTTGGAGGAGGTCAGAGGTCAAACATGGCCAGGCATGTACCAGGGTCACATCACACAAATAAACACAGACAGACACACACACACACACACACACACATTCATGGTTGACCTCACCTTCCTCCATTGCTTTGTCTTATCCTCCTTCTTAGAACTGGGAGATCATTACAAGGTGACAAACAAAAGGAACACGTGGACATCGACTCTAAAGGACTGTGGCTTTGAAAGTTTTACAACACTGGCCCTACAGTATGTCATTGAGAGACTATCAAATATCAAGCTTGGTTTGTGTTCCTGAGCTTTTTGCGGATGGAAGACTTTGCCGGGACGAGCAGTTCCCAGGCCTTGTTTTAACAACGCTGCATTCCCCAGCTGCTCACAGGGCAAGGGAACAAAGCTTTCATTCCAAAACCTCACTCTACATGTATACGTGTCCACCACCAGGAGTCCAGTCAAAACAACTGAAATCTGAACTCTGTGTGTGCGAGTGTGAATTTATGTGTTCGCACACGTGTGTGTGTTTGCGTGTGAATGTATGTGCGTGCATGCATGTGCATGTGTGTGTGTGAGAGAGAGAGAAGTCTATCACTCCACTTATATGTGTCCACACTATGTCTGAAAGGCCGAACTGTATTCAAGTCAAGAGCAGGCCTACATTAACACACTGCGCGAGTTAAATGATCAGCAGGCCTTAAGAGCACCATAGTCCAGCTCTGTGTTCAAGGAAAGACTGCATAAGAATAGAATAGACTTCATTGCAACTTTTTTTTATTTACTAATTACCAATTGCTTGAGGGATGCACTTTTTCTGGACCTTGCATTAGATGTTTACCAAAGCGTTTAACCTAAATTACCTTGCTCAAGGTTGGAATGCCCATGGGAATTGAACCTGCAATTACTATATCTATCAAATAAAGATAAAACAATACGGAGGCACTTTCCTAATAAGCATTCACAAACAACTGCATTATTTGGACAAACATTAGCATCAGCTGCTCCATGCTGTTACGTTCTAGAGACAGCTACCTACTTTATTTTGTTTATTGCTGGAGCGTGTTCAAGCAATGGTACACACACACACCACCTAAAGTCAAATGTTCAGTGGAAAATCAACTGTGGTACAGTACTTTCAACCGCCACTAGAGACACCGTGTGTAGCTGCGCGCGACGCCGGCCTGTGGTAAAGGTGCGCAGGTGAGGAGGTGAGCGCAGTCAGCGTGCTGCGCGAGCGCCAGGGAGAGATTAGCGCCTCCGTGGAGATGACAGATCCCCGCTACGCTGATTTACACGCCGGGCAGGTATGCCGAGCCGGCTGAGGCCACGCGGCCGGGGAAGGCCCAAGAGGAGAGGCGGCGACGGCCATACTTGGGACGGTTCCAGTCCTGGGAGAGGGGCTATTATTACGCCGCGGCTCAGCGCGATGCCGGGCTCGGCTCCGTCCCCTGGCAGAGAGAGGGGGCAGGCCTCGTTCCCGAAACACGCGGGGCGACGTCGCCGGAGCCAACCGAGTGACCGTAACGTGAAACCGATGCCTCTTAGCGCCCAGCCTAATGGGCTGTAACAATAACAAGTAAAAACAGAGAAGCTCACCCCTTCAGAGTATATAAAAACAGAGCTGATAATAATAATAAAGCAACAGCACTACTAGTGTAGTTCAAGGCTATGCTATCTGCCGCTCTGCAGATTCTGATTATTGTGTGGAAGTGGTCATTGGACTGTGTCAGAGGGCATGCCTTATTATATATACTTTCAGATAATCATCCATGTGTCTTATAGAGAGGGAGAGGGAGAGAGAGAGCGAGAGTGCCTGTGTTTGGGAGAGAAAGTGTGAGAATATGATAGTGAGAGAATGTATGAGCTTCAGTAGTTCATAATTAAACAACCCCAAACCTAACAATTTGGTTCAAGGCTATGCTATCTCCTTCTCAGAAGATACTGAAGATTGTGATGAAATAATTGCACTGTGTGAGAGACTAATACTTGGTACATGCTGACAGATAAAATGTGAGAAAAACAGCCAGTGCCAGTGTGTGAGTGACGTGCATGAGCGCGTGTGTGCATACACGTGAAAAATTTGAGTATGTATATATGAAATTAAGCATTTTGTGAGAGCATGTTGGTTTTTATGAGAGGTGTGTGTGAGAGATTGAGAGAAAGAAAGTGTGTTTTTTATGTGTCCTTGTACGTAAGTAAATCCGGGTGTGTGCATGTGTCTGCATTCACATATTTATGCAGGCATGCAAGCTTGTGGGTGCTCACACACATGTATGTTTGTATGAATGTGTGAGTATTTATTTGAAAGTGTGTTTGTATGTGCGTGCGTGTGTGTGTGTGAGAGAGAGAGAGAGAGAGCGAGAGAGAGAGAGCACGCTCTCTTTCCCTCTGGATTTCCCTCTGCTGTAAACAGAGGATGACACCAGTCGAGAGACAGCCGGTCTTGTTTAAACAACAGGAGGGTGAACGGTGCCGCTGCAGAACCTTCCCCTCTAGGGCCGCAGACCGGGCCCAGCTGGCCGACCGGCACATTCCGGCTGTCGGGCCGCGGCTTGACCTGGCATGGCCGGAGAGATCCCCCTCACACACACCCAAGGTGTCGCTGTCACAGAGGCGCTGACCCACAGTCAGTCCCCAGCGCTTCACAAGGCAGCCTTCCAAAACAGACACACACGCAGTGCGCGACCGACAGCTGTCTCTGGGATATGACACACTGGATGTACGGGAGACCAATGTTAAGTGCGTGCGCTCTGGACGACTGTGACTTTCTGAAGGCGTCTGAATTCATGTTCATAAGATATAAGGAATAAGGAAGCACAGGAATAAGGAAGCACTGAGAGATTAAAATAAGTATAACAGCACAGCAAAAGTTATCCTATAGGTAAGGGGGTTTGCAACCCTGGGCTTGAAGAGCCACAGGATCTGCTGATTTTCCTTTTTACCTTAAAGTCAGCAAGACTGGTGAGATGAGTTTTAACCAAGTAATCAGTTCCTTTAATTGATCGGTTAAGTGCTGAGTAAAAATTAAAATCAGCAGGCCCTATTCCCGGGACCGCCTGCTGAAAGTAAACAGCTTTAGACCGGCCCCTCCATTCTGCATTATCATCATCCTCTACCAGTGCAAAGCCCCAGTTCTGAAGTACACTGACTAGCTAAGGGAAATACACAAGGTAATGACATGCAGTTTGGAAATCAGCAACAAAAAGTTTTAGGAGGGCTTACAAAAAGCTAACGTAACTAGGTTTCCCTAAACTTTTCCTTTAATGATATTAAGGTGTAAACAGAAAGACGACACAAAGTTTCACAGGAGATCTAGTAAAAAAAATAAAAAACATAGTAGTACAGTGACGAGTGCGGGTCCAGGAGAGATATCACTAAACACTGAGTTATAAATTAGTCTGAAATCAACAATGGCTTGAGTCAAACAGAACTCTGATAAGCTGTCTTGAGTCAGGGGACGTGTAGTTGCTACGATGCATAGCGGCAGAAGCAAGCAAGTTTTATTTTTTCCTCGCGTGTTTACAGGGGATTAGCTGTTGGAGGGCCCAGTGGAACACGTATACACACGGCCTCGGCATAACTGATCATTTAAAGAGCGGAAAAAATCTCCTCCGGGTCATAATTCATAATCCGTTATTATTATTGCTAAGGAATACTCAGGAATTGCTGTTCTCAAAACACTGGTCGCCACCGGACAAACAGCGTGGCACTGTGCCGTAGCCGCGCATCACGAGAGCATGAGAATAATATAAACACAATACAATAAATGCAATAGTTTGAAGGTCAGCTATTCCCAAACATGAAAGGTTTCAGCTGGTGGCTTTCCGGGGAAGCCACGTCAATTAGACACGTTATTGGAAAGAAACTGTTTATAGAGCTCAAAGGCTTTCAAAATCTCTCCGAACAACTCTTTACTGAAAAATACCTGCCGACAAGCCAGCCCATTTTTTTCCCCAGTGCAGTATCCCAGGAGTCGTATGGAGAAGAGAGACTGCATCTATATGCAGGTAAACACACACAACAATATATCAAGGTTTCAAAACTACCAACATCATTGCTTTCCCTTTTTCCTAAAAGGCACCAGGGGTGAGTTTATGAGAAAACAAAACCCTGGGATGCAGTTTGGTTGGATTTACCAGACATTTATAAATCACTCAGGACTCTGGGGTAGATTTTCAAGTCGTAAGGAAAAAGAACATACTCCATGACGTACTGCCTGCTGATGCATATCATGCAAAAAAAAACCAAAAAAAAACCCCCACAAATTTCACAAATCAGTACACAAGGGTACAAACCTGTGCACTAGTTCAAAAATAGGAGGGAAATGTCATGAGGGTGTGATTACGACCGGCCAATCAGGCTGGCCATTAACATTCTCCTTTTAGCTAAGCTGTATTAGGTAAACTGCACACTTTGCATATTCAGCTGTGCTTCATCTATTTGTCCTATTTGAGTTGCCTGGGCCAATCACAGAGGGTGCCGTGTCATGTGCTGAAGAGAAAGTGACACACCTGTTTCTATAACATTTAAGTGACCCTAATTTGCAGGAAGTTTCCCCAAATCGATACCTCATTATTATCTTTGTTCAGACAGTAATCATTAAGATAACAATGGGGTAACCTATGCCCACCAAGCAATCATTAAACAGAATTGACTTTGGTCCTTAGACCCACAAGTTATTGTACGAAAAAAAACAGACAAACAATTACTCCAACTCTGCAATACTCTGGCATTTTACAGAATGTTTGCCATTGAGAGGCAATACTGGAAGTCCACTGAAAGAGCATTTCAGAACTGAGATGAATACAATACTGAGATGAGCAATACAGATTTGAATGTTATGTATGTCCACATGAGCTTCAGACTCATATCCATGTTTTATCAGAATGTAGGTTAGTATAGAATCATGGAAAAAGCCAAATCTGGATTCAACCACTAAGATTTCATAAACAGCATCTGTTCGCTCTCTGACTTACAAGCATAGAACCAAAAAATACTGATCTCATCTTACTCCTGTTGAAAGACTCCTTCATAGCAAACAGTTCAACATAGAGTATAATTTCCATGCATCACACCATAAACTTGACCATCTTTACCACAAGGAATGCCACTGATAGAAGTGAGCAAACTTGCCCTGTGCTGCATGACTTATGATAGTTATAGGCTGAGGATAGCCAAAAAATGTCTTCAAATGTTAATGAAATCTGGGAAAATATTAAGAATATTTTGCGGCTATAAGCACTGCACAATAAATTTTAATTATTAATAGAATTACACAGAATTTAAATTAAATATCTGCTGGTCAATTAAGAATAATACATGTTCATAGATGTGTTAAAAGCAGGAGATGAGGTAGGCTAGATTAAAAAATAAGGTTACACTATACACTCTTAAGCTGGAAGTTTATAGAACATGAGGAGAATACTGACTGGAACCTTACGTGGAGTTTATGTTAACCTTAGCCTTGACTCAATATTTAATATACCAACATGTAATAATGCAAATATGTTTAAGGTAATATAATGAAATTATTAATACTGTATTATGCTGTATTATATACTGTATTTTAAATTAATGTTATCAAAATGAAATATTTTAAATCTTAGCTGACTTCAACAGACCATCTGTTCACACTAAAGCAGCTACATGCATTTTATAAACTTACGGATTGTCAACAGCGCATTTTGTTCCTGGGTGGTTTATACTTCAATGCTGAAAACTTAAGAGAATTGTAATTTGATAATTTGCGGTGGTAATCTAAGAAACGTTAACGAGTAATTGTAGGGTAAACATCATTTTAAGTAACCATCTCTTGGTGCTTTCACCTCAACAACACTCACAAACTGCCCAAGTTCTTGAATGAACTGGCCTCTGGATTCTTGTCCCTCTTCTTTCACTGTTACTGATCAAATCTTAGTTCCAGGATGACAATAAGACTAAACATCCGCAGAAGAGGAAATACTTATTGCAGGCTACTGTATTTTATTGAACACAATTTTCTTCTGCAATCTTTTAACTCCAATTTTTGCAGTTTCCTCCTTCCTTTCAGTTAATAGTTAGGAAACTGACGATGATGATGAAGATGACAATAATGATGATGATAGCAATTAAGTTAGAAACACAGTCTACTGTATAACATGGCCATTCCCTGACTAAAATAATACAGTACACACAGTGATTCACTTCTTTCCCTAAAAAACTTTCTTCAGAATAACTAATAAATTGTAACTTCTCTTAATTTGCATTCAATGTCTTTTTCCCTGAGCAGAAGTAGCCTAACCTTCACTCAAAGCTGTTCAACAGCAGTTACTGATCCCAGATTTGAATGCACAATTCTAATGTCCTGTACCATAAACACCCCTTAGCATGGAGCCAGCAGGGCACCCTCAGTCGCACAAGCCGCTCACAACGTATTGTGAGAGGACTGAGCCTCACACCAGGGGAACACTTCCTCAGCGGCCTCTAATGCTGGACAATTATATTTCTGCAACAGCCACAGGTAAAGTAGACATTGCAGTCAGCATTCTCCATAATCAAGTGATAAATCCCAGTAACAATGACCTCATATCAAAAATAGCCAAACGAAAACTAAATATAGAGATAAAAACAAATCGTTTGGATGGATTTACACCACATCCATTGTGTTTGTCCTTGCTGAGTTGCATAATTCAGCCTACTGGCCACATTCACTAAAACACTTCCCCACAAGTTAATTTTCAAATGTATATTGATTTTCCAAATGAGTCTAATTGAATACTGTTTATAAACATACCCATTACAAGATAATAGTAAAGGGATGCTTTGCAATAAATTGCCCTAGGTGCTCCTCAAGAGAGTGGACACATTATAAGAATTTAAATAAATAAATATCACTCCACGTTAAACACAGTTTCCCTGTTGAAAACCACTAATCCTATAGCCTATACAATGCAACTACAACTAACTGACGGTTGTCACTGGAATGACAAAAGTTGCAAAATTACACAAACTTTTCACGGTGACACTTAAAAATCCATGACGTCCCAAAAACTTCAAGAGAATAACAAATTCCAAAACAATTACTGTCAAAACTCAGGGTGGACTCGATAGATGAAAAATAACTGCAAAGTAATTGTGTATTGTTTCCATACGTCTATAACTAAACCCGTCACACGCGCGCGCGCGCGCGCACACACACACACAATATTCAGTTACTGCCACATAAATCAGCAACGGTAATACACGTTCACTTCGGGCAAATCTGGCATTGGGACCGACATTTATGAGATCTTATTAACTACTTGTTAAAGCAATGTGTGCTATGTGGCAAAGCGCTGTTACATTCGAATTTAGTTAGAATCTCATCCTTCAAGCTAATGCCTACATTGTCACATCGGTCACACAGCCTACGACATGATTCCATTTCCCGTCCCTACAGAGCTGAATCTACACCATCATGGTAAACTGATGTAACATGCTTACTTTGGTAAAGTTGCATGAACGTGAAACAGATTACATAATATAAATATAAAGCTGCATATATTCTGTACACGGATTGTTACTTTTATATTTTAGGTTTCCACATGTCCACATAGTACCGGCGCCTTTAACGTGTAAGACATCAACAGTTAAGACCAATTGTCGAAAGTTAAATGACTTTCCTTGTGCTCCAAGAGGCGTAGTACACTTTAACTTATCGTGCTGAACAAGTATAGGAGAATAACTGTTTTGGCCGAAGATTTAAAGTCTGTATGGAATCAATTTATTTTCCTGGTGCGCATCAAGGTTCCATAATTGGGGGGGATTGCGGGCGTGCCCACAGATCTTCATGTTAAGATAGTTTTCTGTAAATCAGAGCGTGGGGCGCAAGCATTTTAATAATTGAACTGTTTGACATAAACACCCGTGGCTCTCAAAAAAATTAAAAGGCGTTAAAAGGAAAACAAGCGAGTGGTTTAATTACGCATCCGATCTCGCGTGGTGATGATGTAGCCTACTTTTGACTAAAGCTAATTGCTTGAACAAACTTAAATAGAGGTAGCTTCACTAGGGGCGCGTCGCGAGATTCAAGTTGCAGACTTGCAGGTATCACGGAGACTCCGGCAAATTATTTCACTCCAAGTAGGGATGCATTACATTAATTGATAATATAAGGCAATAAAACAGTCAGCACTGAACACGACGTTCACTTTTCAGTTGTGGCTATTCGTAAAAATATTTAGAAGCATAGATTGTGCATAAACCTTTTAGACATACTTTTGCACTTAGGCTAAAAATAACACATTGTTCAGTATAAAAGCATATGATAAATGGATACTCGTTTTTATAAGTTACTCACATGAATGCATGGTAGATAAAAGCCCATCCTCTCGGCCTCTCCAGAACATTGTACAGGCAGTTCTGCAACTTTCTGTAGCGCTTGCTTGAGGCTGAGGCAGACGCCCGGGGTCCAGGTGGCACGGGTATAGGAGTACCGAGAAGTCCGGTGCGGTGAGAAGGGTGCCCACGCTCCGGGGTAGACGGCTCGCTTCTCTCCGTGTGAACAGCAGTGAGAGCGACAAACTCTACCCGTCTGTCGTCGTGTGGAGCTGGGGGAGTCAACATTCTAATACCGCCGTTATTCGATGGGCTTCCTAACATTATCAGTGTGAATAAGTTATGTAAGTACGTGAAAATTATTCAGTCTTTAATTTTCATGTAATATTTACCATTTATATTGTTCTTCATTCGATTCATGGAAAGCCGTGCTTGTCAATGTATTTGATCCGACGAGAAATGTGGACTATACGATTTCGTCCTGAGTTGCAACCGATAATAATAGTTTACCTTACAAATAATTATAGACAGCATAGTTTTATTATAATAATCTACCTTTACTTGAATTATATATAAGCACCACGCACATACATGTGTGGCATACCAGCACGCGTCTACGGCTACATAAAGTAGTACAGTAAGCTACCAGTGAAATACATAACGTTCTTTCTACGTTGCTGTTACGTTCTATCAGTGATAACAGAATACACGATTGTACGAAGTATTTGTATAGGCTACACTGTAACTGGAAATGCCATTTTAAAAAGTAGCCAACATCTTACTCATTCATAAAAGACGCAGCAACTTTTAATTACAGCTGCTATCAAATAATGTTCAAGCCATATCTCTGGCCGCAACTATACCCAAAAAATATAATGGACATTGTGAACAAGCAGTTCAAAGTTGTTCGGTCAGCATTTATGATAGCACCGGTAACCCTACTTGCACGTTGGCCAGATATCTTATTCCACGTTTTCTCAATTAGTCCACGGCCGCGGACATCATGCTCTCTCGCTCTGTCCCCTGTTCGCCTCCAATGCGCTTTTCTAACCCGGTTCTTCCCGAGAGAAGCGGGTAAGCCCTCGAGTTGTTTAGATATCAGTAAAGACTTTGAAGTTCTGTGATTCCGGAGACCCCCCTATCGCCAATGACGTGTCACATGGTCCAAAGAAGAAACTGCGAGATTGTCAAACTCCGTGGCCAAATAACCTCACGTATGAATAGCAGAACTGTATTCTATTGCTTAACGGTGCCCGATCGTAGAAACAGAGAGGACGCGCGGAGTGACGGAAAGAGGGAAGGGGAGGGGAGTATCTATATTCGTTACAGGGAAGTTTAGGTTACATTTGTTTTTGTAATAAATGATGTGGACAACGGTCGCCATTGAGTAGCCTACGACTCCTCAGTCTCCAGAAAATACGCTATATCTCACTTTTCGCTTTTTTTTTTTACATAAGCCTCCCTCCCACCCCCACCCCCCTTGCCCACATCCAAACCACCCCTTCCATTTGAAAAGGTCACAGAGCACGTCGCGGGCTGAAATGTGACTTCGAAGTTTCAGCTGTGTCATTGTTATAATAAACTTGGGAAACGATATTTCCCAAATCCCATAAACACGTGGAAATGACTGTCACAAGGTAACTTTATTGCCCACGCAAGCTACGTTATTTTGAAAACGTCGTTTAATAATTAGCCTATTATATGGAGCCTAATCTTAAAACAAAGAATGTTTATTAGCAAAACAAAGAGCTGCTGACCAACATCAGAAAGCACAGACAGACCTGCCTTTCCGAACCGCTTTGAACTTATTAAACATTTTCAACGTTCTTCATTTAGCTGCATTAGCATTTCAGTTAGCTGTTCATTCTATTTCTAGTTAGGGCAGTGGAGCCGGTTATACACTTAAGCAAGGTAGTAAACTGTACTATATCTTACAGAGCAGGGAATTCCGCAAATATACAACACAAACACACATATAATATTTATTATATTTTTTTCAAAATTTCATGAACAATATAATGGGCATCAATGAGGGGAAATTTCCAAATGTAAATAAATAATTTAACGGATAACTGTATCAAGGATGTAATGGATAAATCTATAATTGTATTGTAACTGTATAAATGCATAATTGTAAGTTAAATTAAATGGACCGTTTTTGCCATGCGATTCCCATCCCCAGGTGTGAGTTTTATTATTATTATTATTATTATTAGTATTATCCTGGGGGAAATTACATTGAACACTGTTAAGAGAATGAGAAAATAAAGGAAACACACACATCAATTAGAACAGGGTCATTGAGACAAAGCCACACTGTGACAAGCCTATAATTAGCAGCAACCAGATTTACGACATTTTGCCAAAATTTGTGTTCAGCAGCACAGAAAGGTCATCAACCACAGCCAGAGCAGAGTAAGCCCATGGCCCACCAAGGCCAGGTGTTCTGAATGACAAAATTAAATCCGCCTGCGCTGGAGTGCTATGCATGTCACCACAAAGCCCCATTCTACATGTCTGTCAGAAAAATAAGCTTCAGGGTATGAGAAATGTCAGGCGTCACATTCAGTGTTCAGGCAACCTCTGACTGCACCGGAAGGACGTTTTGCTGTTTGGAATGCATATGCGCAAGCGTAATAGCTTAAATAACTAGATTTGAGGTCTACTCATTCAAAGCAACGGTCACATGTATACTAAAGCCATTGCTGGTCATGCTGATTATGTAATTGCCATCGATGTTTAATTTTATAGAAAGTGGCATGATTCTAGTATAAGAGCACCTAGTCAGGTTGTATGGACACAATAGCTTTATGTAAATTGGATACAGCTTTAGACCAATGTTGCAGTTCTTTCATAAATGCAAAATTTCTTTACCAATCGCGGTACCCAATATGCACTGCTTTTTGCATTACACAAAAGCATACTATCCACTTAGCATGCAATCCCGGAGCAGGTGTGCACCCAAAAGCAAACAATAAACATTTAACCATTATGCCTTTAAGACCATAACAACTAAAGAACTTTGATAACATGCATTAAGCAAGTCATATTTGTCCCACAAGTCTCAGTGAAAACAGTCTGAATGTGCAGCTATTGTCAAAGAGAACCTGCCCAATGTAGAACAAGCTATGAAGACAGCCTGCAGCTAATTGCAAACATAAAATGATTGTTATGTATTACAGCCAATGCGGTGTTCCCTCTACATGTCCTCTCTCACATCAGTCCTGGGTTTGCTCCAAGGAGGCTGTCCATTTGTTTGAACAGCATGGGAAGTCTTGAGAAGGTGACGACTGACCACTGGGACGTTCAGGAAAAGGGCTCCCCAGGACCTAGGCTAAGGGATCAACATCAAAGTTTCGGACGAGGAAATCAATCTGTGGAATCACCCCCAACCCCTCACCCTGCCCTCACCCTCGCCTTACATCATTAACACAGAGACGGAGCCAAAGCAGCAGCTTTCAAATTCAGGCAAGAGCTCTGACAAAACGCAACAGCTGTGCAAGGTCACAGAGGCACCACACACACTCTCAAACACGCACGCACACACACACACTGTCAAACACACACGCACGCACACACACACATACACACACTCTCAAACACGCACGCACACACACACACTGTCAAACATGCACACACACAAACACACACACTCTCAAACACGTACGCACACACACTCTCAAACATGTACGCACACACACACACACACTCTCTCAAACACGTACGCGCACACACACACTCTCAAACACGTACGCACACACACTGTCAAACACGCACGCACACACACACTGTCAAACACGCACGCACACAAACACACACATACACACACTCTCAGACACGCATGCACACACACACACTGTCAAACATGTAACCACACAACACACACTCTCAAACACACACGTACACACACTCTCTCAAACACACACACACACACTGTAAAACACGCACGCACACAAACACACACACTGTCAAACACGCACGCACACACACTCTCAAACACACGCGCACACACACACACTGTCAAACATGCACACACGCACACACTGTCAAACACGCACCAAACAGCGCCCCACACACACACAACACACACACACACTGTCCTGCATGAAACTCATGTACTTGATTCAAAAAAACTTCATGTACTGATAATAGAAAACAAGCACAAGTGTCATTTCAGTGTAGGGGGGCTTGTGCAGTAAGAGAATGGTAACAGGCGCACTGCCCCTGTTGTCCTCACATCCTGCTGCCCTCCACGCACAACCCCACACTCACACCCCAGGGAGTCAAGGGCAGCATGGGGACCCTGTGAGAAAGAACCCCCCCCCTCCCCCCCACATCAGCAGCGGCGGTCAGGCCTCAACCTTTAACTTCCGCTGCGATTCAGGGCTTCACTCACATCTCTTAATGGTTTTCCCAGACCACAGCGATGTTCAGTTGCCTTTTTTCAAATCTGCATGGCTCTTTCCTCTAGATCCCACATTATCAAAAAAAAAAAACAAGAACGACAAACTCTTCCCCCTAAACAATACAGACAAGCAGAGAGCTATCAGTTTGTAATCTCTCTGTTTGCGATGGGTCATTACAGAGAGAGGACACCACACCCATACGAATCAAACCCATGTTTGAGGGCGGCAGGAGAAGAGATTGAAATGTCCAGTGCCCTAAAGCAGCAGGTCTGTATGCCAGTACCTACAGAAATGAACACGTTTAGTGTTGAGTGGAATTTAAAACTATAATTAAGAAGACACCATTTTCAAAGATGATGTGTGCGACAGAAAAAAAACCCATTTTCTATCATGATATACTGATTACACTATCCAGCTGAGATGTAACAATGACATTTTTTTGTATTGTTGCCGAATGACTTGAAACACATTTTTTTCCGACCAATACTCACACTGGTGCCAACAACAGAGTTCACCCTTTCATTTCTAAAGTGGCTTTTCCTACAGCGCATTGACAGAGACTGATCTACGAGTCCCGAGGAACCAGGGAGGCTTCTGGAACAAGCAGTGTCCTCTGTGTTCTACTTAAACATAGGACCTTAAAAATAAAATAAATAAATAAAATGAACCTTGGGTTATGAACCTGAGTTTTCCTATTAAATTATGTACAGGAGATTACCAAGACTGTTTTTACACAGACCACGTACACACTGTTTCTTCATAAAAGCTTATGCATTGACCTTTGACGTCTGACCTCATGTGGCTGTTGAGAACGACTCCCCTTGGGTCACTCAATCAACTATAATTGACTGTAGGGTACCTCCCCAAAATACCCTCACAATGGAGTTTATTGGGAATGGAATTAAAGTAAAAAAATGAATTGCTTTTATTTGGTAAGATTCATTTGAGGACCCCAAGTCAATGCAAAACTACCATCTTTGGGTTCTCAGTTTTGTATTTTCCTCATGATTTAGGACTGAGCTCATTGGAATCAGTCCAGTAACAGGAATAGCTTGAGCAGCCTGGGCAAACCAACCTAGTGACATCACAACCTAGCTTGTTTCAAGACAGCAGCGCCCTACTGCTTGTAGTTGGAAAAAAGCAAACTAATTAATTTTTCTAGCAAATACGAGTCTATTTAGATTTGAAGGCAAAGCCCTATCTTATCAAAGTTAAAAAGAAAATGAAGCAGTGTCATATTACAGAGTGCTTCATATCCCCTTTAACCATCCTGAGTGTTTAGTGGAGAGTGTGAAAAAACATGCTTCAGAGAAGTGAAGGAGAAGAAGCAAACAGAAAATGACAATATTGGTGAACTGACATGTTCTTGTGTCTCTTCTTTCTAGTGCAGCCAGCACCCCCAAAACTACCTTGGCCTCAAGTGTCACACTGTGAGCCCAGTCCCCTGGATGTAGCCTGTGGTAAAACGCACACATCCAAAGGGGAGGTGTTTGGCGGGGCAGGGTGGGTCCCTGGCACAGCACAGTGCCCCTCTCACCCCTCCCTTCACCAGAGACAACCACCAGGTGGTTCCCAGATGGACAGAAACCACCTGGTGGGCCCACCAGGGTCTGGCCCTGCACCCGCTCTGGCAGAAGCACAGAGCTTCATTTGAGGTGCACACCCCTCACACTGCATCCAGAACTACAACTGAGGTGCCTATGCTGTTACCCCAGCCCCACCTCACCTGACCCCCAGAACAAACAAAATCTCTGCGAACACATAAATACCACGTATACGTCCGTCCTTCCGGTCTGACCTTTCGGCTCGCCCTCCGTCCTACTGGCCCCGAGCTCATCTGTCAGCGGCATAGCTGTGGAGAGCGGAATGAGAGCGCAGCCTGGAGACAGAAAACCCCCTGTCCTTAGCGGTAGCATCACAGCAGTATCCACGGATGAGACAGATCTATAAGTGCAGGACAGTCGTGAGGGAAAGGCCCTCATGGGCAACATCACCAGGCCCTGTTATTTACAATGCCGTGAAAAAGTATTTTCCCCCTTCCCGATTTCCTCTATTACATTACAGGCATTTAGCACTTATCCAGAGTGACTTACACAACCTTTTACATAGCACTTACATTTATATTCAATTATACAGCTGGATATATACTGAAGCAATGCAGGTTATGAGCCTTGCTCAAGGGTACAACGACAGACACCTACTGGGGAATCAAACCTGTGACCTTTAGGTTACAAGACCAATTCCTTACCCATTATACTACAGTGCCGCCCCATATTTGTCTCACTGAATGGTTTCAGATCTTTAGACAAATTGTAATATTAGACAAAGGGAAAGTGAGTTAGCATGAAACACATATTGTAAATTAATATTTAATTTAGGCTACTTCATGCAAAAAGTTATCAAACACCCATGTGAAACAGTAATTGCCACCTTAGTTACTCCAATGAACCAAATTTAATTGATAATCAGACTCAGCTGACTGAACACAGCCAGGCTTGATAGCAGCCAGCCCAGTTAAACCTAAACCTCACTCATTAAACCTTACAATCAGAGTGAAGTAGTCACCATTCGGTTTCTACAAGGACACTAGCCTATGCCACGATAAAAGGAAATTCCAGAAGTGATGAAAAAAATGCTTAGATCTGATTGTTACAGTAAGCTGCAGAACACTCTACGATGCAAATGATGAAGGAAAATATTTACAATTTATCGTTCAAAAGTTAGGGTTTTCCGATAGTTGTTGTTTTCTTTACTGCGGGTGTTCTAGAACAGCCGCATCACAAGCTCCAACGTCGTGCCAAAGCGGCCAGTACAAATTCATATTTCAAAGGATTCCTTGATCCCACAAGTGGCGGTAGCCAAGAAACATACCGCTGTACAATCCTATTCATGCATGGATTACGCAGAAGTATTCTTCCAATCCCCGCATTTCCCTTATTAGGCCAAGTCCGTATTCATTAATGCAATCATTGTTCAGCGATTAAGTCGATTAAAGACAACGTGTCGATATAAGCATCGTCTGTAAAAGGGCTGGATTTTGTTCTTTTTGGTTGTCAGAACAATATCCGCGTCATATTTTTGCCTCCTACCAAATTCGCGATTTGGAGATAGGCCTAAGCACTTTCTGGCAACCTACCACCCCCTCCCCCTCTCTCGCTCTCTCTCTCTCTCTCTCTCTCTCTCACACACACACACACACACACACACACACACAATTAGCAACGATTAAAATGTTTCATAATCTGTTTCGCGCCTCTCTCGAAATAACGGTTCCAAAACATTCCTTCTTCCTTTTCAGATTTAGTTTGGATAAGGAATGTTATAGGCTGTATCTTGAAATTCCGTGACCTCGCTGGCCAGCTCGTGACACCATTTTCCCTTCAAATTCTGTAACACCGAATTCTTAATCAGGGCAATATACAAGTAAACTCATAATCCTGTTTGTTTCACAATTTAAGCATGCTTAGACAGCTGGTTTATTTTGGACCAGGTGCGTCGCCAGAATTCCACAAAGAAAAAAATCTAACGCGTAGAGGGTGAAACTATGGCAATTAACAAGGTGACAATATGACTTTTGACATCCAGCAAATGTAAAGGTGATATGCCCCCTCGTGGTTTGGCTGGTATATTACAACGTATATTATATTTATTCGCTTCGGACGATGAGCCCTGTGCTGAACGGCTGCGCTAGCAAACAAAAGTATTTTTATTCGATGCGGGCACAAATTGAAACTTGCTTGCAATTTAGTAAATTCTAAGAGATTACATGCGGTTTAAGAATTCGTTTAGTGGCAGATTAGAGCTCCCATATTTTGTCTGCGGGTTGTCACATTATCCAACAACGAGTCACCGAGTGTCTCAGAAACGTTGAATGCTTCAAAGGGAACAGGTTATCCTCGGCGCGAGTTTCTAATGATTTCCGATGACAATCCGTAGATGTTCATAACGTCCGAGGAGGATGATCAGTCCTAGATTTACATAATGAGTTGATTATTTACCACAGTACACACAAACGCAAATAATGAATAGTTTCAGAGAGCACCACGACTCTGCCCGATACACCGCCCCCCTCCGGCTCACCCACGCCTCCAACAATATATTTACGTAGGCTATGCACACCAAATTCCAGACAGCTCTGAAATCTAGTTTCTTCTATTATAAACGGATTATTTACATAGAAGCATATTTTCCCACCAATTTCAATTGACCATTAATCCTGAACCCCAGTCCAAACTCTGAAAGGCGGTTTAGGCATCGTAAATTAGCTTCCACTGTTTAAAATGTCACACAACTTGCAAAGGAGACTTTTATGAGCCCTCAGAATGACTGCAGGCAATATTTATTTTCAGACGAATGAAGCAGACAGCATTTTACGATAATTACCGCTTAATTAATAATGTTTTAATTATAAGCAAGACAGATTGGGACCATCATTCCAAGTACCTCAAGTTCAATATACAGTAGAACACCGAGCATGCTGAGATTGTGTGATTTGGCAAGACTCAAGACAACCAGCACTATCAGCTTTCCCTGTCCTTTTTAATTTATTTTAAAGTGGCAGGTTAGAAACAAAACAATCCATCGTATAGGGTATGTGCAGTCACAAAAATAATTTCCTTTGAAAATCGAGTATCTGATGGCATTTCAAAGGGTCACCATAATATTTCCCAACTACACTCAAACCTAAGGAACTTCTATCTTAGAGACCACTTCGCTCCCTTGGGCTTGTGTGCCAGTTTATGATACACGATGCAGTTCCTCTCACAATACTCACCAGCCATCAAAAGGATACACATTTCCAAATAACATTGTTGTAAAGTCTCTGTATCCCCCCAATGCAAGCCACCCTCACTCCCTCCCCTTCCAAACTTACTTGCTTCCATAAGTCACCAGCCACCCCTACGAGACAGAATTCCTGTGAGGGCATCGGTAAATTAATGGCCAATATCTACAGCCTGACTTTGGGGAACAATTAGCTCGTATACAGATAAGTGTCAGCATATCTCTCTCTCTCATTCCCACTTGCAGCCAATGGGGATATAACATAGATGTGAGCTCTGATGGCTATACATAACCCGTGGGCACTAATTAACCCAAAAGCACACTGCCAATTGCGCAGGAGGGTTCATATTTAATTCAGGCGGAAATGCAGACAAAATTGGCCAGGCATTTTAGGAGGGTGTCCACACAATCGATGACAGAAAAAACACCAATTTCATCTCTTTATTTGAATTTTTCACAAACCATCGTTTGTTTACAAAAAAGAACAACAAAAAGTCATATTTGTACCTATCTATTGCATATCATGCTGGCAGTTTTAACTACATGCAAAACAACAATTATAAGAATTGTAATAATACGACAAAATAAAAGGGACAGACCAATTGAGGGGCAAGGGGAAAATTATATTCCAATACCAAAAAAATGAGAGAAAAATTCTACATTACATTTATGAATTCTTACAAAAGATGTAATGATTAAAAAAGAGGATTTGTTCTGTTCCACAAGAGGCCTAGTGTATTTTTTACAGGCGACTCACACCAGGGCAGACCAGGGGGTGAGGAGCTCTTCCGCAGTGAAGGGGTTAACAAAAAAGAGGGAGGGTGGGACCCTGCAGAACTGAGCTGCCACTCCCTGCTGTAAAAGTGTGGGCGGGGCATGGGCCGGGGGGTTCTGAGGGGGGGAGTTCCTGATTTCTGGTCCAGAGGGATTGATGAAGGACTGCACAAGACAGAAGCACGGTATACCATATGGGGAGATGCGCATATGCACTCAAACACACACGCGCGCACGCACACGTATGCACACACACACACACAAACACACAAACACACACACGCACACGTTAGGGGACGGAGAAAATGACGACGCGGAAAGAAAAGATAACGATAAGCAGCGTGAGGCTGGCCTCACTCCGATGAGCTGGTTTGTGTCGGGCATTCGATGGACCAAAAGGGTGCGCTGTGGGCATGGCTGGGGTGACGGGGCGGATGTCGGGCAGGAGGGCAGCTGCGCTGGCGTGACTCGGGCGAGGGAGGGGATCTCGGGGCTTGGAGGGGGGGCGTGGGACTGGGGCGTCCCTAGGACCCTGGACCAGTGAGTTATTGCGTTGTGGGTGCCAGTCTTGGGGAGTCGGGAGCCTCAGTCCGCGCTGACCTGTGTGGTCACCTGGCCGTCGGCCGTCTGGCTGGTGGACTGGATAAACATGGGCTGGGCCAGCTCCTGACCCGCTGGCATCGTCACCTGCTGGATCTGATACAACTGCTGCAGAGACAGAGGGACACAGAGTCAAACTGCTAAATACGGTCCTACTGCTGAAAGAGAGTGAGACAGGCTGCTAAATATTGTACTACTGCTGAGAGATATTGAGACAGGCTGCTAAATACTGTCCTACTGCTGAGAGACACAAGCTGCTTTATACTGCCCCACTGGAAAAGAGGTTGTTCAACAGCGGAAAGGTAAATGTGAAGAGGGAAGAATGGATAAAAAACTAAGGACAGAAAGAGAGGTATGGTGAAAGCAAAGGAAGAGTGAAACTGAAGCAGAGGCGAAGGGCGTGCGTGCACGTGAAATCTTACCTGCCCGTCAGTGAACTGATTGAACTGCTGTTGTCCTTGTTGTACCTCGGTCTGCGTAATCTAAGCACAAAGGTAGAAGACCTGTCAGAACCGCTGACGTGACGGAAAACCATGCAGCGGTTACACAGCAAAAAGGCTGAGGGCAGGGCATGCAAAACTCAGCACTGAAGAAACACTGACACGCATATCCAAGCACCAGGAGCACAGTTATTTAAAAACAGGGCACCGAGGCGTCACGTTCGGCGTTACCTGCTGCGCGTTGGTGGCGAGGGTCTGGATCTGTCCTTGAACAACCTGTGTGCCAGAGACGGGCTGGGCCAGACGGATGTACTGTAGCTGGCCTGTGTTAAGCTGCACCTGCACGACATGGCCACCGGGGGGAGACAATCAGAACCAGAGTGAGAAGCTGTCATCTTGTTGTGACAGTGTCATTTACAAGAGCTTTAACGGATGAGAACCAAGTGAGAGGTTTTAAGGAGCAGCAGCAACTGCGCTATGCAAAAGCAGAATAGAAGTTACTGAATATACACTGATCAGGGGACACCACTGATCTAAAGGCTACAGACCTCAGACTCATTACATCACTGTCAGCACAAAGAAGGATCTAGATTTTGTTTTCAATCACTCCTGCCAAATCTGAATTTCTACCCATCCATGCTCTCTTCTCCTCTCCACCATTCTCAGACTCCTTTCTTTCCAGGCCCACTCCCAGGAATCAACTGGATCTCTCCCCCCGATCCACTCACAGGAATCTGCTGGATCTCTCCTGTGTTTGTGATGATCTGCTGCATGACCTGCATGGTCTGCCCTGCCGGCTGCGCAGTCTGAGCCTGGCCCTGCGCAGCCGCCTGCACGATCTGCACCTGCTGCCCTTCTCCCACCTGCATGGTCACGGGAGCGCTCTGGAGGGAGAGGGAGAGGGGGAGAGAGAGAAAGACAAAAGCTCAAATAAGCGCGGTCCCTTTGCGCTCCGTGCTTCTGAGCCCAGGGAGCAGGCCACGCCCGGGGGCTCTGAAGCCAGCGAGCGGACGGGACCGGAGAGAGATCGCGGCTCGGCGTTTGCGCGGCAGGCAAGCGCAGCAGGTAAGCCAAGCCTCGCGCGCGGCAGGAGGAAGCGCGCCTCAGAGACCGCCGGTGAAACCCCAGAACCCGCGGCGGGGTCAGGACCGGGGCGGCTAGCTGCCCAAACCCCGCCAGACTACCGGCCCCGGCCTTCGGAGAGAGAGAGGGCATCGGACACCGCAGCCGAATTAATCACGCGCCCGCGGGCCTCCTTATCTGCTGCAGGGGGAACCGTAAAGACCTTGTAGCATCAGGTGTTGTGAAGATGACCCGGGGAGATTGGTGACTCTCGGGCATGCAGGCTAAACGCGCACTTCCCCTAACGAGATAAAGCACTGGACACGGGAGCAGCATCAGATTAAATGTTAAACGCGGTTTGTAAAACGCAACTGCAGAAACGGCCCAAACCGAGCAGGATAGGATCTCCAGCAGATAGAAGGATCTGGCTCCTTACTGTGGGAGGGAAGGGTGTTTTTTTGGGGTAGTTTTGGGGAACGGTGCAAGTGGAGGATTTTATGTTCAGACTGCGCCGGTTCAGACGAGGGGCTCGGCCTACTGAGGAGAGAGAGGCGTGGCCCGAGGGGTAAGAGGGCAGGTGTTTACCGTGATGGGCGTGGCCTGTGACTGAGCCACCTGCACCTGCTGTAGCTGCTGCATAGTGGCTCCCTGCAGTACCTGGGGAATGAAACACGGCAAGAGAAAGAGAAAGAGAGAGACAGAGAGACAGAGAGACAGACAGAGAGAGAGCTTTACTGTACAGCAGGCACATGCAGAGCGTGCGCACACGACAGGATGCAAACAGCACGGCATGCAGCCAGGGTTGCCAGCTTTTTTTTTTTTTGGTTCTCAAGCCAGTTACATCGTACGCTGGGGCGGAGGAGCCAGAAACAGCATGGCGCGAAAAACAAGGAAACAAAAACTGAACTGCTCCAGCTGCGGGAAAATAACCCAATTCTGAAATGGCTGGAGCGAACACATGACACCTGTTTGTCTCTGGATGGGATCTGCGGTGGCTATCTGAAAACCTTCCATTCAGAGGACAGAAGCCAAATGCGAGACAAAATGGCAGCTGGCATTCAATTACATATGGAGAACAGGGAAAAGGGAATCCCATCTGTCTGAAGTAAACCAAATCTGGCAACCCTATATGGAGCTGCCAGCTCATGCAAAGCAGAAGATGCTGAAAGTCCTGGAGGTCTGCACTGACAGCACGTTTAATTAATTGACCTAATTGACTAATTAGACACTCAATTAGATTTCACTGTGCCTTTAACCTAGCCAATATGGTGCTCACACAGAAATGGGGCAGTGGGGATGACTAAGTAAATTACTGGAACCAATCAAAAGCAGGCCCCCTAAGGAAGCGGCGAGCTCTGGAGATCCAGTGATCTGCCGTGGCTTTGCTTCCCATTACAGCCCATACCTTCCGATACAGACACGCACACACACACGTGCGCACACGCGCGCACAGTCACACACACTCTCCCCGAACACACATACACACACACACATACGCACGCGCACTACAAGCGCTGGCTTCCCTCGCAGGGTAAAAGAAAAAGAGAAATGGTGAGAGGTACACAGTGAGACTGCTGCGAGAAACAGGTGAGAAATACATGAGGTGGGCTTGACGTGGGGGAGAAACAGCGTAGCAGCTGGGCTGGGCAGAGCAGCTGGCTCTCATGTCAGATTTTTATATCAGTTCATGGCCATAGCAGGTTTTGACAGAACTGATACAACAAATCAAAAAAAGTGTG